>NC_086176.1:2516696-2831283 GCF_023053635.1 Elgaria multicarinata webbii
GCCCTCCTCTTTGGGTGGCTCTAGAAGAGATTACACACATAACAGAGCTATGGCATAATAGAGAATGCAACGGTTTACTGGTACCATGATATTTTTAATCTGTTTTAGTGATTGTAAATTTTGGATTTTACAACTTAACACCTCTTAGGTGCTGAACTTGTTTTTACGGTGGTTTAAGAAAGACCTAAAGATGGATTTTCCTTCATTTTTTCAATGTATGTTCAAGCGTAAAGCAGAGATCGTAATCTAACACTGACTTTAAATAGTTACAAATAAATAACTTCCTAAATATTGGAATAATAGAAATAGAGCAGAAGGTTGTGTTCTTATTGAGATGCCACCTTTTGACTTGGTGGTTGTTGTTGTTGTTTTGAGAGATTAATATCCACTAGTGTTGGAAGAAAAAGCAGAGGTTGGTCTTGTTTGCTTGTGTTGAAGCTTTCTGAGCTATTCAGTTTTCAGCTGTAGAATGGTAATGCCTACTCTTGAATACATTCAAGGCTTAATTTGCAAAATTGCTTGGTATTTTAAGAGCATTTGTTGTGATCATTTTCTTTTTATGTCATATGATTTTTATCATATATAATATCATATATATATATATCTCATATGACTTTTTTATATCATAATGTTATCAACTCAGTACCACTCACCTACTTACTTACTTTTGAAGCAAGGATTTATTTTATTTTTTTACCTTTAGCATAAATCTCTGCTGGCCCATAAGCCCGTTTAATTGTTTCTCATAGACATTCCTGTCTATCAGCCTCCTCCTAACCTGGTGCCCTCCAGATGTGTTGGACTGAAGCTTCCATAATTCCCAGCCAACATGCTGGTTGGGAATTCTGGGAGGTGTAGTAAATAAAACCATAGAATAGCAGTTGGAAGGGGCCTGCAAGGCCATCGAGTCCAACCCCCTGCTCAATGCAGGAATCCACCCTAAAGCATCCCTGACAGATGGTTGTCCAGCTGCCTCTTGAAGGCCTCTAGTGTGGGAGAGCCCACAACCTCCCTAGGTAACTGATTCCATTGTCGTACTGCTCTAACAGTCAGGAAGATTTTCCTGATGTCCAGCTGGAATCTGGCTTCCTTTAACTTGAGCCCGTTATTCCGTGTCCTGCACTCTGGGAGGATCGAGAAGAGATCCTGGCCCTCCTCTGTGTGACAACCTTTGAAGTATTTGAAGAGTGCTATCATGTCTCCCCTCAATCTTCTCTTCTCCAGGCTAAACATGCCCAGTTCTTTCAGTCTCTCTTCATAGGGCTTTGTTTCCAGACCCCTGACCATCCTGGTTGCTCTCCTCTGAACACGCTCCAGCTTGTCTGCACCCTTCTTGAAATGTGGAGCCCAGAACTGGACGCCATACTTTAGATGAGGCCTAACCAGGGCCGAATAGAGAGGAACCAGTACCTCACGTGATTTGGAAGCTATACTTCTATTAATGCAGCCCAAAATAGCATTTGCCTTTCTCGCAGCCATATCGCACTGTTGGCTCATATTCAGCTTGCGATCTTCAACAATTCCAAGATCCTTCTCGTTTGTAGTATTGCTGAGCCAAGTATGCCCCATCTTGTAACTGTGTATTTGGTTTCTATTTCCTAAATGTAGAACTTGGCATTTATCCCTATTAAATTTCATCCTGTTGTTTTCAGCCCAGCACTCCAGCCCATCAACATCACTTTGAAGTTTGTTTCTGTCTTCCAGGGTATTAGCTGTCCCACCCAATTTTGTGCCATCTGCAAATTTGATAAGCGTTCCCTGCACCACCTCGTCCAAATTATTAATAAAAATGTTGAAGACCACTGGGCCCAGGACTGAGCCCTGCGGTACCCCACTCGTTGCCTCTCCCCAGTTTGAGAAGGTTCCATTGATAAGTACTCTTTGAGTCCGATTCTGTAGCCAACTGTGAATCCACCTAAAAGTTGTTCCATCTTGCCCACTTTTAGCTAGTTTGTTAATCAGAATATCATGGGGCACTTTGTCAAAAGCTTTGCTGAAGTCAAGATCTGCTCCAGAATTTTCCCAGGGATGGATGTCAGACTGACTGGTCTCTAGTTCCCAGGTTCCTCCGTTTTGCCCTTTTTGAAGATAGGGACAACGTTAGCCCTCCTCCAGTCGTCTGGCACCTCACTCGTCTTCCATGATTTTGCAAAGATAATAGACAAAGGTTCTGAGAGTTCTTCCGCTAGCTCCTTCATTACTCTAGGATGCAGTTCATCGGGCCCTGGAGATTTGAACTCATTCAAGGAAATTAGGTGTTCTTTGACCATTTGTTTATCAATCTCAAACTGTAATCCTGCCCCCTCAACTTCTGCTTCACTTTTTCCAGGGGGGTCATAGACCCGCTTTTGGGAGAGGACTGACGCAAATAAGGAATTGAGCACTTCAGCCTTTTCTTTGTCATCTGTTATCAATTTGTCATTCTCATTAAGCAGTTGAACCACCATTTCTTTCCTCTGTCTTTTACTACTCACATAGGGTCTTGCTATTTACTGTTTTACTCTGTACAGCACCATGTACATTGATGGTGCTATATAAATAAATAATAATAATAATAATAATAATAATAATAATAATAATAATATTGCTTATAGCATCCCTCACTAATCTCAGCTCATTCACAGCTTTAGCCTTCCTGACGCCATTTCGGCACTTCTGCGCCACTTGTCTGTACTCTTTTGTAGCCTGGCCTTCCTTCCACTTCCTATATGTATCCCTTTTTGTTTTCAGGTCATCTCTAAGCTTTTTGTGGAGCCACATTGGTTTCCTCTTTTGTCTTCTATCTTTTCTCCTTGTTGGAATTGTTTGTAACTGTGCCTTTAAAATTTCCTTTTTTAAATACTCCCACCCATCCTGCACTCCTTTTCTCATCTTGTAACTGTGCCTTTGGTTTCTATTTCCTAAATGTAGAACTTGGCATTTATCCTTATTAAATTTCATTCTATTGTTTTCAGCCCAGCACTACAGCCTATCAAGATCACTTTGAAGTTTGTTTCTGGCTTCCAGAAACACTCAATTCCCATCCAATTTTGTGTCATCTGCAAATTTGATAAGCGTTCCCTGCACCTCCTCGTCCAAATCATTAATAAAAATGTTGAAGAGCACTGGGCCAATACACCTGGAGGGCACCAGGTTGAAGAAGGCTGCTGTAGAACTAGTGAAGCTGGCTAGAGATATAGGTGCTTCTGAGTTACAATCATTTAAAGAGAGCCAGTGTGGTGCTGTGGCTAAAGTGTTGGATTGGGAGATCGGGGTTCTAGTCCCCACTCAGCCATGGAAACCCACTGGGTGATTTTGGGCCAGTCACAGTCTCTCAGCCCAACCTACTTTACAGGGTTGTTTTTGTGAGGATAAAATGGAGAGGAGGAAGATTATGTATGCTACCTCGGGTTCCTTGGAGGAAAAAAGTAGGATATAAATGCAATAATAATAAATAGTCACAAGTGGCAAGAAAGTAGGACTTTGACGTTGGTCTTTCCTCTCTTCTCGCCATCCTCCCTAAATTGTGTATGTTTATCTGTGGAAAGTGGTTACTAGATGATGATGATGATCATTTAGTCAAACTGTTTTAGCAACACAACATCCCTTTAAGGTAGGCCAATTGCACTAAGAGATTTTATTTTGTTTCTAAGGATTTTCTAAGGCTGAGCATGTTGGGGCGGGCATGCCTTCTTGAGGGTGGCCATATTGTCCTACTTTTTGGTTTCCAAAACAGAGTCACCCTAGTTAACTGCAGTTTCTGTACACTGTACAGTGTCCAACAATGATGCCAAACACAAATGGGGAATTGGGAAAATTGTCTCAATATACAATGCCAGGAAAGGGAGAACAAGATGTGGAGGGAAATTGTAAAGCCTTCTTGCTTGAACAGGATTTGCTAACAAAGTTCAAACAGTGGTTAAGATCACCTGGTTAGTTTTAAATGTGTTTATTGGTATCAACGTGTTACTCCATCACAGTTTAGGAGGAAAACGTTAGAGAGAGGGAGACTGCTTTCCTGTGAGCAGTTATCCATCTTTTAACTCTGGTTATTTGGTTGGTGGTTGTCAGACATAATAGCCCCAAATGAAGTGAATTCCCAAAACCATGTGCTAAAGCACCCTGGATATATTCTTACACCTGATGTGTAAGAATAAGAGAGATAATAATCATTTAATGTCTCACGTAGGAGTTTTCTTCTTGAAAGAGTGCCTCCCATGCAGAGGAAGGCCAGTGAGCAGAATGGTCGCCGGAATGCCCTGCGGGGAGATAAGAGTTTATTTTCTTCCCCCAAGTGGCCACTGCCATCGTCTCCTCCTCCTAAAACAAATTATCCCTCCCCTGAACTGCTGCCTCCTCCTCCTTTTAGTTTTTTGACAACAAACTTTCTGGAGTCTTTCATTAAATTAAGTATGTTCACACTTTTTTTGAGGTTCACTTTATTTATTTATTTGACTTGTACCCCACCTTTCTGCCATATACTGCCTCCTCCCTCTTCTTCTCCAACCCCCTCTACTTGCTGTATATCTGATAACCTTTCTCTCACTGTTTATTTCCCACTCAAGGTTGCAAACTTTTTTAGGATAAGAGCTTGTTCTCCCCCCCCCTTCCCCCCTGCCTATTAACTTGTATATTTATGGTATTATATATAATGTGTATTAGGCCATACATATTGCAGTCAGATGCTGTGATGTCTTTCCATTGTTATGGCATGAAAGCATCTTTAAAAATACCCGGTGATCCTAAGCTGATTAAAAACTATGCCTTGCAAATTAAAACAAAAAGCATCTTAATATTTCTATTTGAACATGACAGCTGTTCAGTTTAATTACCGTTGGATCACAATCTTTTTGTTGTTGGATCAAAATCTTTTTGTTGAACACTTGTTATCTCGTGATCTACCTAAGGAAATTACATGAATGATGAAAAGATTCCTATCAAAAGAAATTGGTTATTTTCACTAGAGGTCTCTTCTTTTTAACTTAAAGTGTAGCGAAGTCTGATTATCTCTTGCATTAATAAAGAATACCCTTGCTGAAGTATGCAGTGACCTCTGTTTTAGTTGTGTAGGTTTCATGACAAGATGCCTCTGAAAGCATTGGTATTCCTATAACCTTTGAGAGAGATGTCTGGAGTATATTAATGAGCTTTTTTGAGGGATGTACTGTAACTTTATTCTTGGACAAAAACAGATATGAATGATTCTGTTTTAATATTTAATCAGGCTCTAGGTCTCTGTTGGCTTGTTTAAAGCTGACCTGACAGCATTATACCTGGAAATACTTCGAATTAAATGCTGAGTGCTTGATCTTGTTCAAATACTTGTAATTTAATAAGGCTCCAGTCTTTGTGGAGGTACCAAGGGTAATGGACAACTGTTCCATGGCTGGATTTGCTTTTGGTTGCAGGAAGAATTTGTAATCTGAAAAACTGATAAAATGAAAAGTTCATGAGTTGTAGAGTTAAGGCTAAGCCCAGTTCCTTTTGGTTTCTGAGCAGTTAGTGATACACATGGGTTCTGTGCCTGCACAAAGGCTTTTTTGAAGCATTCTGATGTAGAATTTTAGCTAGGAAGCTGTGTTCATTCCAGTTCTCTCAAAAAACAACATTCTTTAAATCTTAGGCACCTACAACGAGGGGATGGGATAAGCATCGGCCTGCTCTGTTCTCCTATTGGCCGAGTCTGCACAGAATGGTCAGGGATTTCCAGGGCAGAGAGAATGTGAGAGAAGGCAGGAGAGAATCTTGCTTTCTGAAGGGGCTGAGGGAGAGGCAGAGTCTTGTTTCACTTATGCAGAGGTTTGACTAAGAAACCCTCAGACAACTGCAAAAGACTTGGAAGAAAGACAGGGTTTTCACTTGCTTATGATGGAATTTGGAGAAAGGAAGAAAATCCTGCTTCTTCCATTTTCCAAACTGTAATGCAAGGAGTCTTTCGGAGGTTGTAGCTGGAGTCCTTGCCAGGGTCGCTTTCACCTGGCGAGTGGAATTGTGGGATCCTGCCCATACATGACTTGCATTTTAGTTATGTGTAGTTGTTGAATGGAATTGGAGACAGCAACACCTGAGAGTGGCTTTGACAAATTGTTGGAGAGGCTGTGCAACCCCTCTTACAATGAGAATAGGAAACTATAGAGAGGAGAATGTGCAAACCATTGTTGCACGGAGACTTGTGTAGTTTCACTTACAAATATTTCCACAGTCAGACGCCCACGAAACAGGTTTGTGTGATCTCTCTCTCTCTCTCTCTCTCTGCTTGCACACCCCTCACTATAATCTGACACAGTTAACTCTCTTGAAGGGAGACTGAGAAAGACTTTGCCTGGAAATGAGGCCCTTTGGGTTGTTTCAGACTTCATGGGCAGGGGACTGTTGCACCTCAGCTGTGGAATGAGTTCCTTGGAGAGGATCATCTGGCACCTACGTTACACTCTTTTCAATGCCAGGGAAACCCCTTTTTATTTTCCAAGTATTTTAACATTTTACCATTATCTTTTAACTTTGCTGTTTAAAGCTGTATTTTAAATCTCTTCATTACTGCTTGGTTTTATTCTGGTTGTACTTTTATATTGTATTTTTATATTGTGGTTTAAGTTTTTTAGTTTAAGCGGTACTTTATAGTTTTAATTTTTTGTGAATCACTCAGAGAGCTATATCGCCCAATTTCTGTATTGGGCAATATAGAAATTCAATAAATAAAATAATAAAAAGAAATAAAATAAATGTTCTGGTATGAAATTAAGGCCCTGTCTAGAATGGCTTTTATCAAGTGGATCTAACTTGAAACAGCCTGCAAACAGTTTCTTGCTGCTCATGCTATCATAACACATACTGACTGGAGAATTTCCCATGTTAGCATTGTTAGAAAAATTGTGGATGACAACCCAATTAAATCAAATAAAAAGCAATCCGGATGCAGTTTTCAAAAGGAAGGTTTATTTTCCACTTCAGGTACCATGAAATCTCTTTGCGCAAAGGTCCTCTCCTCAGATCAAATGGGGGAGAAGATGCCACGAACAGAAATGAGTAATGGCTGCTAGCCCAAATCGTCACCCCTTACGTCACCCAACATGTCCAAGCTGGGAAGGGAAAGGGTTAATTCTGCACAATCTCCCTTCCTGACCAACCCCCTTTGCAATGTCCCCTGGGACATTCCTGTCCTACCTTGCCTATGTGGCAGAACCTTTCCCGCTTTAGCTTCCCTCCATCCAATCAGTATTCACTGTCCCTTCCCAAATTCCTGCCGGAGCATGTGGAAAGGAAGGTGAAGAAGAAGCCCCCAGCCCCCCAAAATGGCACCTGACATTCCTTTGGATGGGCGAGCTTCCCACCTCTTATTTCTCTCCCTGGTTTCCTGCCGAGCAGTGGAGAAAGGAAAAAGGTGTGTGTCTGCGCACGCAAGCGCCTGGCAATTTAACCAGTGGCTAGAGCTCGTTCCTTACACCTGAGTAAGCGACCTTACCCAAATAGGTAAATGGGGCTTTTCTTCCCTACCTAAGAGTAGAGGGTCTACTCTACTCCTAAAACCAAAAGATGGTAATTCGGGGCGGGGAAGGAGGGTTTTGGAGATAAGAAGGGAAGGGGAGAAATGGACGAAGGGAATTATGGAAAATCGGTTATATTTCCATAACAGTATCAGCTACTGCTGGAAATGGGTAATCCTGACACTGAACTCTTCATGTCATGCAGAAGAACTATGTAGAGGAAGACTACTATTGCATGTGACAGCACATTGAAGGGTAGATACCGCATGGAGGCTTCTTTGAAGTGAAGTGGCTTCTCATCTTGTGGTAATACAAACCAAAACTACATCACACCGGCCTTATGTTTCTCTCTGTGTGAAGTTCACATTTGACACCCAGGGATGTCTGCTGTTCACTAGCTGCAACTGAGAGGGTTTTTGACCATGGTCCCAAAGAGCACAGAGTATTTCATACATGCATTACCAGTTGCATAGCTGGTGAATAGGAGGCAGTTTGAGAATATACTCCTGTGAACAGTGATTTAACATTAGCATGCATTATGTTAAGAGCGAGAAGGATTTCTTCCCTTCCAACTCCCAAGCTTGAAGTTGAATGTTCATGATTAAATCCCACGTGCCTTTTAATGACCAATCACGGCTTTGGAGATTTACCCTATTGTTCTAGCCATCCTGAGAAGTAATCCACTTATGAGAATATGTGAAATGTTTAAACTTTACTCAATATATATTTTCCTTTTTTACTAGGTAATACAAATAACATCTGTCAATTAAAATGATGGAGGGCTTTCCGTAAAAGATGCAGTAACATTTGTCTGGTGTAGCTTGGCTAACATATTCCTAGAGAGTGGCTGATGTTATGATGAACACTACATGGCGTGGGATCTATTTAACATGGTGCGGTAATGCAAAACTCCTGTGTCACAGGATGCTGCCGGCGCCAGTGGCATCAAAAGCAGTTTGCTTTTGACAACAGAATGGCCTTGTTACTATCAATTGGGCTGTTCAGTCAAGTGAAAAAAACATTGATCCAGCCTTAAGCTGGCATGAACTTGCATGAAAATCCTGGCGATGAATATATCAGATCGTGTGGGGGAGGGGAATTCATGGTTGTGTCCTTTATATAGACTTATCTTTAGTAAATCTAGCCAAATTGGACACCCAGCATATGCATCCTTCTTAATTGTTTTGTGTTCTACATACTCATTCTCTCACCATAAACAAATTCTGCTAATTTGGGACCTTTGCATAATTTCCAAACTGGATGTAGCTTGTGATTACCGAGCAATGATTTGCTACCAGTAATAATAACAAGGTAACCAGAATGGAGGGACTGGGAAGAGACTGACTGTGGACCCTTCATATTGAAGTTACTTAAGTGCATCTCCTAAAGTATTGGGTGAGTGCTTAGCTTTCTGTAATGAGAAGCTCTGGGGCTGAAGCCTGACTAGAGTGTTTTACCATGTGTAGGGATTTATTCTGGTTTTCCAAAAGTGAATGAAAAGTACTTAAAAAGAAACAAAGTATGCACACACATTGACCAGGTTCAGACAACACAATAG
The DNA here is from genome assembly GCF_023053635.1 of Elgaria multicarinata webbii. Classification (NCBI taxonomy): domain Eukaryota; kingdom Metazoa; phylum Chordata; class Lepidosauria; order Squamata; family Anguidae; genus Elgaria; species Elgaria multicarinata. Next base: position 2,525,718 of record NC_086176.1, read on the forward strand.
TTAATGGTTTAATAATCCACCGTTGCTTAAATAGGGACAACCAAGCCACAGTAGTACATGCACTGGTAACTTCCCGATTAGACTACTGCAATGCACTCTACGTGGGGCTGCCCTTGAAGACAACTCGGAAGTTGCAGCTAGTGCAAAATGCAACAGCTAGACTGCTGGCAGGTACATCTTATAGAGACCACATAACACCGGTCTTAAAGGAATTGCACTGGCTGCCTATATGCTTCCAGTCGGAATTCAAGGTGTGGGAATTATTATTATTATTACTATTATTATTAATAATAATAATATTTATTTATATAGCGCCATCAAGTTTTCATAGTGCTGTACAGAACAATTACGTTTAAAGCCCTAAACGGCTCGATACGCCTCTTCTTATATATGCCTTCCCAAGACTTGAGATCTGTTGGAGGAGCCCTTCTCCGCATCCCACCACCGCAACATATGATGGGACAAGGGAGAGACCTTTCTCTTTTGAGGCACCCTGACTGTGGAATGCCCTCCCCTTTGAGGCCCGACTGGCGCCAACACTGATTTCATTTCAATGCTAAGTAAAAACATGGCTTTTTAACAAAGCCTTTAATGGTTAAATTCACTAAGATGGTGCATTGTTTTAACTATATTTACTGCTTTTAAATTATATAGTGTTTTAACATGGTTCATGGTTTAATTTGTTTTTAGCTGTGTATATGTATTTTTGTTTATACTGTATGCTTTTATCTGTATGCCGCCCTGAGATCCTAATAATATAGGGGGGGGGGGATACAAATGTTTTAAATTAATTAATTAATCAATTAAATAGTCCACCGTTGACTATTGTGTTTTATGTCGCGCATTTTACACACAACAGTTGGTTATTTCCCAGAAATAACCAATGCAAATAATCAACGGTGTGAAGAGTTGACTATCTGCACAACTGTTGATTATTGTGTCGTGTATTGGGCTCCATTGACTATTGCCCAGGGGGCTCTATAGGCATGTGTCAGCTGTCCTGGAAGCACATGGGGAGTTGCGGATCGGGATGTGCTCATGCCATCCCTGGCTGGGGTGGTGCAATCTGCAGTGCCCCACGTGTTCCCAGGGAGGTGTATGCCCCTTCGCCTGCTCCCCTGCCCCGTGATCCATTTGGATATCAGCTTGAGAGGATGGAAGGAGCTCCTTCCATCCCCTTGAATCGATATCCAAATGGATCATGGGGCAGGAGTGCGAAGGATGTCTCCTGCAGTTTGACGTGTAACGTCAAACTGTGGGAGATACCCTTCCACTGATATCGGGGTGGGGCATGCAAGCATCTCATGCCAGAGATAATTGGTGCCCCGCCCTCATTCGTCAGAAAGTGGTGGCAAATGGGGATGGGGGACGCTAGGAACTCTTGCTGCTTGAGGGTGGCAGGAGATTCTAGCGTCCCTTGTCCCTGTCCCCATTCACCACCACTTTCTGGTGAATGAGGGCAGAGCAGAGGAGGACATTCACCAGACATGCTGTTCTTTGTGCTGAACGTTCTTTGTGCTGAAGGGGCATGTGGCTCTCCTGCGACTTTCTACACGGCATCCTGATATGGAACGCGGGAACCAGAACTGCCATTTGGTGGGGAGAGTGGAGAGCATGTATTCCATGTGTCTTTGTGGCAGAACTCTTCATTGCCTTGGACTGTACATCAGCACCGTTTTTGCAATTGGTCGGCTAGTGTTGATGACAACCAAGGAAACCGCTCTGCCATAGATGATCACAGGAGACAATTATCTTGCTAGCGGAAATTCTGCAGGCACCATCTTAACAACCCCCTGAGGAAGGCTTTTGATTAAAATACAGGCTGGAACGCATCGGTAAATAAATTATTTGCATCCTGAGCATCCGTTTCTCTGTTTTCTGACCTTTCCTTGGTAATGAACACCTTTTTTTTTTTTAAAAAAAATGGCTGTTTCATGTTACATGGAAATAAGAACAACTGGCCCACAAAGTGCCTTCTCTCCTGCAGCCAGCAGCAGCTGTTTTCGGCTCCCTCCCCCCTGCATCAGATCACAAAAATAAAATCATTTGGATTTTTTTTACTCATTGACTAGAGTGCCTATCTTTTTATTTTATGTACCATGGAAAATAATTGTTTTTAGCTGTTCAGGGTGGAATCTAACACCAGAGAAAGATAATTTTATATCACCTTAAGATTCCACACTTTCCAAACACTAGGTAACACTACACAATTTGGCTTTAATCGATGTTTTATCAAGTGCACCACCTAAAATTAATCTCTTGCTAGTACAATGCCTGTCATGTTTCTCTTTATTTATTTCTTCTGCCCACTCAGGGACCCGCGTGTCTTGGTCAGGCCAAGAGACAGACTGGAGTTACACTTGTCCTTTATGCTTTCAAAAATGAGGGTCAGCCATTGTTTCTTTGACCCAGAATGCATTATCTGATATCTGCAGCACCTACCAGATGACTCATTGGGCCAGTTTGCACAATACAACAGCCTATTCAGGCTTAATTTATCCTTGAGGAGTTACATTTCATGCCGCCATTATGAATATGCAACCCTGAAGGACACAACAACATAATGGACACAACACAACTCCTCAAGGTTAAATTAACCCTCAGTAGGCTGTCGTGTTGTGCAAATCAGGTCATTCAGTCTGCAGTCACCACTTTGAAATGGATTCTGTACTGTAGATCTCATAGCCACAAGATCTGGCCTAATGTTTGTTTCTTCTTCGTGGTCTCAGTGCATCACACTTAATGGGCCTCTGCGCCTGCGCGGAGCCTCAGTCGGACTTCATAGAATCATAGAATAGCAGAGTTGGAAGGGGCCTACAAGGCCATCGAGTCCAACCCCCTGCTCAATGCAGGAATCCACCCTAAAGCATCCCCGACAAATGCTTGTCCAGCTGCCTCTTGAAGGCCTCTAGTGTGGAAGAGCCCACAACCTCCCTAGGTAACTGATTCCATTGTCGCACTGCTCTAACAGTCAGGAAGTTTTTCCTGATGTCCAGCTGGAATCTGGCTTCCTTTAACTTCAGCCCGTTATTCCGTGTCCTGCACTCTGGGAGGATCGAGAAGAGATCCTGGCCCTCCTCTGTGTGACAACCTTTTAAGTATTTGAAGAGTGCTATCATGTCTCCCCTCAATCTTCTCTTCTCCAGGCTAAACATGCCCAGTTCTTTCAGTCTCTCTTCATAGGGCTTTGTTTCCAGACCCCTGATCATCCTGGTTGCCCTCCTCTGAACACGCTCCAGCTTGTCTGCGTCCTTCTTGAATTGTGAAGCCAAGAACTGGACACAATACTCTAGATGAGGCCTAACCAGGGCCGAATAGAGAGGAACCAGTACCTCACGTGATTTGGAAGCTATACTTCTATTAATGCAGCCCAAAATAGCATTTGCCTTTCTTGTAGCCATACCGCACTGTTGGCTCATATTCAGCTTGCGATCTACAACAATTCCAAGATCCTTCTGTTTGTAGTATTGCTGAGCCAAGTATCCCCCATTTTGTAACTGTGCCTTTGGTTTCTATTTCCTAAATGTAGAACTTGGCATTTATCCCTATTAAATTTCATTCTGTTGTTTTCAACCCAGCACTACATCCTATCAAGATCACTTTGAAGTTGTTTCTGTCTTCCAGTGTATTAGCTATCCCACCCAATTTTGTGTGATCTGCAAATTTGATAAGCGTTCCCTGCACCTCCTTGTCCAAATCATTAATAAAAATGTTGAAGAGCACTGGGCCCAGGACTGAGCCCTGTGGTACCTCACTCGTTGCCTCTCCCCAGTTTGAGAAGGTTCCATTGATAAGTACTCTTTGAGTCCGATTCTGTAGCCAACTGTGAATCCACTTTTAGCTAGTTTGTTAACCAGAATGTCATGTGGTACTTTGTCAAAAGCTTTGCTGAAGTCAAAATATATGACGTCCACAGCGTTCCCATGGTCCACAAGGGAGGTTACCTTATCAAAAAATGAGATCAAGTTAGTCTGACAGGATTTGTTCTTGACAAATCCATGTTGACTTCTAGTGATCACTGCATTGATTTCAAGGTTTTTACAAATTGACATCTTTATAATCTGCTCGAGAATTTTCCCAGGGATGGATGTCAGACTGACTGGTCTGTAGTTCCCAGGTTCCTCCTTTTTGCCCTTTTTGAAGATAGGGACAACGTTAGCCCTCCTCCAGTCGTCCGGCACCTCACCCGTCTTCCATGATTTTGCAAAGATAATAGACAAAGGTTCTGAGAGTTCTTCCGCTAGCTCCTTCGTTACTCTAGGATGCAGTTCATCGGGCCCTGGAGATTTGAACTCATTCAAGGAAATTAGGTGTTCCTTGACCATATGTTTATCAATCTCAAACTGTAATCCTGCTCCCTCAACTTCTGCTTCACTTTTTCCAGGGGGGTCATAGACTGAGAGAAGTCTGGGAGTCTGGGAGAAGACTGAGGCAAAGTAGGAATTGAGCACTTCAGCCTTTTCTTTGTCATCTGTTATCAATTTGCCATCCTCATTAAGCAGTTGAACTACCATTTCTTTCCTCTGTCTTTTACTACTCATGTATCTGAAGAAAGCCTTTTTATTGCTTTTAGCATCCCTCGCTAATCTCAGCTCATTCACAGCTTTAGCCTTCCTGATGCCATTTCGGCACTTCTGCGCCACTTGTCTGTACTCTTCTTTTGTAGCCTGTCCTTCCTTCCACTTCCTATATGTATCCCTTTTTGTTTTCAGGTCATCTCTAAGCTTTTTGTGGAGCCACATTGGTTTCCTCTGTTGTCTTCTATCTTTTCTCCTTGTTGGAATTGTTTGTAACTGTGCCTTTAAAATTTCCTTTTTTAAATACTTCCACCCATCCTGCACTCCTTTTCTCTGATGTTGTGCAGACTTCTACTGTTACTTTCTACTGTTAGTTTTTCCCTACCCAGTGCCTGCTTACCCTACCCTGTACCTGTTTGCATTCTCTTCCCCTCCTTATTGTTTTACTATGATTTTATTAGATTGTAAGCCTATGCGGCAGGGTCTTGCTATTTACTGTTTTACTCTGTACAGCACCATGTACATTGATGGTGCTATATAAATAAATAATAATAATAATAATAATAATTAGGCTCACTTGCCATGGGAGCTTACTTATCATAGTTCTGAGTTTATTAAAATCAGCTTTCCTAAAATCCAGAGTACGTGTATGGCTACACTCAACTTTTGTCTCCTTCATTATCAAGAATTCAAGTATGACATGGTCACTTTCCCCCAGAGTTCCCATAACTGCCACTTTATCCACTAAGTCATCCCTATTGGTCAATATCAAGTCAAGGATTGCCGATCCTCTAGGTCCTTCCTCCACTTTCTGTAGGAGAAAGTTATCACCCACACATGTCAGGAATTTCTTGGAAGGGCCACTTTTGGCAGTATTGGTCTCCCAACAGATATCAGGGTAATTGAAGTCCCCCATCACTACTACATCACACTTCCTTGAAACACTGGCAATTTGTTTCTCAAAAGTTTTGTCCTCGTCTTCTCCTTGATTGGGTGGTTGGTAGTAGACTCCAATTATCATGTTCTTTTTATTCCTTGCCCCATTTATTTTAATCCAGATGCTCTTGATGGGGCTCCCATTCTGATCCGCCTGTATTTCTGTGCAGGGATAGGTATTTTTAACATATAGTGCAACTCCACCTCCCTTTCTATTTCTTCTGTTCTTTTTGAACAAGTTATATCCTTCAATTGCTATATTCCAGTCATGGGAGTCATCCCACCAAGTTTCAGTTATACCTATCAAGTCGTATTTGCCTTCATGTAATAAGAGTTCAAGTTCATTCTGTTTGTTTCCCATGCTCTGGGCATTAGTATATAGACATCGAAGACCATGTGTTTTATAGTCTGGCTTTGTTCCTACATTGTTGCGGACACTATTTTTGGGCACTATTGGAGCTGTTCTCTGTACTGTGGTGCCTTGGCCGTCATCCATTGTTGCCTCGAGGTTTACGTCTCCCGCCCCCGTAAGATTCAGTTTAAAGCCCTCCTGATCAAGTTCTTCATGCTGTGGCCGAACATATTCTTTCCAGCCGTTGTGAGGTGCAACCCATCCCTTGCCAGCAGTCCGTGTTCCAAGTAGCGTAGCCAGTGGTCCCAGAATCCAAAATTCTCACGTCGGCACCACCTTCGTAGCCAGTTGTTCATCCGGAGTATTTTTCTTTCCCTTTCTAATCCTCTTCCAAGAACCGGGAAGATGGATGAGAAAACTACCTGGGCCCCAAAGTCCTTCAGTTTCCTTCCCAGAGCTTCATAGTCTGAAATGATTTCTTCGTAGCTCTGCTTGGCGACATCATTTGTTCCCACATGGATGAGAAGAAAGGGGTATGTGCCCATGGACTTTATGAGTTTCGGTAATCCTTCAGTCACATCTCTAATCTGTGCTCCAGGGAGACAGCACACCTGGCGAGTCCATGGGTCTTCACGACATACTTGTGTTTCAATCCCACGTAGCAGGGAGTCTCCCACAACGACTACTCTTCTCTTCTTCTTGGTTGACCTACCTTCTGCCTCTTGTTCATTGTTGTGTGGTGTCTGCTGTACTTCTTCCTCTGCAAACTGTGTTTCAGACCCATCCTCCAGAAGCTGAAAGCGGTTGCTTAACTCTAATGGTTCCACTGGTGCAGAATGCCTTCTAGTTCTTCTGCTCTTAACTGTCACTCTTTTCCAGAGAGTTTCCTCTTCATTGGCTTTCCTCCCCTCAGCATACTCCACTTCTGCTTCAGCTGGCTGTTGTTCTTCAATCTCGTGTGCTTCTTGTTGCTGTTGCAGTTCCACCGTTCGGTCTTAGAACTCCTCGTCTTCTCTTATTCTTTGGAGGGTGGACACTCGCCGCTCAAGTCCTCTCACTTTTTCTTCCAAAAGTGCCACCAGCTTGCACTTGTTGCAGGCATATGCCATGTTGAGCTCTGGCAGAAACACGAAAATTGCACACTTCTAATAGCTGAGAACTTTTGGGGCGGGAACTCCTCCCCCACCTTCATGTGGTATATATATGGTGTTCCTGCCCACTCCCTCAGTTCCTCTTTGACCGCCGTCGCCTTCGCCTCGTCGGGACTAGAGTGTTCATATTCACCTTGCTGAGATCCTCTCTTCTTCTTTTCCCTTTTCCCTCACCTTCCTCTTTTATTCCCTAAAAGGCAAAGAAGAAAAACAAAGTAAGAACGTTTAGAGTCGCTTGTCACATCCTTTCAGGCGTATGGCCTCGAAGGCCCCGTTTACTAAATGCAGCCAGTGTGGCAGTAAATTGCCACCCTCTGATGGACACATGCTCTGCCTTTTGTGCCTCGGAGAAACCCACGTTGTCGAATCCTGCAGGCATTGTATGTCCTTTTCTAGGCAAGCTAGAAAAAACAGGGCAGATAGATTAAAAGCTCTCCTGTGGCAAAAAGCACTCCAAGCTGTCAATTCCAACTGAACCCACTGCATCCACCTCAAAAAACCCGCCCTTAAGCCTTCCAACCTCTGGGGGCTCCACAGCGCAGGCAGCAGCAAAGAAGCTGACAAAAAAGGCAAAAAGGCCTAAAACATCAGCCGAACCGTGGCCCAGAAAGAAGAAGGACAAGGCTAGAAACCCTAGCCTGCCAAAAACGATGCCACCACCTCCCCCTCTACTCAACTCTCCAATTCAAGTATTGGTGTGGTCTCCCTTGCCTCCACTGGTCATCGAACCTATCTCAACGGCCCCAGAAGGGGAAATTGTGGAAATTCCTCCCCGCGCCCGACTCTCCACTCCAACCGCTCGGGCCTTAGAAACTTCCCCGGACCAACCAGTACCGCCTAACCAGGCTGCGTACACCTTATCGCTTCAACTCCGCCGTTCGCCGCCGCCACCTTGCATCCGACAAACCAGTCCACCGAGCCACTCACCTTCACATCCCCACTCTAGGGATAGGGAACGGCAGTCTTGCCCACAACCAGACTGCGATCCATACCATGCTCGTTCCAGGTCACCACATCGAGACTGGGACCACTTCTACGAGCGTTATCACCCACCTAGTCATCACTATTATGACTATTGGAGTGACAAAAAACTACATTATGACAAAAAACTACACACACACACACACTGCAAACATGCATCCATTCATACTAAAACAACCAGGCATCCCATTCAGACATCAATACACTCACATGGCTAGCACACGTGTGTGTACACACACACACACACACACACACACACACACATTCAGGATTGCCCACTCCAAAAAATACACACGCACACCTCCATTCACTCAAACACCACATGCACCCTCTCTCTCTCTCTCTCTCTCTCTCTCTCTCATGCATACACCTGTCTTAGCTACTATTTGCTGCTGCTGCTTCTCCTCCTCCTCCTTGCTGCTTCTTGTACTCCTTCTGCTGCTTGCTTCTTGTTGTTTTTTATTGTTTCTTTCTGCCGCCTCCTCCTTCTTCTTCTTCTTCTTCTTCTTCTTCTTCTTCTTCTTCTTCTCCTCCTCCTCCTCCTCCTCCTCCTCCTCCTCCTCCTCTTTCTTGTTCTCCTCTTTGGCTGGCGATCGCATCAGCCCAGGAGGAGAGGGCTATATCAGCGCTGGAGGACCCATTCCCAGAAGTGTGGAAATGGGTCATCCAGCCCTCCCAGGGCCGAGATCGGCTTTTTGCTGGGCCGGTGTGATGGCGCCGGCCCAACAGAAGGCTACATCGGTGCTGGGGGTGGGGCTGGAGGACCCGTTCCTGGAAGTGCAGGAATGTGTCCTCTAGCCCTCCCAGGGCCAAAATCAGCCTTTTGCTGGGCCAGTGCGATAGCGCCAACCCAACAGAAGGCTATATCGGTGCTGGGGGCGGGGCTGGAGGACCCGTTACCACAATTCTGGGAACGGGTCTTCCAGCCCTCCCAGGGCCAAGATTGGCCTTTTGCTGGGCTGGTGCGAGGGTGCTGACCCAGCAGAAGGCTACATCGGCGCTGGGGCGGGGTTGGAGGTATGGTCACCCTAATTATATGATGTTGTATTACAGGTATTGGTTGACCTATGACATGTTACCTGGCCTTCTATACTGTAGTTTCCCTATGGTAGCTGGGGTACTATTCAAAAAGGCGAGTCTGTGTATACAATAGATATGTGGTGAATTTGAAATGCCATTTCCTTTTTTTGTTTGGAACATTAACATATCACCTCTCCTCTTGAAATCATTGCAAAAGTGATATGCATAGTAAAAGTAAGTGTTTAGTTGTTAAAAGAGTTGTTTTCTTGTCTCCCCCATCCCTCTATTTTGTTGATATTACTTTCAGGTGTAGACTTGTGCCTGGTATATATTGCTGTCTTTGGCAGAGGCTGGAAACAAGCCTGTAAAATTATGTAATGTCTGAAACTTTGTGGTCATGATTAATTAGGTTATCATAAAATGTGTTTTGTGTGTGGAATAACTGGGTCATACTTTTTATGTATTTGGCTGCATGCTAAGGCTTTCAGCCTGGATCTAATTACTCTACACTATTTTCTTATTAAAATGGTTTTCGTTATTGGTTTTCAGAACACACTATTTAGTGTGTTAGTTTAATAGGGTCAAACTAATGTTGATATTAGTAAATAAATGAATCATGGAATCATAGAATAGTAGAGTTGGAAGGGGCCTATGAGGCCATCAAATCCCACCCCCTGCTCAATGCAGGAATCCACCTCAAAGCATACCCGACAGATGGTTGTCCAGCTGCCTCTTCAATGATTCAAGTGTGGGAGAGCCCACAACCTCATCATTATTATTATTATTATTATTATTATTATTATTTATATAGCACCATCAGTGTACATGGTGCTGTACAGAGTAAAATAATAAAATAGCAAAACCTAGGTAACTGGTTCCATTGCCGTACTGCTGTAATAGTCAGGAAGTTTTTCCTGATATCCAGCCGGAATCTGGCTTCCTGTAACTTGAGCCTGTTATTACGTGCCCTGCACTCTGGGAGGATTGAGAAGAGATCCTGGCCCTCCTCGGTGTGACAACCTTTTGAGTATTTAAAGAGTGCTATCATGTCTGCCCTCAATCTTCTCTTCTCTATGCTAAACATGCCTAGTTGTTTCAGTCTCTCTTCATAGGGCTTTGTTTCAAGACCTCTGATCATCCTGGTTGCCCTCCTCTGAACACGCTCCAGCTTGTCTGCATCCTTCTTGAATTGTGGAGCCCAGAACTGGACGCAATACTCTAGATGAGGCCTAACCAGGGCCAAATAGAGAGGAACCACTACCTCACGTGATTTGGAAGCTAAATGTCTATTAATGCGGCCCAAAATAGCATTTGCCTTTCTTGCAGCCATATTGCACTGTTGGCTCATATTCAGCTTGTGATCTACAACAATTCCAAGATCCTTCTCGTTTGTAGTATTGCTGAGCCAAGTATCCCCCATCTTGTAACTGTGCCTTTGGTTTCTATTTCCTAAATGTAGAACTTGGCATTTATCCCTATTAAATTTCATTCTGTTGTTTTCAACCCAGCACTACAGCCTATCAAGATCACTTTGAAGTTTGTTTCTGTCTTCCAGTGTATTAGCTATCCCACCCAATTTTGTGTCATCTGCAAATTTGATAAGCGTTCCCTGCACTTCCTTGTCCAAATCATTAATAAGAATGTTAAAGAGCCCTGAGCCCTGGACTGAGCCCTGTGTTACCCCACTTGTTACCTCCCCACAGTTTGAGAAGGGACCGTTGATAAGCACTCTTATGAGTCTGATTCTGTAGCCAACTGTGAATTCACCTAATAGTTGTTCCATCTTGCCAACTTTTAGCTAGTTTTTAAATCAGAATATCAAGGGGCACTTTGTCCAAAGCTTTGCTGAAGTCAAGATATATGACGTCCACAGCATTCCACAAGGGAGGTTACCTTATCAAAAAATGAGATCAAGTTAGTCTGACAGGATTTGTTCTTGACAAATCCATGTTGTCTTCTAGTGATCACCGCATTGATTTCAAGGTGTTTACAGATTGACTTCTTTATAATCTGCTCGAGAATTTCCCCAGGGATGGATGTCAGACTGACTGGTCTGTAGTTCCCAGGTTCCTCCGTTTTGCCCTTTTTGAAGATAGGGACAACATTGGCCCTCCTCCAGTCGTCCAGCACCTCACCCGTCTTCCATGATTTTGCAAAGATAATAGACAAAGGTTCTGAGAGTTCTGCCGCTAGCTCCTTCATTACTCTAGGATGCAGTTCATCGGGCCCTGGAGATTTGAACTCATTCAAAGAAATTAGGTGTTCTTTGGCCATTTGTTTATCAATCTCAAACTGCAATCCTGCTCCCTCAACTTCTGCTTCATTTTTCCAAGGGGTCATAGACCCACTTCTGGGAGAAGACTGAGCCAAATAGGAATTGAGCACTTCAGCCTTTTCTTTGTCATCTGTTATTAATTTTCCACCCTCATTAAGCAGTTGAACCACCATTTCTTTCCTCTGTATCTGAAGAAAGCCTTTTTATTGCTTTTAGCTTATCTCAGCTCATTCTCAGCTTTAGCTTTCCTGATGCCATTTCGGCACTTCTGTGCCACCTGTATGTACCCTTCTTTTGTAGCCTTGCCTTCCTTACACTTCCTATATCTACCCTTTTTTGTATTCAGGTCATCTCTAAGCTTTTTGTGGAGTCACATTGGTTTCTTCTGTTGTCTTCTATATTCTTTTCCTTGTTGGAATTGTTTGTAATTGTGCCCAAGGCCGGCGCTTCCATAGAGGCCAGTTAGGCGGCCGCCTAGAGCGCCACAGTGGTAAGGGGGCTCCGAACGACATGCCTGGAAGTCGTCCTCCCACTCCCAGAGCCGCTCTGGCCGAGTGAGGGCAGCTTCTGGGCGCGCCGTTCCGAAGCCTTCCAGCCCCTCCCCCCGCCCTAACATCCCTGGCTTGGCTTCGGCTGGGCGTCCACCCAGCAGCTGAAGCCAACCCAGGACACTGTGGGGTGGGGGCGGGCGGCTCCACGTTCTGACTTCCAGCGCACGCCGGACGTCAGAACATGGAGCCATCTGACCGCCTTCCCCCAGCTTCCCGGCTGGGCGCTCCCAGCCAAAGCCAAGCCGGGATGCTGGCGGGGGGAAGGAACGGCTTCATGTTCTGACTTATGGCGCGCGCTGGAAGTCAGAACGTGGAGCCGTCTGACTGCCCTCCCACAGCTTCCTGGCTTGGTTTTGGCTGAGCGCTCCCAGCCAAAGCCAAGCCGGGACACTGGGGGGGGGGAGGGGAAGGAACGGCTCCACATTCTGACTTCCGGTGCATGCCGAAAGTCAGAACATGGAGCCGTCTGACTGCCCTCCCCCAGCGCCCCGGCTTGGTTTCGGCTGGGCCCTCCCAGCCAAAGCCAAGCTGGGGAACGGAACGGATGGAAGTGGAGCTGCCCGCCTGCCCACCCACCCCACCGCAGCGTCCCGCCAAGCCAGGAGGACTTCAGGAGAGGGATAGGTAACCTGTCTCCGCCTACCTGGGGTGGTGGGGGATACGGTGGGGTGGGAGGGGGTGAAAGCAGGTCACCTTGCCTAGGGCGCAAAAAAGCCTGGCACCGGCCCTGATTGTGCTTTTAAGATTTCCTTTTATAAAATACTCCCACCGATCCTGCACTCCTTTTCTCATTAGGGTCACTTGCCATGGAACCTTACTTATCATAGTTCTGAGTTTATTAAAATCAGCTTTCCTAAAATCCAGAGTACGTGTATGGCTTACCTCAGCTTTTGCTTCCTTTAAAATCAAGAATTCAAGGGTGACGTAGTCACTTTTCCCCAGAGTTCCCCTAACTGTCACTTTATCCACTAAGCCGTCCCTTTTCTGTATGGCGAATACAGAATTTTTAAAGAGATGTAGTAGGTTTAGTTTCTGTATTGCTGAGTAGTTTTTCAGAAGGTAACTATTGCTTTCTTAGAAGCCCACCCCAAAGTACTCATGGGTCCACCCAATAGTACTCATAGGACTAAACTAAAATACATCTGGAATGTGTTTTAGGTTAGCAGCAAATCTTACTGAAAACCAAACAGAATCTAGATGTGCTTGATGTATGTGTGGATTAGATCGAGGCGGGGAACAACAGTAAATATAAAATACATAAAACTTCCTGTGCTTCATCCCCACTTTCCAAGTGCATGCTGTAGGGGTGTGTGTGACTTGATGACTTTCAAATTTTGAAAAAGGTTTTTCTCAAAGTAAACATTGAGAAATGAAATGCATCTGATAAGCTATAAATGTATCATTTGAGTGATGAACAGAAGAACAATGTTGTCCTGCTCCCTCTAAGAGACAAGGACACCTTTATAGTTACAAACAGTGAAATATTAGCCAAATTTGTTATGATGATGATGATGATGATGATGATGATGATGATAATAATAATAATAATAATAATAATAATAATAATAAATATTTCTTACCTGCCTCTCCAATTTGATCGATGTGGGGAACAACAGTAAATGGTAAAAAACAGAAATAGTATCTCTCTTTATACCAGGAGTAGATAACTTGTTTCCCTCCAGATACTTTGACTCACAATTCCCACTAGCCTTAGTCCACATAGCTAATGATGGGAATTGTAGGCCAAAACATCGGGAGGGTCATACATTTTCCATCCCTTCATGCCTTAAACAGCCAAAGGTAGAAGAGGTTGAAACTTCTGTGTATTCTGTAAGACTGCCTAAAATAGGCAGGGATAGACTAGGGATTCTGTTAGTGTACTGGCCACCCCACTGCCTAGCAGTCTCCCTGGCTGAGCTCAGGGAACTGGTCTCGGAGCTGGTGTTGGAGTCGCCCAGGCTTTTGGTCCTGGGTGACTTCAACATCCCATTCAAGACCAGTTTGTCAGGTGCAGCTCAGGAATTCATGGCATCCTATCCCAATTGGTCTCTGGATCCACACATTCAGCAGGTCACACCCTCGATGCTGTTTTCAGTTCTGAACAGACAGATCTGTGGGCGGAGGTGATAAATACCTCTGTGTTGTCATGGCCAGATCATTTCCTGCAGGGGTGGTGGGTCTATTAAGATGGTCTGCCATCGAAGGCTGATGGATCCTCTTGGATTCCAGAAAGCCTTAGCAGGTTCTATGGCTGGTATCATCGATGATCCTGTTGAAGCCCTGGTTAACAGATGGAATCAAGACCTAACTAGGGCTATCGACATGACTGCCTCCAAATGTCCTCTCTGGCCTGCTTATAACCAAGCACCCTGGTATACAGAAGATCTCAGGGAGCTGAAGCAGGAAGGACAACTGGAGTGCTGATGGTGGACAACTCGACTTACATTTGACAAGACATGACAGAAAACATCTTCATTCCTATGGGGTGGCAATATGTGCAGCAAAGAAAGCTTTCTTCTCTGTATGCATTGTGTCTGAGAATTCACGTCCAGCAGAACTGTTCAGGGTGGTGAGGGGTCTAACGCAGACACTTTCCCCCCTGAACCTGACTTTAGAGCTTACGACAGTTTGCTGTGATGCCTTTAACGATAATTTCACAGATAAAATCTCTCAGATAAGAGCAAACTTAGTCGTACTCATTATAGCAGAAGTTGACAATGGAGTGTCCAGCAACTCCGTGAATAGGATTACACTGGATCAGTTTTAGTTGGTGAGTCCTCCTGCCCCGTTCAAATATATAATTTTATTAAAGCCTCAAATATTATAGAACATTTACATTTTTAGTACAAAACCCAATATTGCAGGGGAAGTATGTTTTTTATTATTATCAATAAGTGTGCAATCCTAAGGTACACTCTATAGATGGAACCCTCCAATCTTGGAGCCCTCTAGGTATCCTAAGATCTGATGGCCTGGTTAGTAAGTTTGTCTGCAGAGCAGGCACTGTCTTTGGCCTGTGCTACAACCAGAAATTAAAAAGCATGATATATAGCTTCAGTTCCAGCACAATTCAAGCTTAGATTGGTTGGCCAGGCCCCTGATCCTTCGAACTGGAGATGCTAGAGACAGAACCTGAGACATTCTGTATGAAAAGTATGTTCACTACCACTGATCTGTGGTTTTACAAATTATACTTCAGCCACCATGATCTCAGATGGAAATAGATGCTAAAAGTGTAGCGATACTGTTAGCATCTCCTGCAGTTTGAAAAAAAGCATGGGGGAAAGAGGAGAGGCCCAACAGATTGATGGACTTGGGATCTTTGAGCATTCTGGTAAGCATCTAGAAAATTTGTTTGTGATATTAACTGGAGTAGTCAAGATCCCATAAATTATTTTTAAAATGTCAGTTTTCATAGTACTTCCTTTGTGGCCTCTGTATTGCTGTATTTCCTTCGTCTCTACTTTCCAAACTAATTTCATGCAATTGTAATAATAATAATAATAATAATAATAATAATAATAATAATAATAATAATAATGTATTTCTTACCCACCTCTCCATTTTGATTGAGGCGGGGAACAACAGTAAATATAAAATACATAAAACTGAATTAAAACATAATATACATTGTTAAAACATCCTAAAAACATTCTAAAAACATCCTAAAATTCCACTGGATAGGCGTGCTTTTATAGCTTTTTTGAATGCTAACAAACTGTTAAATTGATGAGTCTCCTCCGGCAGACCATTCCACAGTCTGGGAGCAGCAGAAGAGAAGGTCCTCTGGGTAACAGTTGTCAGCCTAACTTTGACTGACTGAAGTAGATTCTTCCCAGAGGACCCAAGTGTGCAGGGCGGATTGTACAGGAGAAGCTGATCCCGCAGGTAGCCTGGACCCAAACCATGTAGGGCTTTAAAGGTGATAACCAACACTTTATACTTCGCCCAGAACCTAATTGGCAGCCAGTGAAGATATTTTAAAACTGGTGTAATTAGGTGTACTGGTGACCAGCTTGGCTGCCATATTTTGAACT
Source organism: Elgaria multicarinata webbii (assembly GCF_023053635.1). Taxonomy (NCBI): domain Eukaryota; kingdom Metazoa; phylum Chordata; class Lepidosauria; order Squamata; family Anguidae; genus Elgaria; species Elgaria multicarinata. The sequence goes on from NC_086176.1 coordinate 2,541,538, forward strand.
AGTTGAAGTTTCCGGACCAGGCACAATGGTAGCCCTATGTACAGTGCATTGCAGAAGTCAAGCCTTGAAGTTACCTGCATGTGCACTACTGTCTTTAGGTCTTCCAACCCTAGGAAGGGGCACAGCTGGCGTATCAGCCGAAGCTGATAGTAAGCACTCCTGGCTGTCACATCTATCTGGGCTGTCATTTGGAGCGACGGATCCAGAAGCACCCCCAAGCTGCGAACACAGTCTTTCAGGGGGAGTGTAACCCCATCCAGAACTGGTTGACACACCTCCAAACCCAGGTTGCGGCGTCTGACAGCAAGAACCTCTGTCTTGTCTGGATTCAGCTTCAGTTTCTTTTTCCTCATCCAGCCCATTACTGGCTCTAAGCATTCATTCAGAGGAGACACACTATCCTTAGCTGATGCTGTTGTTGAAGGCATAGAGAAATATATTTGTGTGTCATCAACATACTTATATCACCTCACCCCATGCCTCCAGATGAACTCTCCCAGCAGTTTCATGTAAATATTAAATAGCATTGGGGAAAGGATCGAGACGGCAAGTTGGATGGCACCTTGCAGTACACCACACAGCAGCTCCTTCTTTGAGGAGCAGCTATCCCCAAGCATCACTATCTGGAACCTGCCCGAGAGGTAGGACTGGAACCACTGAAGCACAGTGCCCCCGATTCCCAATCTCCTCAGGCAATCCAGAAGGATACCATGGTCGATGGTATCAAAAGCCACTGAGAGATCCAAAAGTACCAGCAGGGACACACTCCCACTGTCAATATTCAAGTGTAGATCATCCTCTAAGGCGACCATAGCGGTCTCAACTCCGTATCCTACTCTGAAGCCAGTTTGAAATGGGTCTAGAAAATCAGTGTCATCCAAAACTGCTTGGAGTTGGTTTGCAACCACTCTCTCGATCACTTTGCCCAAAATTGGAAGATTTGATATTGGTCTATAGTTATTAAGATCCAGGGAGGGCTTTTCTAGAAGCGGCTGTACCACTGCTTCTTTTAAGCATGATGGAAACTCCCCTTCCCGAAAGATGCATTAATAATACGTTGTAATTGTAATCGAACTGCATCTCCTCCCTGGGTGACCAGCCAAGGCTGGGGGGGGGGACCTGTCAAAAGCCATGAAACGAAGTAACAGTTTATAACTTAAAATGTCCCTTTAACTAGACAAATCTTGAGTTACTAACATTTAAATTCATTCTGTCTGACGAAACTGATACCTGTTCTAAAAATGCTTTCTGTAATGCTGCAGTATCATGGTGGAATTAGAATTCACAGCTGACCAGTAGAATATAATTACTGGTTACCAATGCCAGGCAGAATTTGTAGACCCCTTCATCACGGGGTAAGATAGTTGCCCTTGTTCTGAAAATTCTTAGAGGCCAAATTATACTCCCAGATTCTGTATGGTACATAAATCCAGAATTTTATGGAATACTTAATACAGATATTTCCCCCCAGAACAATGCTGAGAAAAGTGGAAACCTGATTTTTTTCTAGCAATTATGCACCGTATCTTTTCAGTTATTGGCCTAAGTTATTTTTTCTGAGCATACTCCCTCAACTTTGTTTAATTCAGTATTTGGCAAAGTATAAAGTGTTATCACCTTTAAAGTCCTACATGGTCTGGGTCCAGGCTACCTGTGGGATCGGCTTCTCCTGTATAATCCGCCTGACACACTCAGGTCCTCTGGGAAGAATCTCTTCTGCTGCTCCCAGACTGTGGAATGGCCTGCTGGAGGAGGCTCATCAGCTTGACAGTCTTCTAGTGTTCAAGAAAATGCTAAAAGGCAGGCCTATCCAGTGGAATTTTAGGATGTTTTTAGGATGTTTTAACAATGTATATTATGTTTTAATTCAGTTTTTTGTATTTTATATTTACTGTTGTAAGAAATTATTATTATTATTATTATTATTATTATTATTATTATTATTATTATTAGCACAATTGAATAAAATTAGTTTGGAAAGTAGAGACGAAGGAAATACAGAAGTTAAAACAAAATAAAGCACTTGGCCTTGATGGCCGGACTGCTAAATCATTATGAAAGCTTTTAAAAGAATGCTGATGCATCGTCTTACTGAGGCAATGAAACCTTCCACACAATTACAATGCTTCCAACATGGAAGAAGGCAAGTGTTAAAGTAATCCCTGAATTGGATAAAGATACATTATACGTAATATCATGTAGACTAGTTTTCTCACCTAATATTGATTATAAAATATTTGCTTCCATATTGGTGGTACTCTTAAGTTCAAGTTGTACACAAATTTATTTATTTATTTATTTATTTATTACATTTTTATACCGCCCAATAGCCGAAGCTCTCTGGGCGGTTCACAAAAATTAAAACCATCATAAAACAACCAAGAGGTTAAAAACACAAATACAAAGTACAGTATAAAAAGCACAACCAGGATAAAACCACGCAGCAAAATTGATAAAAGGTTAAAATACAGAATTAAAACAGTATAATTTAAATTTAAGTTAAAATTAAGTGTTAAAATACTGAGTGAATAAAAAGGTCTTCAGCTGGCGACGAAAAGAGTACAGTGTAGGCGCCAGGCGGACCTCTCTGGGGAGCTCATTCCACAACCAGGGTGCCACAGCGGAGAAAGCCCTCCTCCTAGTAGCCACCTGCCTCACTTCCTTTGGCAGGGGCTCACGGAGAAGGGCCCCTGTAGATGATCTTAAGGTCCAGGTAGGTACATATGGGAGGAGGCGTTCCTTCAAATAACCTGGCCCCAAACCGTTTAGGGCTTTAAATGTCAATACCAGCACTTTGAATCGGGCCTGGACCTGGACTGGCAGCCAATGAAGTTGTAAAAGGACTGGCGTAATGTGATCTCGCCAGCCAGTCCCTGTTAGTAAATGGGCTGCCCTGTTTACTAACTATATATTTAATACTTTAAATATATCCTTAAAATCAAATGGGTTTCCTATTTAAACATCAGCTAAAAAACAATGGTAGGAAAATTCTAGGGGCGGTATCCATGTCAGCCAGTGGGACCTACTGCTAGTGCAACAGTGGTTAAAAAAGCAGTCAGAAAGTAACTGAAATGCTTGTTTCTGGAATAGGACAGGTAAGCGCTTCCTCCTGATCTCAAGTAAAGGGAATGTTCAAGGAATCCACTGCTAGCTCTTTTATTTGTTGTTAGTTTTCAGAGCCACAGGCTAAGATAGTTAAGGGAAACTATGCCATAAATCAAATAACTTGTAAAGTTAGACTTTATGTGGATGACAACACTCTGTTACAGATTAGATGCACTCATTAATAGAATTAGAAAAAAATATATAAGCAATTTTCTAAGGATTAGCAGGTCTTAAGATGTGTAAAGATAAAACAGAAATAATGGAAGTAAAACTGAAAGCAGAAATGAAATGAATATTGGCCCCATTCACATGTAATGACAATTCTGGGTTATTGTGAAAGAGACAATGTGCTTGTGAACGAATACTGTCCAATTGTGTACGCTGCTGAATTGCTCACACTGCAAGTACGAGTGGATAAGTGAACCATGGACCTTATGTTAGATCTATAAGCATTGTTTCCTAAATCTTTTTCCTTTGGAGCTTCCGTTCAACTGCTAGCCATGAAATATTCACTAAAGTTGCTCTGCCAGCATGTTCCTCCCTCATATGAAGGAGCCATGGTCTAGCATGTGTTTCATTATGCTGAATATCAGCCAAATGTGCCTTATATATTTTTCAGGAGAGGTCTTCCAGTTTCACCAATGTAAAAAGAATTACATTGCAATCACTCTTAAATGCACACTCCCCCTTACCTTCCACACAGATAGGGCATTCCCAGGTTGAGCATTTCATAGAATCATAGAATAGCAGAGTTGGAAGGGGCCTGCAAGGCCATCGAGTCCAACCCCCTGCTCAATGCAGGAATCCACCCTAAAGCATCCTCGACAGATGCTTGTCCAGCTGCCTCTTGAAGGCCTCTAGTGTGGGAGAGCCCACAACCTCCCTAGGTAACTGATTCCATTGTCGCACTGCTCTAGCAGTCAAGAAGTTTTTCCTGATGTCCAGCTGGAATCTGGCTTCCTTTAACTTGAGCCCGTTATTCCGTGTCCTGCACTCTGGGAGGATCGAGAAGAGATCCTGGCCCTCCTCTGTGTGACAACCTTTTAAGTATTGGAAGAGTGCTATCATGTCTCCCCTCAATTTCTCTTCTCCAGGCTAAACATGCCCAGTTCTTTCAGTCTCTCTTCATAGGGCTTTGTTTCCAGACCCCTGATCATCCTGGTTGCCCTCCTCTGAACACGCTCCAGCTTGTCTGTGTCCTTCTTGAATTGTGGAGCCCAGAACTGGACGCAATACTCTAGATGAGGCCTAACCAGGGCTGAATAGAGAGGAACCAGTACCTCACGTGATTTGGAAGCTATACTTCTATTAATGCAGCCCAAAATAGCATTTGCCTTTCTTGTAGCCATATCGCACTATTGGCTCATATTCAGCTTGCGATCTACAACAATTCCAAGATCCTTCTCGTTTGTAGTATTGCTGAGCCAAGTATCCCCCATCTTGTAACTGTGCCTTTGGTTTCTATTTCCTAAATGTAGAACTTGGCATTTATCCCTATTAAATTTCATTCTGTTGTTTTCAGCCCAGCACTCCAGCCTATCAAGATCACTTTGAAGTTTGTTTCTGTCTTCCAGGGTATTAGCTATCCCACCCAATTTTGTGTCATCTGCAAATTTGATAAGCGTTCCCTGCACCTCCTCGTCCAAATCATTAATAAAAATGTTGAAGAGCACTGGGCCCAGGACTGAGCCCTGCAGTACCCCACTCGTTGTCTCTCCCCAGTTTGAGAAGGTTCCATTGATAAGTACTCTTTGTATCCGATTCTGTAGCCAACTGTGAATCCACCGAATAGTTGTTCCATCTAGCCCACTTTTAGCTAGTTTGTTAATCAGAATGTCATGTGGTACTTTTCAAAAGCTTTGCTGAAGTCAAGATATATGACGTCCACAGCGTTCCCATGGTCCACAAGGGAGGTTACCTTATCAAAAAATGAGATCAAATTTGTCTGACAGGACTTGTTCTTGACAAATTCATGTTGGCTTCTAGTGATCACTGCATTGATTTCAAGGTGTTTACAAATTGACTTCTTTAAAATCTGCTCCAGAATTTTCCCAGGGATGGATGTCAGACTGACTGGTCTGTAGTTCCCAGGTTCCTCCTTTTTGCCCTTTTTGAAGATAGGGACAATGTTAGCCCTCCTCCAGTCGTCCGGCACCTCACCTGTCTTCCATGATTTTGGAAAGATAATAGACAAAGGTTCTGAGAGTTCTTCTGCTAGCTCCTTCATTACTCTAGGATGCAGTTCATTGGGCCCTGGAAATTTGAACACATTCAAGGAAATTAGGTGTTCTTTGACCATTTGTTTATCAATCTCAAACTGTAATCCTGCCCCCTCAACTTCTGCTTCACTTTTTCCAGGGGGGGTCATAGACCCGCTTTTGGGAGAAGACTGAGGCAAAGTAGGAATTGAGCACTTCAGCCTTTTCTTTGTCATCTGTTATCAATTTGCCATCCTCATTAGGCAGTTGAACCACCATTTCTTTCCTCTGTCTTTTACTACTCACATATTTGAAGAAAGCCTTTTTATTGCTTTTAGCATCCCTCGCTAATCTCAGCTCAATCTGAGCTTTAGCCTTCCTGATGCCATTTCGGCACTTCTGCGCCACTTATCTGTACTCTTCTTTTGTAGCCTGTCCTTCCTTCCACTTCCTATATGTATTCCTTTTTGTTTTCAGGTCATCTCTAAGCTTTTTGTGGAGCCACATTGGTTTCCTCTGTTGTCTTCTATCTTTTCTCCTTGTTGGAATTGTTTGTAACTGTGCCTTTAAAATTTGCTTTTTTAAATACTCCCACCCATCCTGCACTCCTTTTCTCATTAGGCTCATTTGCCATGGGACCTTACTTATCATTGTTATGAGTTTATTAAAATCAGCTTTGCTAAAATCCAGAGTACGTGTATGGCTACACTCAACTTTTGTCTCCTTCATAATCAAGAATTCAAGTATGACATGGTCACTTTCCCTCAGAGTTCCCGTAACTGCCACTTTATTCACTAAGTCATCCCTATTGGTCAATATCAAGTCAAGGATTGCTGATCCTCTAGTTCCTTCCTCCACTTTCTGTAGGAGAAAGTTATCACTCACACATGTCAGGAATTTCTTGGAAGGGGCACTTTTGGCAGTATTGGTCTCCCAACAGATATCAGGGTAACTGAAGTCCCCCATCACTACTACATCACACTTCCTTGAAACACTGGCAATTTGTTTCTCAAAAGTTTTGTCCTCGTCTTCTCCTTGATTGGGTGGTCGGTAGTAGACTCCGATTATCATGTTCTTTTTATTCCTTGCCCCATTTATTTTAATCCAGATGCTCTTGATGGGGCTCCCATTCTGATCCGTCTGTATTTCTGTGCAGGGATAGGTATTTTTAACATATAGTGCAACTCCACCTCCCTTTGTTATCAAATCAAATTTTATTAAGGCAACCCAGCATGGGTTTTAGCCAGATACAAGAGTCATGATATAAAAACATTACATTACATTACAGCATTGTATTAAACATCAAATATTGAACTTTTACATATAAAACATCATATATAGTGCTGGGATTTTTACCAGCAATCTTAGTTATCATCAGGGGACACTAAGTCTTTCCTAATTTTTGCCGCTTTCACTGCAAAGCAAGCCAGGTTTAACAAGATGGATTTCGCAGTGTTTGTAAATAAGTAGCCAATTTTATCCAGATCTGTATAATGAGTAATTGAAGCCAGAAACTTTGTTATCCACCTCCCTTTGTTATCATTCAGCCAAGACATCACAAGATGTTGTTTCAATGTTACCGGAGCAGTACAAATAACATTAGCCTTGATGTTATGGCGATCTGGGATATTTTGGGCTACCCACACAAATTTACCAGTCACAAATAGAATTTTCACAACAGACATATGTACCTCACACTCCTAACAGCTGGAACTAATAACCTATAATCATTAACCTCTGCCAGTTTTACACCCTTTTGTTCTGATTCCTTAGAATCATGTCCTTTACCATCTGTCTTTTCACTAGCACAGGGTGTGCAGAATTACAATTCAGTAATAATATCCCAGGGGTACCCCATTTCTTATTTATTTTTATTTTCCCCCAATTTTTTTTTAAAAATATACATACATGGATTTGTATGAAGTTCATACAACTTTCTAGCAATTATACATGGTCTGCAACAAAAGTGGACCAAGTATCCAAATAAGTATCCATTTGAAAATGATGTCTATGTGCAAGTCTTCCAAATATTGATAGTGTTGTAAGATCCTCAAGTCATTGCATTAAAGGAGGTGAGTTTTATTCTTCCAATGTTGTAATATTAGTTTTTTAGCTGTCAAAAGGTTGAAGAGAATCCATTTATACCAACCATTTGTTAATTTCCATGAAGCAGGTAAATAATTTCAAAGAGGATGTACATCAGTGAATATTAAAGACTGTTCCAATACATTTTTTCTGGGTAATAAGCTCCCCACAAAAAGAAGTAACTACTGAACATTGCCAAAACTTATGTTTAAAAGAAGCACTAACTGTATTGCACTGCCAGCAATAGCTGAAGTAGGCAATTCCTTATTAAAGAGACATTGTGGTGTCAAATAAGGTTTTGCTGAATAAGACACAACCTAAGATCCATAGACATGGAACCAGTTACCTAAGGAGGTTGTCGGCTCTGCCACACTAGAGACATTCAAGAGACAGCTGGACAACCATCTGTCAGGGATGCTTTAGGGTGGATTCTTACATTGAGCAGGGGGTTGGACCCGATGGCCTTATAGGCCCCTTCCAGCTCTAATATTCTATGATTCTATGACATGAAAGGTAGACATCAAAGACATTTTGTGGTGGTGCCCGCAGCAGTGTCTCAAATTCACAAAAGCTCTTACTGGTCCAAAAAGGTTGGGCACCCCTAAAAAAGGCAAAGCCTTCAAAGGAGAAAGATTAAGGAGGCAATGCTCATTGATCAGCTGAAACCCGATATCAATGTAAAAGATGGGATGAAACAAACCATGATGTGGCTTGATTGGCTGTGGAATACAAATGCAGATTATTAATCTTCATTCCCCCCATTGAAGCTTGGCCTCTTCTTAATTGGTTCTGGCTTGGTTTATAAGTGCTGTTGTAACATGTTCTTTACTTGTGCCTGAGGCTGGCATTTTATGCTGAAATGTTTCACATTTTTCAGATCTGTTTATAATTTTTTAAAAATCTGTAAGTTTATTAACGGGATGTGCTATCATTGGTCACTGATTTTAGTTTTAAAGTGTAAATTGTAATTTATGTGGGTTTGAATGTTTTATTCCACCTTGTAAGGGCAATGTGCCTTGAAAAAACAGTTAAAAGATCTTTGAAATAACCCACTGTGTGAAAATTAAAGTAGAAAGGACTGTATTGCAGCACATTCTTCAACTGGCAAGTTTATATTGATGACAGGAAAACAAATGTATCTAACTTTGAGCATACATTTTCTTTATTTTCTTTTATATGATTTTAAATTTTCTGTGTCTTGTAAAGCAAATACTTTTTAAAAATGAAAACAAAAAATAAAGTTTTTTCTGCAGTTTGAGTGTTTCAAAGTTCTGTTCCAAGTGTTAGTCTAATAATGCAAACCTATGCATGTCTGTTTTGAAATAATCCCCTTGAGTGCATTGAGACTCTCTCTCTCTCTCTCTCTCTCTCTCTCTCTCTCTCTCTGTGTGTGTGTGTGTGTGTGTGTAGAACTGCAACCTGAGTAATATTATTTAGTAGACTCCAGTATTAAATTATAGTTACGCTCTTATTTGGATGAAAATAGTGCATATGTAAATTGAGAAGTAGAAATACATGTTTCCAAAAGAGTCTTATGAAACCTGGACTTTTCTACCTTATTGAACTTCTCTTTTCAGTGGGGTGGGAAGATCTGGTTTTCATGCCTCCCAGCCACAGGTGTAACTTGCAGGAGCACCTCAAGTCTAGGGTCACCCTATGGAAAGGAGGACCGGGACTCCTGTACCTTTAACAGTTGTAGAGAAAAGGGAATTTCAGCTGCTGTTATTTGAATGCATGAAGCACCCGGTGAAATTCCCTCTTCATCACTACAGTTAAAGCTGTAGGAGCTATACTAGAGTGGCCAGATACAAAAGAGGGCAGGGCTCTTGTAGCTTTAACAGTTGGGATGAAGAGGGAATTTCACCAGGTGCTGCATGCATACAGATGACAGCTGCTGAAATTCCCTTTTCTCTACAACTGTTAAAGATACAGGAGGCCCGGTTCTCTACTCAAGTCTTTAAAAGGCAATGTGATATGCAGCTTTACCTGTATGAGAGGTGGTTTCTTAATTTCAGCTCCAAAAGGTATTTCTTAGTACCCATAAGACTTTAAAAGAATAATTACATGTTGACAAATTTTCTATTACATTTTAGCACTCTTTTACATCTAGCACTCTTCAAATAGTTAAAAGGTTGTCACAAAGAGGAGGGCCAGGATCTCTTCTCGATCCTCCCAGAGTGCAGGACACGGAATAATGGGCTGAAGTTAAAGGAAGCCAGATTCCAGCTGGACATCAGGAAAAACTTCCTGACTGTTAGAGCAGTACGACAATGGAATCAGTTACCTAGGGAGGTTGTGGGCTCTCCCACACTAGAGGCCTTCAAGAGGCAGCTGGACAAGCATCTGTCGGGGATGCTTTAGGGTGGATTCCTGCATTGAGCAAGGGGTTGGACTCGATGGCCTTGGAGGCCCCTTCCAACTCTGCTATTCTATGATTCTATGATTCTACGGCATGTTCAATACTGTTTTAAGAATAAAAAGAGCTAAATTGGCATTAATGTATTAGTAAAATACAAAGGATAAATTGGGAAATGTTAATTTCTGCTAGTAAAATGCATTGCAGATCCATTGCAGATCCTAACATTCTGTATTAAAATGGAATATAGCTTTGAGGTAAAGAGAACAGGAAACATGATACTATGTAGAAGAGAATTAACAATTGTTTTGACTATTTCTTTCTATAGCCACGAGCTGATCCCATTCCAATATGCAGCTTCTGTTTGGGGACAAAAGAATCAAACCGTGAGAAAAAGCCAGAAGAACTTCTCTCCTGTGCTGACTGTGGCAGCAGTGGTAAGTCTTTCAGTCTGGCCAAACCAGAGAGGTGTGTCTCTGTGTGTGTATGCTTGCAGAACTCATGGTTCTATATGGGCAGTTACAAGGCGCTTCTGTTTACGGAAGGAGAGATGCACTCATAGAACGGCGTCTTTCAGTGAGTGGAAGTGTTCCTGCCATGGACACAACAGAAGCTCTTTCCATTCATGAAATGAAAAGTCTAGATACAATTAAATTCCACTGTTTTGGAGCATTCAATATTGTAATAAAATAAAATAAATAGTGTAATATGTGGTTTACAGCTACATCTGCTGGAGGAGATTGAGAGTTCAGTGAAATTTACACTCACATCAGAACTACTTCAAATATACAGGAAAATTTAAGTCAATAATTTAAATACTTTGTGATCAGTTTCACTTTATTTATTATTATTATTTATTTAGAATATTTATATACCACTTCCCATTGAAAAATTTCAGAGCGGTGTACAAGGTAAAATGAAAATAAAAACAGAATAAAAACAGTTAAAACAAATTTTAAAAGAAGCAATAACAGTAATCCAAGGCTGCATGTTAGAGAAAGGCTTCTTGGAATAAAGATGTTTTCAGGAGGCGCCGAAAGGAGTACAAGGTTGGTGCCTGCCTGACCTCCAGAGGCAGGGAATTCCACAGGAGGGGCGCCACCACGCTGAAGGCTCTTCCCCTGGTGGATTCCAATCGGAGGATCATCTATGTGAAACCACCAGGAGCAGGCCCTCGGATGACCTCAGTGACCAGGCAGGTTGGTAAGGGAGAAGGCGCTCTCTCAGGTATCCTGGTCCTAAGTTGTTTAGGGCTTTGTACACAAGTACAAGAACCTTAAACCTGGCCCGGTAGCGAATAGGCAGCCAGTGCAGTTCCCACAGCAAAGGAGTTACATGCTGGAAAAGGGCAGCTCCAGACAACAGCCGAGTTGCAGCATTCTGCACTAGCTCCAGCTTCCGGAGCAGCTTCAAGGGCAGCCCCACCTAGAGCGCGTTGCAGTAATCCAGTCTTGAGGTTACCAATGCCTGTACCACCGTGGTCAAGCTATCCCTGTCCAGGAGAGGCCGTAGTTGGCGAACCAACCGAAGATGGTAAAAGGCACTCCGAGCTGTGGAGGCTACTTGAGCCTCCAACGACAGAAATGGGTCTAAGAGTACCCCCAAACTACGGACCTGTTCTTTCAGACGCAGTGCAACCCCATCCAGAACAGGCAATGAGCCTGTCTCCCGGACTCGGATCCACTCACCCACAGGGCTTCCATCTTGCCAGGATTCAGTCTCAGTTTATTGGCCCTCATCCAGCCCATTACTGAGTCTAGGCACTGGTCCAGGACCTGCACAGCTTCACCTGATTTAGTTGTCACAGGAGCTAGAGCTGCGTGTCATCAGCGTATTGATGGCATTTAGCTCCAAATCCCCTAATGACCGCTCCCAACGGAGCGGTCATTAGGGGATTTCACATAGATGTTAAATAACATTGGGGACAAGATGGTGCCCTGCGGCACTCCATAGCTCAATTGCCAAGAGGCTGAGGACTGATCACCCAATGCTACTCTCTGAAAACGACCCCGTAGGTAGGACTGGAACCACTGTAAAACAGTGCCTCCGATGCCCATCCCACAGAGTCAATCCAGGAGGATACCATGGTCGATGGTATCAAAAGTCGCCGAGAGATCGAGCAGGATTAACAGGGTTGCATTCCCCCTGGCCCTCTCTCGATAAAGGTCATCCATCAGGGCGACCAAGGCTGATTCAGTTCCGTAACCAGATTGGAACCCAGACTGGAATGGATCTAGATAATCAGTATCCTCCAAGAGTGCCTGCAGTTGCTCCGCCACAACCCTCTCAAGTACCTTTCCTAAAAAAGGAGTGTTAGCAACTGGGTGGTAGTTGCCTAATACCATCGGGTCCAGGGTGGGCTTCTTCAGGAGTGGTCGCACTACTGCCTCCTTAAGGACAGCAGGGACCACCCCTTCCCGGAGAGAAGCATTTATCACCCCCTGGACCCACCCAGTCAGACCTCTTCGGCTTGCTTTTATAAGCCAGGAGGGACAGGGATCGAGAGGGCAAGTGGTCGGTCACACTGCTGCAAGCACCTTGTCCACATCATCAGGCCACAATAACTGGAACTGATCTCACTAAATTGGGCAGATGGTGGCATCGGACACCTCAACTGGAGCTGCACTAACAACAACATCAAGCTCGCTGCGGAGAGAAGCGATCTTGTCCTCAAAGTGTGATGCAAAAAGGTCACAGTGGAGCCAGGGACGGAGCCAGGGCCCCATTTTCTGGGGATGATGTTAGCAGCCCCCGGACCACCCGGAAGAGCTCCACTGGACGGCTACTTGAGGACGCAATGGAGGCAGCAAAATAAGCCTTCTTTGCTGCCCGCACTGCCACGCAATAGGCACGATTATGCGCTCTACAGCGTGCTCGGTCATCTTCGCTTCAAGTCTTGTGCCATTTGTGCTCTAGCCGACGTCCAGCCTGTTTCATTGACCGCAACTCCTTAGTATATCAAGGAGTAGAGCGGGCTCTACAGGACTGGAGAGGGCACTCAGGTGCGATCAAGTCTATGGCCCTCCGCATCTCACCGTTCCACAGTGAGGCTTGGGCCTCGGCTGGATCACCAGCTCTCTCCACTGGAAAATCCCCAAGAGCATTCAGAAATCCATTGGATCCACTTTGCCATCCTAACTATTTAGAGACTGAGGAGCTAACTACAAGTTACACACAAAGATATATAAGAGAGCCCCAACACCTTGAATTAATGCATTCATGAATAAATTAATGAATGAATAAGAAAAACAGGTTCTGGAATGGGGGAATTTGAAGTGGCGAAGCAGCAGATTGTGCGTGTTTAACCCCTGTCCCCATATCAAAGCCACATTTTCCCCCTGTGGGGTTCAAAATATGTTTCCCAAACAGGTAATTAAAATTGCATAAGATTGCAATAAAATGTTTATTTCTTTCCCACGCTATATTCTTTCAGACACCAGGTGAAGACCTTTTTATTCTCTCAGCATTTTAACGGTCTATAAATTCAATTTTAACTTTGCTGTTTTAAATTTGTATTTTAAATTTGTATTTCTGCACTGCTGCTGATTTTATCCTAGTTGTGCTTTTATATTGTATTTTATATCAAGTTTTTATACTGTTTGTTTTATACTTTGAATGGTTTTAATTTTTGTGAACTGCCCAGGGAGCTTTAACTATTGGGCGGTGTAAAAATGCAATAAATAAATAAATATAAATAAATATAAGCTATTGATAAGATTGTGTAAAGGTCTCTGCCTCTATGGGCAATATCCAATGGGGTGCTTATGCCCTCACTTGTTCTCTTGTGCCCCGCCAGTTCTGTTGCGCAAACGGCAGGACCCACCACTCACACAACAGAAATTTAATGCTAGAGGAGGTCTCGAAACAAGCAAGCTCTGCTGACCTACACCATCCCAGAAAAAAAGTGCTAAATCTCCATTCCTCAAGCGGAAGTGAATTGGCAGGGCTCAACAGAATCAGTAAGCGCCCCGTTGGATACTGCCCTATATTTGTTAAATCTATTTTTGCCCTATATGGCTGAGATCAAAAATGAACTCTCAAAATGCATGCCTTAATTATGATCACTGTCATTTTTCTTCCCTAAGTTCCCTCACAATTTATTTACTCTATAAATCCTTACATATCAAAGGATGCTGTGTTTTTGAATAAAATAAATCCCTCCTAGTATCAGTGTCACAGCTTTACTCCTCTTAAAGAGTGCTATTAGCAACACTATTTGTTTTTCTTTTCTGTTGTGTTTTTTAGTATTTTATTTATTTAGAATTAGGCTCATAATATTCATTGTTCTTGCTGTGGACCTGAAATATCATCTACTCATTCTCATCTGATATCAAACTTTTATGGGAGGTGTGGGAAATAAATTAGCAAAGCTAAAAGCAACTTACAGAATTCTATGATCCCTGGGAGAATGTCCCAGGAACTGTAGGATATAGTGGGTGCTTCATCGTGGTCTCTGTGTATCACACATATGGGCTCTGCGCCTGGGCTGAGCTCGCTCCGGAACTTCTAAAGCCGAGTTGTTTTGGCGGGAACCCCTCCCCCACCATCCACTGCGCACGCTCCTGGGTTACTGCCTATCTCCTCAGTTCTCTTCAACCGCACTTGCTGAAGGACGCTATCTGTTGAGATAGCAATAGCTGAGTCTTATTCTGTATCTAGTGTAGTATAATTTCATTTTCATTCTCTTTCTGCGGAAAGAAAAAGTTAACGTTATTTTTCCTTTACTCTTTCTGCGTTGGACTGCTTATATGTGAATGTATGGCCGTTAAGGCCCCTTTTCGAAAATGTCTCAAGTGTGGTAGTAAATTGCCACCCTCGGACGGACATTCATGGTGTCTCCTGTGCCTGGGGGAATCCCACATTGTCGAAACTTGTCGTTTTTGGACAAAGTTTGCAAGGCAGACAAAGAGACATTGCACGGACCGCCTACAAGCAATTCTCTGGCAAAAGGCGCTGGAAGCTACAGATCATAAGACAATGTTTGAATCTGCTTCCCAAACTCCAGAACGGGCACAATCTAGCCAACCAGACCTCCCACTATCAGGGAGATCTTTGGCAATGTCAATGGCAAAGAAATTGTCGAAAAAAGCCCGCACTGCTAAACCCTCAAAAGAAGGAAGCAAAAAGAAAATGAAGGACAAGGCTTCAAAAAACAAACCTCCTAGCTCAGCACCAGCGCCAACGATTCCAACCCCACCAGCACGGTCTCTGAATCCACAAATCCTCTCCTCGATACCGCCAGCTCGCCCTGCCCCATCGGTACCAAGGATTGAGGCTGGCCCTTCGACATCGATATCCGAAGGGGAAATTCAGGATCTATCGCCATAGCTATTGATCCCAGCCAGTTCAGCCCTCACAGATCCAACAGCATAGATCTCCATACAGGCGCTATGTAAGGGACTATTATGGGAGACAACATCCACATCGGGACTACCATTCTCCACCCTGAGAGTGGGGCCAGATCTACACACATATATAAAACGTCATTTTTTGAGTCATTAAATGTATTGTTTTATTACGATTTTATACGTCCCCGGGCACATGTATTTATTAAAACGTTTCTTACCATTGTGTTGTCCATAGATATGCGCTGATCTGGGCCCCACAATGTATTTTTAATAGTTTTTTCCTCAAATCCCCAGTCTGCGGTTTGTTCCTCCCACTTCCTGTTTTCTTCCATTGCCGAGAGGGAGGGAGGGAGGGAGGGAGGGAGCCTCCAGCAGGGTTAGGGGATTTACTGTAAAGCAAATCCCATTGATTTCAACTGTTTACATCACATGCAGATCATGGAAAGGGGAAGGGAAGTTGTGGCTGCAAAGAGGAACACAAGGCAAGAAAGAGTTAAAACGGCTGCTACTTTGGGCAGGAAACACAGGAAACACCCCCGGGGAAGGTGATTGGCTAAGGGAAAGCATTTGAAAATAATGGAATGTTTTTTAACGACACAATCGGCCACATTACAGAAAATACAGCTACTTATATGGGTAAGAGCAGAAAATATAACGACAGGAACAGTAAGTGATCAAATGATAAAAACCAAACGTCATGTGGCGGGATAAGACGGAAAACGCAATTAAAAATGTTTATAAGAGGTTTATTCACTGGGACAACTGCTTGACTTGGTCTGGTCCCGCATATGCACCTCGCCATTACCAGGACAGGATAGGGGCAGGGACTTTTTATGAAGAAAGGCCATTACCATATTATTCACCGCACCCTTGGCACTGTTCTTGATCTCCTAGAGAACACTCACCATTGAGGGCTAAGGTATCGAGATGGTCTCGGTCACCTCCAGCAACCTGTTCTTTTTCTCGCTCATCTCGGGATCGAGACGTCCCATTGACAATGCGCAGATTACCCTTGCCTCAAGATCGAAACAGTCAATCACCACCGTCTCGGGGGCCACAGGATCCTTTACTGACACAGCGATCTTTTTCACCTCGAGATCGACATCCTACATTAATGGCACAGCAATCTCTTTTGCCTCGGGACCCAACTGTTCTTCCATCAACATCAAGAGAGCATTCGCGCTCAACCGACAAATACCATCAACTGCGACAACTGATCACATACAGCAACAAGAGCAAAGAGCCTACCCAACAGTAGTTCTTATTCCAGTAGCAGCAACTAGTGTTTTGCAGCTTAGGGTTATCCAGGTCACATCTCCAGACTGTCAAGCTGACCTGGAAACAAGACACCAGGGAGTTTCTTCCCCAGAGGATTATGAATCTGATCCCAGCTCCCACTCCTCCACACCGCTGTCGATTCAATCACCTGATGATGTGGTAGCAGTGCAAGGGGAGCCTCCCCTACAGAGGATAATTACCATTTCACAGACCAAATTTTAAGGATGACTCAAGCATTAGGGATTGAAACACAACAACCGTCAGAAAAAAATTCTGACCCAGTATTTGATGCAATTTACACAGAAGCAGCTACACCAGTATCAACCCCATTTCTACCGACCCTGCTCCATACCGTAAAAGAGTCATGGAAGACGCCATCCTCCATGGCCCCAACCTCAAGAAGGCTTGAATCCTTATACAAGGTGCAAGAAAAAGATGCATCTTTTCTCTTCACGCACCCTCGCCCTAACTCGATAATCATGAAATCTTTGCAGGGTAAAGCACAAAAGATTCATGCGTCTCCAGTCAACAAAGAGGGCAGACAATTAGACTTACTAGGTCATCGCATTTATTTGTCAACAGCTCTCAGAGTAGCGGACTACATGGTAATGATGTCCTTTTATCAGCTCTTCTTTTGGGAAAAGATGGATTCACTTCGAACCATCTCCCTGATGAACAGAGGGAATTAGCCAGGGTATTCCAAAATGAAGCTCTCAGACACTCAAAACAACAACTCAACACAGCAAGACATTTGACAGATTGTGAGGCCAAGGCAATGATGGGGGCTGTAGCCTTAAGACGCCATGCTTAATTGCAATCTGCGGGCCTGACACCTGAAGCTAGGGCCCCTATAGAAGACCTTCCTTTTGTTTAATGCAACCACTGACGATGCAATGGAAGCAATCCAAAAAACCGAAACTACTGCTAGGAAAATGGGTATCCCACTATCACAGCAATCATCATATAAACAACGGAGATGGTCCTGGACTTCAGGCTTTTACCCAAACAGACCATACATGGATCGTGCTCCAAAATACCCTCAGCAACAACTACAGCAACAACCCAGGAGGCAACAATCAGCAAGGTAATTTTGCTCATACTGTCAGAGATCCACACAACAATCTAAGAGACATCTTTGACTCTGAAAATATTCCTCTGGACGCCCTGGCAAACAATTTTCCATTTGGTATTCTTCTATCAAGAATTTTCAACAATTGGCAAATGATCACGTCAGACAATTGGGTTCTAGACATCGTCCATTTTGGTTACCTAATAGAGTTTGAAGTCCCCCCTCCCCTTGGTACCATAAAAATATCCCCTCCTTCAGTGGTGCGGATTTTGGAGACTACCACTCTCCTCAAAAAAGGAGCCATTTGGAGAGTAATCCTGTATTCTACAATAGACGGATTCCCCCGTCACCAATATTTTACACTTCTAAAGGCAGACGGTGGGCTTCGACCAATATTAAATCTGAGAGGACTGAACTGATACGTGAAAGCCAGAAAGTTCAGAATGAGTACTCTGACATCAGTGTCACCCCTTCTTCGCCCAGGAGTCTGGTTTGCATCTATAGACCTTCAAGATGTATACTTCCACGTAGTGATCAGGAACATCCATCGCAAATTCCTCCGTTTTGTGGTTGGCACAGAGATGTTCGAATTAAAAGTTCTACCCTTCGGCCTTGCCACGGCAAAGGTTGGCCTTTTTGCCACAATCCACAACAGGATTTGTGCACAGTACTGTTTGAGAGCAGGAATAGGGACGGGCTCACTCAGAGATGCGTTCCAAATTCAATGGAATGAAATCCTCTTCTACTTTTTTCCTCCCTTTCTGCTGATTGGCTGGTCACTCCAGAAAATTGTTTGGGACCAGACAGATTGCATACTGGTGACCCCATGGTGGCCGCGCCAGTACTGGTTTTCTCTCTTGAAGCACTTAGCTCACAATTGTTTCATCCGCCTACCAATCACCTCGACTCTTCTGACCAAGGACCAGGGCAGAACGAAGTGCCTCAAACCCAAAACCCTCAGCCTGATGGCTTGGAGGATACCTGAGGGTAGATAATGGGGAAGACATTAATTCTATCCTGCTTTCAGCTCGATAACCCACAACACGAAAGGCTTATGACGCCAATTCATTATGACCTACAAAGGGAGTGCAATGTTCTTGTTTCTGCCTGAGTTCAACATGGCATACACCTGCAACAAGTGCAAGCTGGTGGCACTTTTGGAAGAAAAAGTGAGACGACTTGAGCGGCGAGGGTCTACCCTCCAAGGAATAAGAGAAGACGAGGAGTTCTTAGACCGAACGGTGGAACTGCAACAGCAACAAGAAGCACATGAGATTGAAGAGCAACAGCCAGCTGAAACAGAAGTGGAGTATGCTGAGGGGAGGAAAACCAATAAAGAGGAAACTCCCTGGAAAAGAGTGACAGGAGCAGAAGAACTAGAAGGCATTCTGCACCGGTGGAACCATTAGAGTTAAGCAACCGCTTTCAGCTATTGGAGGATGACACTGAAGGACAGTTTGCAGAAGAAGTACAGGAGACACCATGCAACAATGAACAGAAAGTATGAACAAGAGGCAGAAAGTAGGTCAACCAAGAAGAAGAGAAGAGTAGTCGTTGTTGGGAGACTCCCTGCTGCGTGGGATTGAAACCCAAGTATGTCGTGAAGACCTATGGACTTGCCAGGTGTGCTGTCTCCCTGGAGCACAGGTTAGAGATGTGACTGAAGGGTTACCGAAGCTCATAAAGCCCACAGACACATACCCCTTTCTTCTCATCCATGTGGGAACAAATGATGTCGCCAAGCAGAGCTACAAAGAAATCATTTCAGACTTTGAAGCTCTGGGAAGGAAAGTGAAGAACTTTGGGGTCAAAGTAGTTTTCTCATCCATCCTCCCGGTTCTTGGAAGAGGATTAGAAAGGGAAAGAAAAATACTCCGGATGAACGACTGGCTACGAAGGTGGTGCCGACATGAGAGTTTTGGATTCCGGGACCACAGGAAGGAACTAGAGGATTGGCAATCCTTGACTTGATATTGACCAATAGGGATGACTTAGTGGATAAAGTGGCAGTTACGGGAACTCTGGGGGAAAGTGACCACGTCATACTTGAATTCTTGATTATGAAAGAGACAAAAGTTGAGTGTAGCCATACACGTACTCTGGATTTTAGGAAAGCTGATTTTAATAAACTCAGAACAATGATAAGTAAGGTCCCATGGCAAGTGAGCCTAATGAGAAAAGGAGTGCAGGATGGGTGGGAGTACTTAAAAAAGCAAATTTTAAAGGCACAGTTACAAACAATTCCAACAAGGAGAAAAGATAGAAGACAACAGAGGAAACCAATGTGGCTCCACAAAAAGCTTAGAGATGACCTGAAAACAAAAAGGGATACATATAGGAAGTGGAAGGAAGGACAGGCTACAAAAGAAGAGTACAGACAAGTGGCGCAAAAGTGCCGAAATGGCATCAGGAAGGCTAAAGCTCAGAATGAGCTGAGATTAGCGAGGGATGCTAAAAGCAATAAAAAGGCTTTCTTCAGATATGTGAGCAGTAAAAGACAGAGGAAAGAAATGGTGGTTCAACTGCTTAATGAGGATGGCAAATTGATAACAGATGACAAAGAAAAGGCTGAAGTGCTCAATTCCTACTTTGCCTCGGTCTACTCCCAAAAGCGGGTCTATGACCCCCCTGGAAAAAGTGAAGCAGAAGTTGAGGGGGCAGGATTACAGTTTGAGATTGATAAACAAATGGTCAAAGAACACCTAATTTCCTTGAATGAGTTCAAATCTCCAGGGCCCAATGAACTGCATCCTAGAGTAATGAAGGAGCTAGCGGAAGAACTCTCAGAACCTTTGTCTATTATCTTTGCAAAATCATGGAAGACGGGTGAGGTGCCGGACGACTGGAGGAGGGCTAACGTTGTCCCTATCTTCAAAAAGGGCAAAAAGGAGGAACCTGGGAACTACAGACCAGTCAGTCTGACATCCATCCCTGGGACAATTCTGGAGCAGATTATAAAGAAGTCAATCAGTAAACACCTTGAAATCAGTGCAGTGATTACTAGAAGCCAACATGGATTTGTCAGGAACAAATCCTGTCACACTAATTTGATCTCATTTTTTAATAGGATAACCTCCCTTGTGGACTGTGGGAATGCTGTGGACGTCATACACCTTGACTTCAGCAAAGCTTTTGACAAAGTGCCCAATGATATTCTGATTAACAAACTAGCTAAAAGTGGGCTAGATGGAACAACTATTAGGTGGATTAATAGTTGGCTACAGAATTGGACTCAAAGAGTACTTATCAATGGAACCTTCTCAAACTGGGGAGAGACAACGAGTGAGGTACCGCAGCCATCAGTCCTGGGCCCAGTGCTCTTCAACATTTTTATTAATAATTTGGACTAGGAGGTGCAGGGAACGCTGATCAAATTTGCAGATGGCACAAAATTGGGTGGGATAGCTAATACCCTGGAAGACAGAAACAAACTTCAAAGTGATCTTGATAGGCTGGAGTGCTGGGCTGAAAACAACAGAATGAAATTTAATAGGGATAAATGCCAAGTTCTACATTTAGGAAATAGAAACCAAATGCACAGTTACAAGATGGGGCATACTTGGCTCAGCAATACTACAAACAAGAAGGATCTTGGAATTGTTGTAGATCACAAGCTGAATATGAGCCAATAGTGCGATATGGCTGCAAGAAAGGCAAATGCTATTTTGGGCTGCATTAATAGAAGTATAGCTTCCAAATCACGTGAGGTACTGGTTCCTCTCTATTCGGCCCTGGTTAGGCCTCATCTAGAGTATTGCGTCCAGTTCTGGGCTCCACAATTCAAGAAGGACGCAGACAAGCTGGAGCGTGTTCAGAGGAGGGCAACCAGGATGATCAGGGGTCTGGAAACAAAGCCCTATGAAGAGAGACTGAAAGAACTGGGCATGTTTAGCCTGGAGAAGAGAAGATTGAAGGGAGACGTGATAGCACTCTTCAAATACTTAAAAGGTTGTCACACAGAGGAGGGCCAGGATCTCTTCTCGATCCTCCCAGAGTGCAGGACACGGAATAACGGGCTGAAGTTAAAGGAAGCCAGATTCCAGCTGGACATCAGGAAAAACTTCCTGACTGTTAGAGCAGTGCGACAATGGAATCAGTTACCTAGGGAGGTTGTGGGCTCTCCCACACTAGAGGCCTTCAAGAGGCAGCTGGACAAGCATTTGTCGGGGATGCTTTAGGGTGGATTCCTGCACTGAGCAGGGGGTTGGACTCGATGCCCTTGTAGGCCCCTTCCAACTCTGCTATTCTATGATTCTATGATTCTAAGTGGAGACTTTCTCAAACTTTGCAGAAAAACAGGCTTTTTAACCATTGACAGCCTCCCTAAAGAATATCCTCCTCTTCCTCCATTCCTTGTATGATAAGGAACTTAAATTATCCTCAATATGTGTATACCTGGTGGCAATATCAGCATCACATCCTTTAATCCAATGCTTTTCGGTGTTTACAAACCCCATCATTCGTCATCCCCAGTACGCCTATGTGGAGCCTATCTGTGGTGCTACAATCTTTGACAGCAAAACCTTTTGAACCAATGGCAACTTCTGTTCTCCGATTGTTGTCATGGAAAGTTGCCTTTTTAATCGCAATTACTACTGCATGTAGAGTGGGGGAACTGGTTGCCTTGAGGGTAGACACCCTGTATTTAAATTCCATAAGGACGTCATCCTTCGGCCAGATCTCCAATTTTTACCAAAGGTCATATCTACATTCCATTTGAATCAGGACATTGTCCTTCTGACCTTTTCCCCCTCACCTTCGAGACCAAACTGCAATCTTTTGATGTCCGTTTTATAAACCCTTTTATAAATCAAGGACCGAGATCTTCCGTAAAACTAACAGGCTTTTTTTGTGTTATGGAGGACCTCTCAAGGACAACCACTTTCATCTCAATGTCTAGCAAGATGGATTGTCTGTGTAATTAAGCTTTCTTACGAGCTTGCTGACTTGCCCCTCGTTGATACTGTCAAAGCTCACTCAACCAGAGCAGTATCAACGTCCACAGCATTTCTCAGGGGAATCTCCATACCTGACCTCTGCATGGCAGCAACATGGTCTCAGCCCTCAATGTTTATATCGCACTAGCAGCTAGACGTGCGTTGCAGGGCTGATTGCAATTTTGGACGGGCCGTTTTGTCATCAATTCTGGGCTAAGACATCTCCGTTTACCCACCTCCGGTAAGTGAGCTTGTTATTCGCCCATATGTGTGCTGCACAGAGACCACAATGAAGAACAGGTTGCTTACGTGTAACTGTGGTTATTCGAGTGGTCATCTGTACATTCACACAACTCTCCCACCTTCCCCACTTTCTTTTGATGTCTATTGATGTCGATATAAGGTGGATATCTCCTCTATTTTGGGCCTATAGTGGGTCTCAGAGAACTGAGGAGATAGGTGGGAACCCAGGCGCGTGTGTAGTGGACAGTGGGGGAGGGGTTCCCATCAAAACAACTTGGCTTTAGAAGTTCCGGAGCGAGCTCACTGCAGCTGCAGAGCCCATATGTGTGAATGCACAGATGATCACTCAAAGAACTACAGTTACAGGTAAGCAACCTGCTCTTTCTCTTCCCAAGGATGTAGTCAGAACCTTCAAAAGGAAAATGCAAGTGAGGATTTCCCCACCCCACCTCGCCCCTCCCGGATGACATGGAAAGCAGTGTGGCAGTTTCTCTACTGAGGATGCAACAGTAAACTCAGAAGAGATTGCAAAGAATTAAAAGGGGGGCTACTGGATGGGCAGGAGCAAGAATAGAGGGGATATGGAAATGCTGCCCCCACCAGCCTTTCTGCCTCTCACCCCCATATGAGTGAATGAGCCAGGTGGGCTCAGGGGCCAGTCTAGCTCTAAAAAACAAAATGAAGGCTGTTGCTGCAGCTCCCACTTTGCTTGGCTCTGACCAGCAGAGCATAGGACACATGGAAGGCTCCGAAATTAGAGGCCTCTGCCTGTAGATCATCAATCCCTTGGGACTGTGCGCTTAATAGGAAGTGACACCTTTAACTAGGGATGTATGAATTTTGTAGATTTCATTCCTTCTGTTTTGTGGATTATCAGGTGCCTTCTGTTTTGTTGTCCTCTCATTGATGGAATCAGATTTTTTCCAATTTTCTAAATTTGCACAAATTCGCACTTGTAAAAATGCATAAATCCCCTCCCACAATGCACATTTTTATGCATTCACCTAATGGGGAAATGCAGATTTTCAGCTAGTGGTTTTTTATTTTAAGTATTGTTCTATGACTAAATTTGCATAAAATTCCAGAAAGTAAAAACACAAAACCACAAGTTCTGTGGTTCACAACTCCTTGGAATCCGTGTGACTCAGGAAAAGCTGGTCCGCTGCGGAATCTGGGAGTCATAGAAATCTGAACTCATTCTGTTGAGGATTTCTCTGACATCCCTACCTTTAACTTTTTTATGATTCTATTGTTGATATTTTTATTTCATTCATTGGCATTGGAATGGCATTTTAATGCTGCTATTTTGTTTGTTTGTTTGGAGGAGTTCTCCCAAGGCAGCTTACAACAATGAAAACTCATGTAGTAAAAACTGATACAATGATAAAGCAGCAAAAAACGATAACAGCAATAAACAAGTTGAGAAGCTTCTTCAAAAACTCTAAGCAGTTTAAATTACAATTAAAATACCGTATTTCTTCGATTCTAAGACGCCATCGATTCTAAGGCACACCCCATTTTTAGAGCTGCTTATTTGGAAAAAAGGCATCTTAGAATCAAAGAAATACTTCCCTCACCGCCCAGCCAACCTCCTCCCCCCCCCGTGCTTTCTTCTAATGGTTGTGTCCTTTTCTTTTTTCCTTCTGTGAGAGAAGAAACTGCCGTTTGCGCGGGAAGAAGGGGGGGCGTTGAAACAAAGAGTAAACTTAACTCTCCAGTCCTGCTCTTTACTTGTCTGTGCACCAGGGGACAACGACACGCGAGTAAGTCCCATGGAAATCAATGGGACTTACGAATAAATTTGCCTAACAAAAAACCAGGCGCTTACCCAACCAGCTCCTCCTCGCTCGCATGGCTCGAGGCTGCTGCAGGAGCTTCCTCTTTTCCTCTTACCTATTGCTTCGATTCTAAGACGCCATCGATTCTAAGACACAGTCCATTTTTAGAGCTGCTTATTTAGGGAAAAAAGTGCGTCTTAGAATTGAAGAAATACGGTACATATATAATCCAACATAACACTGCGTAGCGCTACAAAAAAATCAACTTCCAGTGAATAAGATAAAAAAACCAATGATCATGATCAGTTACGTAAAGCTTGTGTGAGGCTTTTAAAACATTCAGGAGGCACTTAAAATGTCACACTTTCTGCTTCCCAAATTGTAAGCGTTTGAATGCTGTAGTCGACATGTTCCACAGTAGTTTAGTGCTTGCAAAAGGACTGAGAAAAGTTATGTTAAAAGTACTGTTGTAAAGTATGGAATAGTTGCATCAAAATATGAAACTATGAAAAGATTGCATCTGTGCAACTGAAGAATATGGGATTTCAGAGGCCATAAGGACTTTTATCTTATTTTAGTTAATTTTTCATGTGTGCACACAGGCACGCATACCTACACACCAAATTATTGGGGTGGGGTGTTTGACGGTGTGGCTACTTCTTGAAAAGAACCACTATGTGCACAGAGCTCACCATAAATACAGATTTAAAATACAGATTTAAAACAGCAGAGCTAAAAGGCCAGGATGGTAAAATGCTAAAATACTGGGAAAAGAAAAAGGTCTTCACCTGTTACTGAAAGGAGTACCACGTGGGTGCCAGGCAAGCCTCTCTAGGGGGCTCATTCCATTGGTGGGTGGGTGGGGGGTTGCATAGCAGAAAAGACCCTCTTCCTGGAAGGGGGCTTGTTCTTTCTGTCAAGCATTTACTAAACAGGCCAGGTGCAATTGCTCACTAAACTATGTGCTATTCTTTGAGTGGGCCTTAGAGACAGTTGAATCTTTGGTGGGCAGGTCATTGCCAGCTACCATATTTCTTCGATTCTAAGATGCACCCCATTTTTAGAGATGTTTATTTGGGGAAAAAGGGCATCTTAGAATCGAAGAAATACTACTTCCCTCACCGCCCAGCCAACCTCCCCCCCCCTCCGCGCTTTCTTCTAATGGTTGTGTCCTTTTCTTTTTCCCCTCTGTGCGAGAAGAAACCACCATTTGTGCGGGAAGAAGGGGGGGCGTAGAAACAAAGAGTAAACAATATTTTTGGGCGGGGAGAGAGAGAAGACGCGATTAAGGAGCTAAAATGCTTCTCTCTCCAGTCCTGCGTCTGTTCGATTGGTTCCGTTTAAGGCGCTCCAAATTCTCCATAGAATTTTTACTTGTCGGTGCACCAGGGGACGACGACACGCGAGTAAGTCCTGTGGAAATCGATGGGACTTCTGAATAAATTTAGGATTTCTGAAGCACCTTCAGGACTAACAAAAAACCAAGCGCTTACCCTCCCAGCTCCTCCTCGCTCGCATGGCTCACGGCTGCTGCAGGAGCTTCCTCTTTTCCTCTTACCGTATTTCTTCGATTCTAAGACGCCATTGATTCTAAGACGCAGTCCATTTTTAGAGCTGTTTATTTGGGGGGAAAAGTGCATCTTAGAATCGAAGAAATATGGTATATCTAATGTTTGAAGGGAGCCCCGCACACCCCTTTGGGGGTGTCGAAGACCATTCCTCACTTGTCTGGACAACTTGTGGGATTAAAATCTCCAGGAATGGAATTCCAGCCTGCGCTGTGGGAAATAGAGCTGCTCATTCTCACAGTTGCCTGATAAATTCATCTGGCTTAGCAATTCATCTACGAAAATAAAATTTCATTTGATATCTATTAAATCTGTGTAAATTGTTCTTTGGTTTTTATGCTCAGAGTGTCTGAAAATATGGCTTTTCATCATTAATATTAAATGGAATCAGCTATTTATTTTGCATTGTAACAATTGATTTGACAGTTCTAAGGAACATCAGAATTGGAGGCTCCAGCTTTCATGGTTCAACTTGAAACCATGCATTCTCTCTGCCTCATTAAAGTTCAATTATTTTTAATTAGTTACTTAGATGTATTTAACTATAGAATACGAAATGTTGAGGTTGGCAGTCAAATTGCCAAATAGCTAAATCTTCGCTGCAGAAGACTTCAATTAAATACGTAACTATCTTCATGCTATTCAGAGGTCTACCCTAAACATGACTGTTGGGTTTAGTAGTGTATTGAACAATAAGTTCTTCATTGCACAAATTATTTTGTGTATGTGGCAGAATTACATTTTCTAATATCAAGGAGGATCCAGTTAGGGATTAATCATTCCTGAGTAATGTGGGCATAAATGTTCCAGGTCATCCAAATTGGGATAGAATAGAACTTGTCAATGAACCTGCAGAAGTATACAGCTGGTTAAGAAGGTTAAGTGCTGAAGGGGGAAATCCATATACTAAAAGCATTTGGAGAGGGACAGATTGTATAAATGTTAATATGCTGGTGTTAGAAACCCAAAGCCAAGATGGGAAAGCTTGGAGTAGTTGGTGTCACCGTCCCCTGCTCTAGAAGAAGTCCACAACTACATAAGAAGGTACTGGCCCTTTTAGCTGGACAGATCCTGCAGTTTGTGAGTGGGGAACTTTCAGACTGGCTCTCTTGACTTGCAGTAGTGTCAGGTTGGTGATGAAATCTTATTGCTTTAATTCCAAGATCGCTAGCCTCGGTACTGAAACCTAGCTACAGGTCTTTGGAACCACACCTTCTGTCCTGTCCAGGGTGCTGACTGTGCCCTCTCTTCAGGTCACCTCCAACTCACAGTTTTGCCTCCTGCCGTCTTCTCTGGCCATTGCCTCCCTGTGACGGTGGAGTCCATAATAGATCAGGATGCTCTCTGTCAGATGCTAATTTCCCCAACTTCTCCACACAGCTCTGCACATAGTTTGTTCTGTTATTTCTTTCTCAAAAGGCTAAGCTCAGTCTGAGCTTTAGCTTGTGACACCCTCCATAAAAGCTTTGGCAACTCATTTGTAGTTACGGGTGGTTTGCCCTCCTCCCTACATATGCCCCTTTTAAAATCTGAGCTCATCAAAAGACTCTCTATGTATGTTCCCAGGTTTCTCTAGAGACCTCCCATTTTCTTTTCTCATTGGACTTGTTTGCAATTGTGCCTTTAAAATCTTTTAAGATATTTCCACCCATCATGAACTCCTTTCTCCTTGAGGATTTCTTTGTGGGATCCCACCCAATATTTCTTTACACTTGTTGAAATCAGCTTCCCTAAACTTCAGGGTGCATATCTGACTACAAAGAGTTTTCCCTTTCTTCAGTATCACAGTTCCAAAAATTACTTGGACACTTCCATTCAAGGTTTCCTCTGCTTTTACTTTCTGAAGTAGTTCATCCCTATTGGTGAAGATCAGGTGTAGCACTGCTATTCCTCATGTATTTTCTTGCTGGATAATAAAATTATCCTCAATTCAGGACTTTATTAGACATTTCATTCAACAGAGTTTGACTTACAACAGTTATCAGGTCAGCTGATGCCTCCTATTGCTTATACGTCTCTCCTCTGAAAGTTTGGTCATCCAATTTAGGAGGCATCATCAAAGTCTTCTGTCTAGCTTGGCAGACTGTAGCAGACTCCCACAATGATATTGCTATCATTTCTTTTTTCTTTTATTTGTACTCATACACTCTCAACTTAACCTATCTTCCATGCTCAGATTCATGGATTTTTTACACAGGTGTGTAATCCTTTCAATCAAATGTGAGGAACTTGTGGTCCTCCAGATTTTATAGGACTTCATCTCCTATCAGCTCCAGCCAGCACCTTCAGTGGTCAGGTATGATGAAAGTTGTAGTCCCAGCAACATCTGGAGGGACACAGTTTCCCATCCATGCCTTGCATATAATGCTACCCCTCCATTCTCTTTCAGCCTATTTCTTTTGAAATAGTAGGGACCCCTCAGTCCCTACATTCCAACCAAGAGTCTCATCCTACCAGGTTTCAGTATCTTCCTTTATAAAGATTTTAAGTTCATCCTGTTTTTTTCTCATACTCTTTGCATTGGTCTTCCCTAACCTGATGCCCTCCAGATGTTTTGGATGCCAACTCCCAGCATTCCTGACCATTTGCTGATGAGAGTAGAAGTCTAAAACATTTGGAGGATACAAGGTTAGGGAAGGCTGCTATAGAGTCACAGGAAAATATGGGTTGTATACTTTGTTTCCCTACTGTTTTCCTTGCAGATTAGTGGGTGCCCTCAATGCCCTCCTGGCTTCACTAATGATCCTATCCCTAGTATTTGGCACCATATTGTCTTCTGCATATTATCACCATCCCCTGCAAGATTTGGTTTGATGCCTTCCTGGTCAGGTTTGTGAAACTCTTGCCAACATTTCAATCCATGTGAGGTGCAACCCATATGTTGCCAAAAATCCTTCCTTATGGAAGCACCGATCATGGTCCAAGAAACCAAACCTTTCCCAACAGCACCATCTGTGTAGTCTGTCATTTCCAGTAGAATCATAGTATAGCAGAGTTGGAAGGGGCCTACAAGGGCATCGAGTCCAACCCCCTGCTCAATTCAGGAATCCACCCTAAAGCATCCCTGACAGATGGTTGTCCAGCTGCCTCTTGAAGGCCTCTAGTGAGGGAGAGGCCACAACCTCACCAGGCAACTGATTCCATGTTCGTACTGCTCTAACAGTCAGGAAGTTTTTCCTGATGTCCAGCTGGAATCTGGCTTCCTTTAACTTGAGCCCGTTATTCCGTGTCCTGCACTCTGGGAGGATCAAGAAGAGATCCTGGCCCTCCTCTGTGTGACAACATTAAATTATTTGAAGAGTGCTATCATGTCTCCCCTCAATCTTCTCTTCTCCAGGCTAAACATGCCCAGTTCTTTCAGTCTCTCTTCATAGGGCTTTGTTTCCAGACCCCTGATCATCCTGGTTGCCCTCCTCTGAACACGCTCCAGCTTGCCTGAATCCTTCTTGAATTGTGGAGCCCAGAACTGGACACAATACTCTAGATGAGGCCTAACTAGGGCCGAATAGAGAGGAACTACTACCTCACATGATTTGGAAGCTATACTTCTATTAATGCAGCCCAAAATAGCATTTGCCTTTCTTGCAGCCATAACACACTTTTGGCTCATATTCAGCTTGCGATCTACAACAATTCCAAGATCCTTCTCGTTTGTAGTATTGCTGAGCCAAGTATGCCCCATCTTGTAATTGTGTATTTGGTTTCTATTTCCTAAATGTAGAACTTGGCATTTATCCCTATTAAATTTCATTCTTTTGTTTTCAGCCCAGCACTCCAGCCTATCAAGATCACTTTGAAGTTTATTTCTGTCTTCCAGGGTATTAGCTATTCCACCCAATTTTGTGACCTCCACGTCCAAATCATTAATAAAAATGTTGAAGAGCACTGGGCCCAGGACTGAGCCCTGCGGTACCCCACTCGTTGCCTCTCCCCAGTTTGAGAAGGTGCCATTGATAAGTACTCTTTGAGTCCGATTCTGTAGCCAACTGTGAATCCTCCTAATAGTTGTTCCATCTAGCCCACTTTTAGCTAGTTTGTTAATCAGAATATTATGGGGCACTTTGTCAAAAGCTTTGCTGAAGTCAAGATATATGACATCCACAGCATTCCCACGGTCCACAAGGGAGGTTACCCGATCAAAAAATGAGATCAAATTAGTCTGACAGGACTTGTTCCTGACAAATCCATGTTGGCTTCTAGTGATCACCACATAGATTTCAAGGTGTTTACAGGTTGACTTCTTTATAATCTGCTCCAGAATTTTTCCAGGGATGGATGTCAGACTGACTGGTCTGTAGTTCCCAGGTTCCTCCTTTTTGCCCTTTTTGAAGATAGGGACAACGTTAGCCCTCCTCCAGTCACCTGTCTTCCATGATTTTGCAAAGATAATAGACAAAGGTTCTGAGAGTTCTTCCGCTAGCTCCTTCATTACTCTAGGATGCAGTTCATTGGGCCCTGGAGATTTGAACTCATTCAAGGAAATTAGGTGTTGTTTGACCATTTGTTTATCAATCTCAAACTGCAATCCTGTTCCCTCAACTTCTGCTTCACTTTCTCCAGGGGGGGTCATAGACCCACTTTTGGGAGAAGACTGAGGCAAAGTAGGAATTGAGCACTTCAGCCTTTTCTTTGTCATCTGTTATCAATTTGCCATCCTCATTAAGCAGTTGAACCACCATTTCTTTCCTCTGTCTTTTACTACTCACATATTTGAAGAAAGCCTTTTTATTGCTTTTAGCATCCCTCGCTAATCTCAGCTCAATCTGAGCTTTAGCCTTCCTGATGCCATTTCGGCACTTCTGCGCCACTTGTCTGTACTCTTCTTTTGTAGCCTGGCCTTCCTTCCACTTCCTATATGTATCCCTTTTTGTTTTCAGGTCATCTCTAAGCTTTTTGTGGAGCCACATTGGTTTCCTCTGTTGTCTTCTATCTTTTCTCCTTGTTGGAATTGTTTGTAACTGTGCCTTTAAAATTTGCTTTTTTAAATACTCCCACCCATCCTGCACTCCTTTTCTCATTAGGCTCATTTGCCATGGGACCTTACTTATCAACCCTTCAGTCACATCTCTAATCTGTGCTCCAGGAAGACAGCACACCTGGCGAGTCCATAGGTCTACACGACATCCTTGGGTTTCAATCCCACGCAGCAGGGAGTCTCCCACAACGACTACTCTTCTCTTTTTCTTGGTTGACCTACCTTCTGCCTCTTGTTCACTGTTACACGGTGTCTCCAGTACTTCTTCCTCTGCAAACTGTCCTTCAGTCTCATCCTCCAGAAGCTGAAAGTGGTTGCTTAACTCTAATGGTTCCACCGGTGCAGAATGCCTTCTAGTTCTTCTGCTCCTAACTGTCACTCTTTTCCAGAGAGTTTCCTCTTCATTGGCTTTCCTCCCCTCAGCATATTCCACTTTTGCTTTAGCTGACTGTTGCTCTTCAATCTCGTGTGCTTCTTGTTGCTGTTGCAGTTCCACCATTCGGTCTAAGAACTCCTCATCTTCTCTTATTCCTTGGAGGGTGGACACTCGCCACTCAAGTCCTCTCACTTTTTCTTCCAAAAGTGCCACCAGCTTGCACTTGTTGCAGGTATACGCCATGTTGAGCTCAGGCAGAAACCACGAACATTGCACACCCTTTGCAGGTCACCACCTCTAGGGACTCCTTTCCATCCATATTGTCAATTTCTGCTTTGTTTTTCCTTTCTGATTATAGTGGAATTGCCTTTGCTTTGTCCTGTCCTCTCTGAAGGTACACAACTATATGAGTATGTCTTAAGGAAAAATAAGATTTTTTTGCTTGGTGTTTTTTTTGTGTGTGGTTTTGTGGGGGGTTTTCTCTATGTTTTTCTTTGTTTCCCCCCCTCTGTTTTTTCTTTTTTCTTAGAGGCCTCCCCCTTGACCTCCCCTGCCGAACTCCCCCTGTCAAACTCCCGTTTGCTCTTCCTGTTCGCTCTCTCTCTGGGAACTGGCTTACTTTTCTAGCTTCTTCTTGAGCTGGGCCAACTGCTCTTCCCTGCTTCTGCTCAGCTCCAAGTCAGGAAGCAGTATTCTTTTCCTAGGCCGTGGACTTCTAAAGGAAAGACTGATGAAAATACCACCTTCCTATGTAGAGTCTTATAGCACTACATTAAGAACTGTGCCTTGCGATATTGTGTGTTCCCACGTGGATCAGTACAGATAATGGTCAGTGGGTTTGATTAGTCTTGGCAAAGCTCTCCATCATATTCTGGATACATGCATAGAGAGATAACAAACCTCCTATGATGACATGTCAGGATGGCAGATTGTTGCCTTTGTCCCTTACAATAGGAAGCCAACAAATGCCACCACACATCTTAGGTTTGTAGGAAGATTCCTTCCATCCACAGAGGCCTCTGAGGCCTCCTTCAGGCTTTGTGGAATCTGGGGTTGCTATCCTTCCAGTGTCTATAAGCATTGTCCATGAGGAGGCCTTGGAATCAATTGCATCGCTCTAATGTTGCAGAGTACAATCAAGAAACTTGATGGAATGGAGAGGATCCATGGGATATAGTGATCCCTGGAAACAAATCATAAAGAGCATATTTAAAGTGCTGTTACTTGTTAGACTCCCAAGAAGTCATATAGCCTATTAAACTTAGGGTGACCATAGTTTGGAAACCAAAAAGGAAGACAACATGGCTGGCCCTCAAGGGGGCGTGCCCACCAACACGTCCAGCCTCCAAGCGGGCATGCCCATAAAGACGTCCAGTCTCCAAGGGGGTGTGCCCACCAACACGTCCAGCCTCTAAGGGGGTGTGCCCACCAACACGTCCAGCCTCCAAGGGGGCATGCCCACCAACATGTCCAGCCTCCAGGGGGCGTGCCCACCAACATGTCCAGCCTCCAGGGGGCGTGCCCACCAACACATCCAGCCTCCAAGGGGGTGTGCCCACCAACACATCCAGCCTCCAAGGGGGCATGCCCACCAACACATCCAGCCTCCAAGGGGGCGTGCCCACCAACACATCCAGCCTCCAAGGGGGCGTGCCCACCCGAACAGCACACAAGACAAACCTGTTCTATATAACATCTTAATGTTAAAATCACTGAAATAAAGAACAAGTGAGACATTCAATGAATCTGAAATTAACTTTACTCACTCCTACTTTTGTTGCTTTTGTTGTACTTTGAAACTTTTGCTATGCTCTGTGTCATACCCCTTCCCTCAAATATCTTTTCTGACTGCAAATCCTTCACTGCATGACCATAGTCTCACCTTTCCTAATATTTAACACTCTTTTCCCATCATCTTTCTCATATCCATACTCACAGATTCAGCATACTGCTACCACTGAACAAATGAAACAGTTGACAATTGCAGAAAAATCTAGTACAACAAATGTACCTAGCATTCAGAAAGAGTCTAAAATACTAGTATCCTGCAAACATTAGCCATGGAACAAAATGGACTAAAGGCTTGTTGCAGTCACTTCTCACTAGCACCTCTTAGCTTGTTTCAACTTCTGGTTTATCATTGAGAAGCTAATTTAAAATTTTTCATTATTCCTTTGGTTCATTAGCCATGTAAACAAGACCATGGTCAGTAGCAATACAAAGAAAGGCCAGAATGGATGCCCATTATCACAATGGTACCTTCTCAAACTGGGGGAGGTAACGAGTGGGGTACTGCAGGGCTCAGTCCTGGCCCAATGCTCTTTAATTTTTTTATTAATTATTTGGATGAGGAGGTAGAGGGAACACTTATCAAATTTGCAGATGACACAAAATTGGGTGGGATAGCTAATACCCTGGAAGATAGAAACAAACTTCAAACTGATCTTGATAGGCTGGAGCTCTGGGCTGAAAACAAAAGAATGAAATTTAATAGGGATAAATGCCAAGATCTACATCTAGGAAAAGGAAACCAAATGCACAGTTACAAGATGGGGGATACTTGGCTTAGCAATACTACAAGTGAGAAGGATCTTGAAATTATTGTAGATCACAAGCTGAATATGAGCCAACAGTGAGATATGGCTGCAAAAAAAAAAAAAGAAGAAGCATAGCTTCCAAATCGCATGAGGTAGTGGTTCCCCTCTATTCAGCACTGCTTAGGCCTCATCTAGAGTATTGCATCCAGTTCTGGGCACTATACTTCAAGAAGGATGCAGACAAGCTGGAGCGTGTTCAGAGGAGGGCAACCAGGATGATCACGGGTCTGGAAACAAAGCCCTATAAGGAGAGACTGAAAGAACTGGGCATGTTTAGCCTGGAGAAGAAAAGATTGAGGGGAGACATGATAGCATTCTTCAAATACTTAAAAGGTTGTCACACAGAGGAGGGCCAGGATCTCTACTTGATCATCCCAGAGTGCAGGACATGGAATAATGGGCTGCAGTTACAGGAAGCCAGATTCCAGCTGGGTATCAGGAAAAACTTCCTGACTGTTAGAGCAGTATGACAATGGAACCAATTACCTAGGGAGGTTGTGGGCTCTCCCACACTAGAGGCATTCAAGAAGCATCTGTCAGGGATGCTTTAAGGTAGATTCCTATTCTACTATTCTATGATTCTATAATACTAAACAAGGATCTTTCCCTCTTTTTATCTAAAAATCTCCAGAAATAGCAATCAGGGACCCAAAGAAAACTGCCCAAAGAAACCTCAGAAACAAGTCCCATTGATTTCAGTAAAGCTTACTCCCAATTAAATGAATATAGGATTGCAGCTTCTTCACATCTGTTTACCTTACTCTAGCAAGTGCAAGCCCCTCCTGTCAAGGTCAACTATGCACTCACCAGAACCTGGCGTAGTGGATCATGCAATCAGAGCCTAGGAGATCCAGACACACCCAAACAAGTCAAGCCAAGTCATGCTATGCAGTCACATATTATCTTGCTGTGACAGAACAAGTCTGGGACAAGATAATACTTTGAAATCAACCAGACATAACAGCCATGAAAAACTACCTCATTGACATAGCAATACCTAATTACAAACATGTTGCAGAAAAGAGAGAAAACTATGACAACAGAAAAAAGTTACAATTATTCTGTTAGTCACATCAGTCACCAGCATCACATCAATTTTTTTATCTTACATTTTTACACACACAAAAAAAAACTTCAGAAACTAGGCCTACCAAAATACATCTGCAACAACATCCAGAAAGTAGTCATACTTAAAACATCTTCAATAGTCAGGAAATTTCTGAATCAATAGAAGACAGCATGACTTGGCAAAACCCGTCATGTTCATCTAGAAAAACCACCACGAGCAAGAAAAGATGATGATAATAATAATGGCAACCCTGTTAACTTTTTAAACATATTTTTTTAGAAGGATGAACAATTATCAGCAATTGTTACAAAATATACATCATGCCAATTATATCAAAGCAAATTGGAGAGGAAGGTCTATGGGTCAAAATGTATTATTTAAAAAATGAATTACTACCTTGTAGCACCAGCTAGAGACCTTTATACTACAGAGCAAGTAGGCACAAATAACTCAAGCAAGTGAGCCAAACCACATACTACAAAACAACTATTTTGGGAAAGAATTTCCTTCATGACTCAAAATTCCTGATCTCAAGAATGATGACCCAGCAAAGGTTTTAGGAAATCTCGCTCATATTGGCATAGGTTGAGATATTTTGCTGGTCAGAATTCTCATCAGTAGAACTCCAATGGAAATACCTTAATGGGAGACTTGCCAGTGAGATACTGTGGCAAGGCAGTTGTAAACTTCCAGCCTCTCTTCAAAGATCCTGGAGTGATGTTGTGCAGCCCAGGCCATGCATATTTACTCAGAATTAAGTCCCACAGAGTTCAATGAGATTTACTCCAAGGATTCCAACTATGTGTATATAGGATTGCTGCCACTTATTGTTATCACTACTCACCCTCAGTTTCCATTTGCAAAAGAATATTAATGACTCCCATTCAAGACAGAAGATTCCTGACATGTGAGGCTAAAAGTGCAAAAGAATGAGTTGGCAGAGGGTCACATTTCAATAGGACACTTGGGCTGCAATCCAATTACACTTTCCTGGGAGTAAGCCTCACTGAACATAGGTGGGGCTTACTTTTGAGTAATCATACACAGGATGGTACTGTTAAATGTTTGAATCAACAGGACATAAAAACGCTTAATTTCAACAGTAGCGTGCCTGCATATTTAATGGAAAGTAAAAGTTTTAAATTCCTCTAAACTTCCAATTAGGAACTAAACTTCTTGTTCCAAGTGTTTTCCCTTTCCTTCTGTTCCCAAAAACAGGTGTGCCCCTTACTCACAAATTCTCTAAAGCCAGTGCTTGGACAACAAAACCAAACTACCTTCCCTAATGAGCCAAACAAAGTTATGACTACTTATTTTAGAAGATACAGAGCCCAAAATCTTGACTGAACTTTGGTTACAGCTCACAAGATTCCAAAAATGTGCTTTCTTTATGTCCTATGTATGTCTATTCAGAGTCAGAAGAAGATCCCATTGAGTGGGGAGGGTGGGGAGTGGTATGTGCCAGGCTGAGAAGGCTTTTGCAGGCGGCTTCTCAGAGGGGAGTGAATCCAGCTCTTCTTCAGCCAATTAACCCATACAGCAGCCTAATCCCATCCTACTCCCCTCCCCTTCATTGCCCCACATGCCCCTTAAACAGACAGATGGAGACTTTCCCCTCAGCCAACACTCACTCAGTACAGACCCAGGTGAAGGAGGTTGAAAAGGAGGGGAGCGTTCCCCTGTAAGTCTCTCTCTCTTCCACACACCCTCTCACGGTCCAGGTCTCTTCCCTATATTATTATTATTATTATTATTATTATATTTATTTGTATCCCGCCTTTTGCCCAATGCTGGGCCTCAAGGCGGCCTTACAAAGTTTAAAATATACATGGGGGGGGGGAGGGAAACAAAACCATAAACAATTAAAAAAAATACACAACAAAATTATAAAACATTAACATAGATGGAGGGCTGGATTATTCTCCAAAGGCCTGCTTGAACAAAAAAGTTTTAGCCTGCTTCCGAAAGCCCATCAAGGAGGGAGCCAGCCTAGCTTCCCCAGGAAGAGAGTTCCAGAGCACTGGAGCAGCCAACGAGAAGGCCCTCTGCCATGTTCCCACCAAGCGTGCCTGTGAAGAAGGTGGGACTGAAAGAAGGGCCTCTCCAGAAGATCTCAAAGCACGGGCAGGCTCATAAGGGAGAATACGTTCTTTCAAATAATCTGGACCCGAACCATATAGAGCTTTATAGGTCAAAACCAGCACTTTGAATTGTGCCCGGAAACAGACTGGAAGCCAGTGGAGCTGTTTTAACAGGGGAGTTGTCTGCTCCCTGTAACCAGCCCCAGTCAACAATCTGGCTGCAGCTCTTTGAACCAGCTGGAGTTTCCGAACACTCTTCAAAGGCAGCCCCACGTAAAGCGCGTTACAGTAATCCAATCGGGATGTAACTAAGGCATGTGTCACCGTGGCCAGGTCCGACATCTCTAGGAACGGGCGCAGCTGGCGCACTAGCTTTAACTGTGCAAATGCACTCCTGGCCACCGCCGAAACCTGGGTATCCAGGCTCAGGGCTGAATCCAGAAGCACACCCAAGCTGCGGACCTGCGTCTTCAGGGGGAGTGTAACCCCATCCAACACAAGCTGAATCCCTATTCCCTGATCTGCCTTTCGACTGACCATTCCCTACCATTTCCCTTGCTCCTCAGACTCCCTTCCTCCTAATTTTTGATAAGACCAAGTCAGTCAAGCCAGCTCAGTCTCAAAATACATCTGGTTCTGGCCTCCTCTTCTTGCTCCTCCCCACACAAGAAGCGCCCACTCATTCCCCCCTGCCCTTACCGAAAGCCCTTACAACAAGGTAGGAGGATGAGCATGCATGCGTGCCAGCACAAGCAGCGGCAGTCCCGTTTCCCTAGGCCTATGAAGTTAAGGCCATGGCAGTTCTGTTTTTACTATATCTATGGCTGACAACTGTGGCAAGCAAGAACAAATGCTAAACAGCACACAACTGCACAAAAAGTGATTGCCACCAAGTCAGTGGGGCAACAGGACCTAACATAATGTGTGAGCACAACAGAAATTATAACAGCATCGAGACATATAACCTCATAGACGTATAACATATATACATGACAGAGTAAAGTCCAAAAACAAGTTCACGTATTTGGCATTGAAATGCTGAGTGAGATAAGACTCCTGATTTTACACGTGTTTCGCCACAGCTTTCTCAGAACGTTACTATAATTACTGCAAAACATAACAATACAAATGAAACTAAGGGCTCCATCACACCAGCGATTTATCGCACACTTCCCATACCTGCTATGCAGTTTTGCAGCCTGATACCCACATGATGTTGTCCACGTCCTGCACTCATTTAGGCTCTTATCCTCCATGTTTCATTTCTTTTTGGAGCACAGAAAGTCTGGATTATTTTCCCTCCCTGCAAAATAAATGCTCTTCTCCCTCCTGTGTATTTCTGTGGTTGTGTTCTATCGACCATCCCATTCTTTGTTGGGGGCATGTGTGTCTAAGGGCAGTCTCACTAACAAAAGAGGAGGGCGATGCGATTCTCCACTCAACCATGAAGGGGGAGAGAGAGAGGTCCCATTTAACTCTATGTTATTACTCCTGAGTAGGCATGACCAGGGGTACATTTTCACCTTAAAAGAAATGGGGAAAATGCACCCTCCTTGTCCACAGCGCCCTCATTTTTAAAGATAAAGAGATCAAAATTGGCACAGTGATAGCTCTTAAGTAGAGTTTTCAGTATGCCAAGTTTGAATGAGATCGGTCGTTCCCTTACTTTTTAAGGATTTTTTAAAATCCCCCCCTAACCCCTTTTCCTGGTAGTCCATAAGTGCGAAGGATTGATCTTTGATAATGCTAAGCTGTCCATTTCCAAGTTTATAAAATAGAGATCTGCTGGTTCCCTTATTCAAGAGTAAATCCCATTGATTTCAACTACATTTACATCCAATTCATACTAAAATCCCATGCATGCTTACCTTTGAATAAACCCCATTTTAGTAAGTCTGTCTCTTTGCTGAATGGGGTTTACTCAAAGGTAAGCATGCATGGTATTTGAGTATGAATTGGATGTAAATGTAGTTGAAATCAATGGGATTTACTCTTGAATAAGGGAACCAGCAGATCTCTATTTTGATTGTCCTTCAAGATGGATTGACTAAAAAAAAGGACAAACTTTCAATTACAAGGTTAAACAGAGAAGCATAAAAATTGTAAAAGATTAGCAATTCCTCTAACCTGTAGTTTGCAACCATAGATATAGGAAAAACTGAGAGCTGCCATGACCTTAATTTCATAGGCCCTTTGGGTGGGGAGGACAAATTTACTTCAAATTTCATAAATTCCCGCCTCCCAGATTTGTTAGCAAAAATCCTAACAAATCTGTTTTCCCCCGTCATTTGGGCCACTCTAAATAAACTAGGTAACATAAGAGAATACTCTTAAAGAGGAGTGGTGTCTTGGGGAGAGGGATCCCTGCAAATCAGGCAGAGGACTCTTCCTTTCGCAGAAGGTCATTTTCTGTCACACAAGGCAGATCCTGGATCCAGCCCAAAACCCTTTCAAATAAATAGGTCAAATATGTTTGTGAGCTTTGCTATGCATGCAGTATGAATAATTAAACAGACATTGGATTGTATAATAACAATAGTTTAAGCAACTGCCACTCATCCTGTCCATGAGACAGAAGAGAAGTGATCTCATAATAGCCACCACTGCTGCAATTCTACCATGAGAAGATGTCATGGAGCTTCAGCTGTTCTGGAAAGCTCAAACCTCATGTATAAATGTTGCCTCTTTGTAGGACACCCATCGTGTTTGAAATTTTGTCTCGAGTTGACAACAAATGTGAAGGCCTTAAGATGGCAGTGTATTGAATGCAAGACATGCAGCGCCTGTAGAATCCAAGGCAAAAATGCAGTAAGTTTTTTTCTCTTATTATAGTGCAATGTTCAGTATAATGTTCAGTCTACTTTTATAGTGCCAATTGGATCAAATTTACAAACTTGACCCAACAGGGACTCTTTTAAAAATTGGTGAAAATAATGGCATGGGATTATTTGGGTTCAGGTTTATTTATTTTTATTATATTTAAAGTATTTATATACCATCCTTCACGCAGATATGTCAGGACTCTCTACAATAAGAATTTTAATAAAATACAAGTATATAATTAAAGTTGTACAAAAACACATTGTAAAACAAAAGCACTTTCCAAATTCATCATGGCATCAAAACCAAGTCAGTGTTTAATCATGAAAATATGAAGCAGTGATGTAAGATTATTTTGTGTCTTTCCCTCATCACCCATTCTATTTCAATTTCAGGATAATATGCTTTTCTGTGATTCTTGCGATAGAGGATTCCACATGGAGTGCTGTGACCCACCGCTTTCCCGAATGCCAAAAGGTGATCTTTGAAAATCCTTTGAATGTGTAGTATGACCTTTTCTTGCACTGTCTGTATGTATCTTGCTTTTCAGTGCAGTATCATGAATTGATTCAATAAATTCCACACATCTAAATATGGATCCAACCCATTAATTTTAATGTATTATTTATTTCTTCTGTAACACATTCAAAGAGTAGGAGTGTTGTTGTAAGCCATTTTTGTCCTTGGCTGTGTTTGGACATCACACTAAACTATAGTTTAGTGCAGCCTTTCCCAAACTTGTACCCTTTAGATTGGCCACAGCATAACTCCCATCATGCCCTGCCAACATGATGGCTGGTCTTTATGGGATGTATGCTCATTAAGATGGTGATGAGACTCAATCCCTATTCAGCCATTTTCATCATGTAAGGAAGGGAAATGGGGATGAGCTCACTAATGCCACCTTCTCGCTCCTCCTTCTCCTTGCTTTCTGCATGGGGAGGGCAAGTGTGGAGAACAGTCTCCTTATCCGTGGAAGTTCTCCTCAAGATTTTAGAAACCTGATTCTTGAAATGACGTCATGATTTAAAATCCCATTTATCATATAGATGCACTTGAAAGAAAGCAGATGCAAATACATTGGGGAGAGGGTAGGATTCTTCTTTGTGGTCTCTGTGCATCACACATATGGGCTTCACGCCTGCGCAGAGCTTCGTTTGGGAAGTTTCTATAGCTGATAGAGATTTTGGGCGGGAACCCTCCCCACTCCGTAGTGAGCATGCGCAGGAGGGTTCCCGCCCAGTTCCTCAGTTCCCTAGAAACCGCCATTGCGGCAACATCATTTAGGAGTTTCGCTTGTCCTCGGACACATTAGTTAGCTGATCTCTCTTTTTTCCGTTACCTTTTCTAGTTTTTCACTCGTAGATCTCTTCTTTCTATTAAAAAAAAAATTTACTATATTTTTCTCACTTTCGCTATCTCAATCACACCTACTATAGGGGTTTATTGTAGCAGCAAATTGCCACCCTGCGATGGTCACCGCCTTTGCCTTTTTTGCCTCGGTGAAGCCCATACATTTGAGGCGTGCTCGGCTTGTCAAGCAAAACGCTTGACCCTAGACAAACTCGTCGACACTGAGCAGATCATTTAAGATTGGAGCTGTGGAAAAAGGCAATGGGGGCAGTTCCCGCAAAACTGTCAAATATGCCTGGCTCCATCATTGTGGAAAAGGGGGAACCTTCAACAGAAAAAGCATCCACATTGACACAATCCCTAGCGACTACTGCCGCCAAGAAGCTGTCAAAGAAGGCTCGGACGCCCTCTCAGATGGAGCACAAGAAAAAGAAGAGGAGGCACATAGACGAGTCTACTGCTCCTTCTCCTAAAGTGTCGAAGCACCTTTATTTATTTATTTATTACATTTTTATACCGCCCAATAGCAGAAGCTCTCTGGGTGGTTCACAAAAATTAAAACCATAATAAAACAACCAACAGTTTAAACAACCTTCCGACACCCCGTCCGCTGTTAGATTCACCAATTCAGGTGTTAACTCCACAGCATGTTTCGGAAAACAATCCCACTCAGACTGTCGATGACCTCTCGATCACGATAGTCGATGTTGTCCCTACGGTATCGATCTCAGAGGGAGAGATACGGGACTCATCTCCTCATTCACCGTAGCTGTTGGGTCCTCAAGGCACTCCTCGCAGGGAGTCGAGACCATCACCGGAGGCAACAAGAGCCAGAGACTGGCAATGATACTCTCCTCGATGCCGTGACCCTGAACCGAGCAGATATTCCCCTTGGTATCGAGAACCTGAACCTCACCACTGTACTCAATACCAATCACAATCACCAGCATCTGATTGGGAGCGATGCTCGGAATGGTCCATGCCTCCAATATCCACATATTATTGGGCTCCCTGGCATCCATTATATGAAGGGGCACCTTACCCCTACCAGTATCCGCCATCTCCTCAACACTGGGGAGTATCTGCCATCTCCTTGACACTGTCAAGTATGCTGTAGGGTGGATTCCTGCATTGAGCAGGGGGTTGGACTCGATGGCCTTTTAGGCCCCTTCCAACTGTACTATTCTATGATTCTATGACTCCCGTCGGCGTCGATTTCTGTACCGACAGAACAGCAACCATTGACGTTGTTAACTAGGCCACCGCAAACAGAGATGCTTCCGCTGCCAGCTGCGCTACCGACACATCCAGCACTGACTCAGTCTGCCCCGACACCGAGACTTCCGTCGAGGTCAAGACGTTCTCCTCATAAGGAACCAGATAATGCAATCTCCTTACAACAGGAGTCGCCATCTGATGGCTATGAATCTGACTGTCCTTCATGTTCTTCAATAGCCCCATCATTACTGACTCCAGACACTCTTGTAGTGTCACAAGACCCAGACTCTCCGTCAGAGGACCTCAGGCATTTCTCCGATCTTATTCAAAGAATGGCCCAGTCACTGGGCATGGAGACCCATGGTTCGGTACAAAAACTCACCAACCCGGTCTTCGATGCTGTACATTCCGAGGCGACTATGCCTGTAGCAATCTCTTTACTACCTACATTGCTACAGACCATACAGCAATCCTGGAAATTCCCTGCAACACTACCAGCTTCCTCGAAGAAACTAGAGAATATGTATAAGGTGCTAGAAACAGTAGCTGAGTTCCTCTTTGTCCATCCTCAACCAAATTCCATAATAGTGGAATCGGCTCAAGGATGCTCACAACGTGCACATACTGCACCAGTAGACAAAGAAGGTTGCTTTCTAGATCTCATGGGCCACAGAATGTATTCTACAGCATCCCTAACGTTGAAAGTGGCTAACTACCAGGCCACAATGGCCAGGTATCAACTATTCTTGTGGGAGAAGATGAACTCCTTAATTGACCACTTAAGCGATGATCAAAGAGAGTTAGCGCGCTTGTTCCATACCGAAGCGGTGTGGCTGGCCAAGCAGGAAATCAACACAGCATGACACCAAACAGACTGTGGAGCAAAATCAATGGTGAATGCTGTGGCTCTTTGACGCCATGCCTGGCTGAGATCCTCGGGGCTCTCGCAAGAAGCAAGAACCCGTATTGAGGACCTGCCATTCGACGGTATAGGACTCTTTAATGCTAAGACGGACAAAGCTATGGACTCAGTCCAAAAGGCTAGAATGACTACAAAAAAGATGGGATTAGCACCGCCACCCCAACAGTTCAAACAGAGAGGTGGCATCGAAATCAACCATTCCAGTTTCCTCATTTTCAAAAGGGTCAACAGTCATTCAAACAAGGTCAACAATATACTACTCAACCCAGATGCCAGCATCAGTACAAGTACCATCCTCAGCGTCGTAAGC
The DNA here is from genome assembly GCF_023053635.1 of Elgaria multicarinata webbii. Classification (NCBI taxonomy): domain Eukaryota; kingdom Metazoa; phylum Chordata; class Lepidosauria; order Squamata; family Anguidae; genus Elgaria; species Elgaria multicarinata. The sequence continues at coordinate 2,585,224 of NC_086176.1, forward strand.
CGGACGGCATCGATAAACACTATCTTTGACTCCCCTCTGTCTTGATACACCATCACACCCTTCGGTCACTGACTTTCCTTTTACTTCTTGGCATGGTCCCATATAACAATGGACTCCTGGGTCCTCAGAATTGTGCAGGAGGGTTACCGCATAGAATTCCTGGCAACACCACCATTGGGACACTTGCGGTTTACCCAACCTTAAGCAACTACAAAAAGAGATCAAAACCCTTTTACAAAAGGGAGCGATCAACCCCTACAGGGGTTTTACTCCTGATACTTCACCGTGCCAAAAAGAGATGAGGCTCTACGCCCTAACTTAGATTTAAGAGACTTGAACCTCTTTCTCAGGACTACCAAGTTCAGGATGATCTCACTGCTGCAGATCCTCCCACTTCTTTCCAAAAAAGCATGGTTCACATCTGTCAACCTTCAAGGTGCTTATTTTCATGTAGATATCCATGAGTCGTGCCAAAAATTTCTTCGCTTCACGATGGGGGACCAGTTCTTCCAATTCAGGGTACTCCCCTTTGGTCTGTCGACTGCACCACACGTCTTTATCAAATGCATGGCAGTGGTTTGCGTGCATCTGAGGCAAATGGGAATCCAACTGTACCCGTATATCGAAGACTGGCTAGTCGTAGGAAGATCCAGGGACAGTTTATCGTGACAAGTCACAACGATCCAACGTCTCCTAATGAATCTCGGCCTTTTCCTCAACGAGGAGAAGTCAAACTTCATTCTGTCTCGCATGTTAAAGTTCATAGGAGCTTTTCTCGATGCCGACACAGCTCGCGCCAACTACCACAGGACAGAACCAACACTCTTATCAAGCTGGTGACACTTATCATTCAGCTCCAGAGCGTGAAGGCATTCACCATTCAAAGACTTTTGGGACTTATGGCAGCTACTACGGCAGTAGTACCATTTTCACACCTCAAGATGTGCCATCTCCAGTTATGGTTCGTCAGAGTCCTCAACCTGACGTCAAATGCACACAAGAGGATTCTTCGCATACCGATAGAAATTCTAACATCCTTACGGTGGTGGACACAGCTGGATCATCTCCAATGAGGGGTACCGTTCCACCACGATTCCCCATTGATAGTGGTGATGACGGATGCCTCTCTTCTCGGCTGGGGAGCTCACTGCAAGGGCTTGACAGCTCAGGGTGTTTGGACGAGTGAACAAAGAAGCCATCACATCAACATGTTGGAACTTCTCGCTGTCCAAAGAGGCCTCCACTCTTTCACATCGTCCCTTGACTCAGACAATACTACGGTATTGTCAGACAATACTCAGACAGTACTCAGACAATACTACGGTGGTCTTCCACCTGAACAAACAGGAGGGGACAAAATCGTTCCCGTTGGTCATTCTCACGGTGCAGCTCTTGGAATGGTGCGTGCAGCACAACATTACTATAACAGCAGTCCACATAGCAGGCAAGGACAACAAGTTGGCAGACCAACTCAGCAGAACTGTCTCAAGTGTACACGAGTGGCAACTACACCAACAGGTTGTCCGCACTATTTTTCAATGTTGGGGGATCCCGTCCATCGACCTGTTTGTGACACACAAGAATTCTCTGTGCCACCACTATTGCAGCAGGGCAGGTCTGGGTCCACACTCCAAAGGGGACGCGTTCCTCCTTACCTGGATGCAACACCTTTACTTCCTTTCCCCTCCCTTCCATCTGCTCACCAAGGTGTTGGGACAGATCATAATGGACAACACAAATTGCATTTTGGTGACACCATGGTGGCCCAGGCAGGGGTAGTTTGCCCCACTACTCATCAGGTCTCAGGGCCTCCACCATCGCCTTCCTCGATGTCCCGACCTACTTTCATCCGGAAATAGATACCCTGTGGTTGACAGCATGGACTCCCCCACAGACAGTGACTCAGTTGCCCTCTGACATTAAAGCGGTTCTCAATGCAGTGTTAAAACCTTCCACATGTTCTTCATATTTAAGGAAATGGATAAAGTTTAAGGACTTCGCCTTATGTAAGCAGTTAGATCCAGTTTCCTCACCAGTTCAACAGATTTTGTCGTTCTTGTTAATGTTAGAGGACAAGGGTCTCCAATTTTCTTCATTGAAAGTTTATTTAGCAGCCGTATCGGCATACCATAACCCCATAGAGGGATATTCTGTCTTCTCTCACCCTCTAGTCCATAGTTTTTTGAAGGGATTATGGAATCTAAAACCATCAATTAGACAACCCACACCTTCCTGGAGTTTATCAGTCGTTTTACATGCTCTCTCTCTCAAACCATTCGAGACAATGGCTACTGCAGACCTTAGCCTGCTAACATGGAAAGTAGTTTTTCTCGTAGCAATCACCTCTGCAAGATGTGCAAGTTAGCTTGCAGCCTTACGAGTGGATGAACCCTTCCTTATCTTCCATAGCAACAAGGTGGTGTTTCTCCCTGACATTCAGTTTCTGCCCAAGGTGGTGTCTGATTTCCATGTGAATCAAGATTTGGTGCTACTGGCTTTCTTTCCATCCCCTTCAACACCTCTCAAATCCACCTTATACACCTTGGTTGTCAGACGCGCGCTAGGGTTCTGTAAGGCACGCACAAAGGACTTCCGCTTGTCAGTGCATCTATTTGTCTGTTATGGACATCATAAGAAAGGGCAACATGTGTCTACACAAAGCTTTCTGCATGGATAGTGCAGACAATTTCCTTGGCCTACAAATTGGCTAAGATTGACTTGCCTAACAAGGTTAGGGCACATTCCACCAGATCTGTTTCTACGTCAACAGCTTTTGGATGTGGGGTTTCCTTGCTTAACCTCTGTCGTGCAGCAACCTGGTCTACTCCGACAACGTTTGTCAGGCACTACAGGCTAGACGTCTGTTCCAGAGCAGACTGCTCCTTTGGGAGAACTGTACTTTCATCCATCCTGCAATGAGACACCTACCCACCAGCTTGCTAGTCGCCCATATGTATGATGCACAGAGACCACGAAGAAGGAGGACGGGTTGCTTACCTGTAACTCTGGTTCTTCGAGTGGTCATCTGTGCAGTCACACAACCCTCCCACCTTCCCCTCTGGGTGTCTCCTAGGCACTTATTGGGGACTGTTCTTCAGTCCAGGGGCCACAGTGTCGGTCTCTAGGGAACTGAGGAGCTGGGCAGGAACCCTCCTGCACATGCACACTACGGAGTGGGGAGGGTTCCCATCCAAAATCTCTATCAGCTATAGAAACTTCCCAAACGAAGCTCCGCGCAGGCGCGAAGCCCATATGTGTGACTGCACAGATGACCACTCAAAGAACCACAGTTACAGGTAAGCAACCTGTCCTTACTAACACTGTAATTATAAATTTCCGGTTTAAAAACTCACAGAGGAATTCAATGATACAAAAACCTGTCAGCTTAAAACCAGAGTTAAGACTATCTTATGTTGGCACAAAGCCAAAAAGTTGGAAGCTAAGGCTTATCTATTAACTGGTGTGTCCCAAGATCAGTGATGCTGCTGTGCTGTGTCACAAAGTGTGCTTGCTTACAACTCCATGCACCCACACATTGTCCTGGTTCTGCCTTATGATGCCTTACTGCTAGTAGAGGGCTCCCTCTCACTGTTTAAGCCATCTGGCCAGCTACTAATATAAGCAACAAGGCGGCATGGGTCAACTAGCAAAACAGTAAGGCTGAGATGCTACCAAAGGCAATGCAAGACAGTGTGGGGCATTCCATCCTTCCTGTCAATATTTGGGCCTGAAAGACCAAGGAAAAGCATGGATGCATCGACAGTAAGTTGTAACCAAGCACAATTTCTGACACTGCATGGCATCATTTATTTATTTATTTTTATTTATTACACTTATATACCGCTCCCATAGCCAGGGCTCTCTGGGCGGTTTACAGAAATCATAACTAAGCACGAAACACACCAGCATTGGAAGCTAAGGAACTTTAGCTTCCAATTTCCTGGCTTTGTGGAGCTTGAGCTAACATAAGGTAGTCTTAACTCTGGTCTGACTGGCAGAGTTTAGGTAATTTAATGTATTTAAATATTGGAGATCACTGAAAGTTCCAAATAGGAATAGGCAGTTGAGGCTGAACGATTTGATGACTGGAGAGATATGTAAAGAACAACGTATATATTTTGTAATTTTGTAATTTATAAATAAGGCCTTTCTATAAGAAGTGACTGTGTTTACAAAAGTAATACTTGAATGATAACACAAACTGGAAGCCAATGTGGTTGATGTAAAGTTAGAATAATCTGGTCGGAGAGGAAGGCTCCAGTTAACACACTCTTGCTGTTCTATTCTGGGGCAATTCTAGATCCTAACCACTGTTCAGAGCCAAACCCATACTTGACATTAGTCTGGTACGGATGTTGCCAAGGCCTGAGTCACAGTTGCCAAAACTTCTCCTTTGTGGTTTCTGTGCAGGCAAGCATGCTCTGTGCCTACACAGAGTGATTGTTTAGTTGAAATATTTATTCCCTGCCTACTAATCACAGTTCTCAAGGCAATAAAACAGGCAATTGGAAAGTTAGACTCCATAAGTAGGAATTTGTCAATAACCTCCTGTAATGCTAGGTTCTTGATGGCATACACAGGAATTCCTAAAGCGGGATAAAAGTGTTTGCAAACTCCCTTCGGATCCTCAGACATTCCAGCTGTCCCTGTGCTGATGATTCTCTGGGCCACAGCAGATCTCATAGGACACCACCCAGTCTGGAAATGGCTGCCAAATCAGCCAGATGTTAGTCACGTGCACAATGAGCCGCTTACTCAGGCTGCTGCTGTTGTGCAGCTCCTGGCAGCACATGTAAGAGGCTCTTGCAGTGGTAGTGATGGTGGAGAAACAAAGTCCGCAGCCAGACCTAAGGTTTATCCCAGGATCATCCCGGGTTCGTCCCTGCCTGAGCGCTGGATGCCCTGTGTGGCACTTAGATGAACAGGTTTGACCCCAGGACAATCCGGGGATAAACCTTTGGTCTAGCTAGGGCCAAAGATGTTTATAAGCCTTATCCCAGACCTTAGATGTTCCAGTGCTACCCTACTGTTCATCGGAAAAGTATATAGATAAAGCCTGAAAGCTGATGCTCATGCTTGTTCACCTCAGGGGAATCTTTTTGAGCTGTTCATGTCTCAAGGGGATTTCCCCTTTTCCCTTCCTGAGGAGAAGGGCATCCTGATTTGAGGAACTCTTCCATTGGACTTTCTTGGCAGGGCTAATTGAGCCAATTTTTGTTTCCTTCAGCAGTGGAAATACCCCCCCCCCCGCCCCCCCAGCACTTGTTCTGACTGTGACAGAATAGCAAGATGTACTTTCCTGGCTCTGTAGCAGATAAATGGCCTTTAGGCCTATCTTCTTTTACTTTAATTGCCTGGATCATTTTTTCTGTGAGGAGCCCAAGATCATGTTGTACCCTCACTGCCTGAATTCTACCAAGCAAACTTGCAGGAACTGTTCTTTTTATCTGTAAGCTTTGTTGCAGGAACATGCTTTCAGGCCTAGAAAATTATGTCCATGGAGACTTCCACTACTGTTAGGGTGACCATATGAAAAGGAGGACAGGGCTCCTGTATCTTTAACAGTAATGTAGAAAAGGGAATTTCAGCAGGTGTCAATTGAAGAGGGTGAAATTCCCTTTTCATCACAACAGTTAAAGCTACACTAGCTGTAGTAGAGTGACCAGATACAAAAGAGGGCAGGGCTTCTGCCGCTTTAACTGTTGTGATGAAGAAGGAATTTCACCCTCTTCAATTGACACCTGCTGAAATTCCCTTTTCTACATTACTGTTAAAGATACAGGAGCCCTGTCCTCCTTTTCATATGGTCACCCTAACTACTGTCCTAGTACTTTCTCAGACTTAGGCTATAGCTAGACCTAAGGTTTATCCCTGGATCATCCAGGGGTCAAACCTGTTCATCTAGGTGACACACAGGGAATCCAGTGCTCAGGCAGAGGCGAACCCTGGATGATCCCAGGATAAACCTTAGGTCTAGCTGTGGCCTTAGTTTCTTTTTGTGGTTTCTTCCAACCCTATTGTTGTAATGCTGCAACAACTTCCATGAACTCAGTGTCCTTGTTCTAGGCTCTTGAGCACTTTGATCCTGTCATATTTCCTATGGAACACATCCTCAGGACATGGATTCCTTCCTTCCATCCAGAGAAAGCATGCCTCCAAAATTAGGAAGTAGTAGCTTATGTCGACCCCATCCGTACTGCAAAAGTGTCGCCAACTGTATGAGAGATTCCTGTAGTACTTACCTTAACCAGGCTGTGCCACTACTGTACTTCTCCTTTTTCTCACAGTGTCTGCACATGGCTTGCTAACAGTATGGTATCTAAGCTACATGAACCCTCCACATCCACTGACCCTTTGAACAACAGCCATTCTCTTTTGAGCCTGTCTTTATCAAAAATACCACCCCCAGGTCATAGCATCTCTTCCTATGTCCAGTTTGTGGCTTCCTTCTCTAAAAGAAATATTGAGGATATCACCACCATTTCTCACCCAGAAATGGAAACATTGGGTGCCAACTGGCTTTCCTCCTTTCCACCTATCTCATTGCTTTTGGGGACAGATTCCATCCTACCTGGGATCTTATTTGGGATTAGTATGCTGATTGGAATATGATTCCTGGGATTAGAGATGATGATTCTTCCTAAGAGACCATTATTCAGATTCTACCTAACATAACCTTTATGATTCAGATCTCTCTCCATGGTTCAGTACTCAGTTCTCCATGGAGGGATCTGGACAGATGCTGGTATTATAGTGCCGATAGAGATTAAAAGCCTCTACTCTCAACCCACTTCCATGGTATCAAGTACTGCCTAGGATCTGACAATTGCACCCACTCAGGCGCAACATCCTTTCTACCACTCAGCTATCCTGAGATTCACCATTCATCAGGCAGTACCTTCGTTTTATCGTGTCTGTCCGAAGATATTTGCATCAGTACTGACTACTGTGCCTTTGCTGCTGCCCATTGCTCCACTGTTTTCAGTCTCACTACCACTCACTGCTCTGACAACTATTTCTGTGCCTGTGTTGGCACTTTTAAATGCAGACCCTGTCAATTCCAAGCAAGATACACCAAAATAAGCAAACATCCCATTCAGAGTCATCACCCAACTCAGAATGCTCTGACTCAGGCCTTAGCTAGTCCAGGCTATATCCCAGGGCGAACAGGGGATCCTGAGATCAGGCAGGGATACAGCCCTACCCTTGGGGCCCGCTTTTTCCACGGTCTCAGGCTCAGCCTGAGTAATTACTCGCGCGGAGCTGGGAGCTGCGCACAGGCCGCAGCGAACGCTGTGCCATCGGGGGTAGGATGTGGGGAATGAGGAAAGTAGGGTGTTTTTTTTAATTCACGCGCTCCATCTCCTTTAAGAAAAAAATGGTGGGCGCAACACCTCTCTTCCTGAGGTTGTCATGCCTTATGTGTAAAGGAGGGCGAGATGTCACGTTAATCACAACGCGAGGTCTCTCCTCCTCTTCCCCGGAACAAAAGGTAGGTCTAGCTAAGGCCTCTGTTATGTCAGATAAGATCTTGGATTTGACACCTACTAATCACATTGTTAGTGATCCCATTGTCAGTTAGCATCCTGTACTGCTGGGTGAGAATCTCATCTTTTGTTCAGTCCAAGAGACCCCAATAACCTTGCCTATGCTTTTAAATGTCTAAGGACAACCTTCGGCTCCATTAACTGGGGTGTGGGGCAGGTAGAAGACACGTATTGCTTCTAACAATATATTTGCAACTTTTTGATCCAATACATTCCTCAGAAGTGGAGACCTCCCTGAGTATGAACTGTCAAAAATTTCACTCTATCCCAACAGTCTAGGAGAAAAGAAGGCTTGATGTGGTTGGGTGCAAGTTCTCTACACCGAGATGTTATATCTCTCTGAATTGTCTTGCCCAGGTACCTGCATGTGCAGGCCCCAGGAACAGTACTGTTTTGGGGGAGAAGTTAATTCCTTATTTTTAAGCACCTCTCAAAGAATCAATGGCAGCTGGCTCAGAAATTCCAGGCAAATGCTCTTCAAAGTACTAAACAGCAGATTAGCAATTCCTGCCATTTTACAGAATGTAGCTCCAAGGCATTATTATTATTATTTATTTTATTTATTTATTACATTTTATACCGCCCAATAGCCGAAGCTCTCTTGTTGTTATTGTTATTATTATTTTGTTCTTAAAGTTTTGTAGATATTATTCAAATGTTAAAAGCAGCAACACAGTCCCTGCCTATGGACTTAAAATTTAATAGTCATGATACAAAAGCGGAAAGGGTTGGGGATGGAACAGCAAGACAAACAAATTCAAGTGATAACAGGTTTCATCACAGGATGCCCATTCATTCCACTGCCCTGCTGCTGTCTATTACCAAGACTCATATTGAAGATCTTCTCTTTGATGGACGGGGCTTTTGGTAATCCTGAGTGGATACAGAACACTGATGCCCAGCTTAATAATTGGAAATTTCACAGTGACATCCCTTTTGTTCCACTCACGACTTCTTCTCCACTGATTGTGCAAGTATCCCTAAGGCAAACCGACTGCATAATGCCACAACAGGTATTTATGAAACTCTCTGCTCTAATGTGCAAGGCATTCATCTGATAAAGTTATGGTTAAATCCTCCATAACTAAACCAAATGTCATGGAAGATTTGATCCTGTTGAGAGTGAAATGTTATTGAATTTTAGAAAATGTTTCACAAGAAAATCCTATCTTTCTAAGTAGCCCTGCTTGCCAACTATGCCACATCCTTCAATAATTTTTCTATTACTTTGCATAAACTTTTGAATTGTATCCTGCACCTTCATTTTCAGGGTTTCAGTATCTCCTTTCTGTGAGTATATTTATCACCCTTCTTGGAATATTAGCCTTCTCTTGAGCTGTGTGTTGGTTTTTTCCTGACTCCTTGGTGAAGCATTTCTTCATGATCCTTCTCAGTCTGCACCCACTGGTTCAAGTGCCCACACCTTTTTGGTGTCACTGTTTAGTACTTTTGCAAAGGATTAGACACCCATTTGAACCTTTGACTATCTGTGATCTATATCTATGATGATTCATAGTTATCACCTCAGCAAGGAAGATCAGTGACTTGTTTGCTCTATGCTCTGACAGTCTATTCCTTTGAAATCATAAAGATTAGGTTGTTTTACATCTCCTGTATCCTTAACATTATTTCCAAATTCAACCAGAACCACATTGTCATGGTATTCTTCATGGATCCATACTCTGAATCTTAGGAGGGCTCTTGCATTCTCCATTGATTGATTATTTTCCTTTGCAATGGCAGATCCCAACAGAGGTTTCTTATTTCCTCTCAAACTATCTCATGGTGGATTACTGCTACAGTAAGACTCTATTTCGAGCTGATGAAACACCTCCTCCTAGGCCTCTTCGAGGACATCCTACTAAAGCTATAGTCACTTCTTCTACTCTCTCTTCTTGAACTCTTCAAAACAGCAAGCTGGTCAAGCCCCTATACTTTTGTTAAACTCTACACTCTGGATGTGAGAGGTAGGTCAGATACAACCTTCAACAAAGTGATCCTTCACACTTTGTTTTTTAAGGACACACAAAGGAGAAGAAAAGATTGCTTATAATGGAAAGGTCATCTCTGCAGCCACACAACCTCCCCCCTCCCTATCCATAAAAATTAATAGGTCAGTCTCTGTGGTGGTCATAAACAGAATGATTGAGAAGGCACCCATCCTACCACATAGACATGTGCAAACCACAAACAGATTTCTCTTGGGTGTGGGGGGAGAGGGGGTAAGTGCCAACTCCCAGGCTTTAGTTTTAAAAAAATTCTAATGATTTTTCTATGCAAGCGTAGAATTCATATGTGTGGCTTCACAAAAGTCAATTCAAAGGACATTCATTTCAAGTAAGCAGCCTGTTTCGGCTTGTCGAGGGAATGGTGCAACAGCTGTACCAAGCTATAAGCAGTGACATGGCATTCCCGTTCATGTCCCGTTCACTGCAGAGCCCCCTAAACTCTGGACTTCAGCCTTAAAAGGAGTGCAGCCCCATGCAGAATACTCAGGCACCAACCATCAGCACCTCCGTTTGTTTGAGTTAAGTTTCAGTTTGCCCTTATGTAGTTCATCACCAAACCTGAACAGAGGTCACAAACCCATTTTCTATCATTAGCATATTGATGACAACATGCCTCAGTCCTCAGATAACCACATTCAGATGGTAATAGCATGAAGGACAAGATGGAACCTTTCAGCATCATGCACACCAATGGATATGACACAATACTAGATTCACCAATCGATGTGAATCCTCTATCCATATCTGGATCTAAAGGAAAATGGATACCTTATTCAGGGCATCCTGGGTACAGATAAAACTGCATTCATTTTTCTGCAAAAAGAGAGGGGATCAGGGAAAAGAGGGTGGACATTCTGGTGAGTTTTTGTGAAAGCCAGAAACTCGTGTTCTTCTCTCACTGGGTACCAGATGTTTATACAAATAGGGCTAGCAATTCTCATATTGCATGCCAGTTGAGAACATAGCTAACATGAACAGTTAGCACATGGCTTGGGACCACAATACCTGATGGAACACCTCTACCCGTATACTATGCTCAACATCTAAGGTCCTCCTCCAGGTGCTTACTCTGAGGGAACCTCGGAGGATGGCAACAAGGGAGAGGGCCTTTTCAGTGGTGACCCCCCCTCCCAAATTGTGGAACAATCTCCACAATGCGGCTTGCCTGGCACCAACATTGTTATCTTTTCGGTGCCAGGTCAAGACTTTTCTCTTCTCGCAGGCATTTAATAGCATGTGTTGAGTTTTTAACTAACCCAGAATAGATGGGTATTGCATGTAATCTGTTTTTATGCTTTTTATGGTTTTAAATTTTGTATATTTGTTTTTAATGTTCAGTGTTTTAATCTTTGTAAACTGCCCAGAGAGCTTCGGTTATGGGGTGGTATATAAATGATAATAATAATAATAATAATAATAACAATAATAATAATAATAATAATAATAATAATCCAGTTTTATTTTTAACATCAATGTAGGGATGTGGATTTGCCAGGTCTGCAGACCAAAGAAAAAAGGAAGAAAGCTGCTTCATGAGAGAGCATCGCAGATAAGGCGGCGATACACAAAACCTATTGGACGACCAAAAAATAAGCTAAAGCAACGAATGTTGTAAGTATTCTTGTGCCTAGGTGGCCCATTGTAGCAGCCTTGAACTTATTATTCATATGGGGAAACATGGGAGTTTATTTACTCTTTTTGCTAGTAGGTGGTTTGATGCTGCACATCTTCCTGGCGCTAAACATTTTGTTATTTGGCTATTTTTTCCTATAGAGAAATGCACAGCAAGCTAGATTTTAAATCAAGCTTTTTTTTTTTTTTTTTTTTTAAAGCATTAAAACACTTCTGGTTTGATGGAGTTAAGGCAGCAGAAGTTTCATATTAATTAGAAGTTCTCTTAATAATTCAGTAATTCATATTAATTAAAAGAGTGATATAAATAATTCTAGTTGTGGTGTCTCACCTAGCCACCTAGCCCCTGCCACCACCTCACTGTTTACTAGTACTAAAATTTGTGGCAACTGTGTGGGCCCCTATTGCAATGATCATTTATTAGTGGCTCACTTGGGGCAAGAAGAAGAAAAATGAGCAGGCAAGTTCATTTTTATGTGATGTTTATGTGTTCAGCATTGGATCATCAAATGATGAGACAAGAGAACTGGCCCTCGTTGCAATGTTAATGGGTCAAGATCAGCATTTGCACCAGTTTCAGGATTGATTGATTTGTATCTGTCTTCTTCAGAAGTAGGTGTTATGTCAGTAAACCCTTCCCATTTTGTATTTATGGAGGTGTCAGACATGGTGTGGTGGTGTGGGGAAAGAGAGATGTGGAACTATCACCATGATGGATACGTTTAGGAGAAAGTAACAACCCTTGGCATTTTGAATCTATTCCAAAATAAATTCTGCTCTGGTTTAGTAAGTATAAAGTCAGGAGTGGATTTAAATTTTTTTAACAGAATGTAATAGGATGGCAAAAATATCTTGCTAAATTAATTTGAACTACTTCATAAAAGGGTAGACAGTGGAATGGCACTGTGCGATGATGGACCTTTGCTGGTGGCCTTGAACAGCTGTTGTGAAAGTAGCTTGTTAACCTCTTTAGGCAGATGCTTATTAGGCTTCATGGCACTGAGCAATAGGTTTTATAGCTGCAGAGATAAACTTCTGGTATGGAGATATTCAGGCAATTTGTTGGAAAAGGTTGGAAGATTTTAACCACTCACCATATTCAGTTATGTATTGCATTGGGGTATGGGATATAAGGCTGATTGACCATATTACAACAGTTTTAAAATCATTACACTGGCTGCCAATTAGCTTCTGGGCAAAGTATAAAGTGTTGGTTATTACCTTTAAAGCCCTACATGGTTTGGGTCCAGGTTGCCTGCGGGATCACCTTCTCCCATACAATCCACCCTGCACACTCGGGTCCTCTAGGAAGAATTTACTTCAGCCAGCAAAAACTAGGTTAACTACAGTTACCCAGAGGACCTTCTCTGCTGCCGCGCCCAGACTGTGGAATGGCCTGCCAGAAGAGATCCGCCAACTCAATAGTCTTTCTGAATATAAAAAAGCAATACAGACTGATCTCTTCCGGCAGGCCTACCCAGTTGAATTTTAAGTTGTCTGGCTGTCATTTTAATAATGTATTAGTTTTTATAGGTTTTAATCAGTTTTATGTATTTTATAATGTTTTATATTTTATGTTGTTCCCCGCCTCGATCCGGAGGGAGAGGCGGGTAAATAATAATAATAATAATAATAATAATAATAATAATAATAATAATAGTTCTGCAAAGCAGAACTTCTTCCACCTCTAATGTTTTGGTATTAATTCCTTCAGTTTCACCATTAAGAAACAAATCTATGGCAGGAAGCCATCCTCTACGAAATATATAATATTTAAAATTAATAAGTTGAAAAGGAATAGAATTATTTGATGTAATTATGTAACCGTGTTGGTTTTCAGTTTGATAAACCTTCCAGGTACGTGTGTGTCTCAGCATGTGATTGGATCTCCTTTTCATCACAAATGAATCTTAGAGATTAGCTTAAATCCTTAAGTAAAATTCAGTACTGCTTCTCTGTATCTTCCAGTCATGCCTTCCCTAGATCTTGATTTCATTTGATCATTATTTTATTTATTCTTACTGACATTTTTTTACTAGACTTGCATATTTTAAGTTAAAAAAGAAATTAGTTTTTGTGTATTTTGCCTTTAATGCTGTGTAGAAGTGCATCATTAAAAAAAACCTCCACTACTGTAAATGGTATTTTATGGCTATTATGAAAGTAGCACTTTTATAATAAAGCATATGCATACACAAACCTATTGGATGTTATCTTCCTCTCTATTATTGGAGTGTAATTTTTTTTTACAGCTGCTGGCTTGAAACAAGTGTCTTGAAACTTTTGTATCATGACACTTTCATCTCCTAGGTACATATTTAGTTGTAACAGCATTCAAGAAGCAGGAACTTAATTGTTGGGATGAAATCCAGCAAAAAGGTCAAGGAAACCATGGATGTTAGTGAGGTTAAAATGTATTTAATTGTATGTTGTATTGGCCAGTATATTGCTAATATTGGTTAACAAATTGGGAGTAGGCTCAGGAATGCATGCTCCCTCCCTGCCCCATCAGTTGATATCCTGCCCTTAGCTAGACCTGAGGTTTATCCCAGGATCCCCTGGGATCCCCTGTGTGTCATTTGGATCAATAGGGATGACCCCGGGACGATCCCGGGATAAACCTTAGGTCCAGCTAAGGCGCCTGTCTTAATAGGACAGATGGTTTACTTGAAGTGGTGTTCTTCATGGTCATCTGAACAGACTTACATATAGATTTTGCACTTGTGCAAAACCAGCTCCAGGAACAGTCCAGAGCACTAGGGTAGTAAGCTTCTTTGTTGTGGTCTCTGTGCATCACACATTATGGGCTTCTGCGCCTGCGCGGGAGTCGGTATCGGGAACTTTGATAGCTGAGGTAGTATTTTTGGCAGGAACCCCACCCACCATCCTACTGTGCATGCTCAGAGGGTCCCGCCTTGGTCCTCAGTTCTCTTTCGACCGCTGCTGATACCACACGTCAGGAGCTTTCTCTCTGAAAGAGAAAGAAACAAACAATTAGAAAGCTGAGATTTTCTTCTACTTTTCTCACTTTTTCTACTGCCTCACACCTGCCCTCTTTCCCCCCCTCTATCTTCTCTTCAGAATTTTTTTTATTATTATTTATTCAAATTTCCTCCACTTGTTCTTCTCCTCTTTCTATTAATGTCTGGGGCACAGGGAGCCCTTTTCAAGAAGTTCTCCCGATGCAACAGACGAGCATTCACTCTGCCTACTCTGCCTCGGTGAGGCACATGTCGTAGAGGCCTGCACACACTGCATGAAACTATCAAGGCAGGCATGCCGCAACAGAGCCGACCGCCTTAAGGCGATACTTTGGAAAAAGGCCCTTGAAGCAGTTGACGACTCTGTACCACAGGCCTTGACCTCGACTATCCACCTGGCGACCATCGCCATGAGACACAACAATTCTCCCCATGGAGCTAAGTTGCTCACAGCCTCAGCAGCTAAAAAGCTGATGAAACAGGTGAGAGAGCACAAATTAGCCACTGACGGGAGCAAGAAGAAAAAAGTAATCCTGGATGGATAAGGAAGTGCACCCAGAGCCTCATCCTCCTACTCCTCAGGACTGCCACGCCACACTGATGCCATCGCCTCCTACGGTACTGAGCCACTACCACACCCCTTGGTCCCGCCGGTACCAACCTCCATCCATGAAGGGGAGATTCGTTACTCACCCATATTGACTGAATATGCTCCACCAATACAACAACCAATCCAGCATACTGAGCCTCTTTCTCGAGACCCTCTGCCCGAGCCAGGACCATCTTATGCACAGCTGGCTTATAGTCGACACTCATACCATGGCACAATGGCCAGAGGTACTGTTCAACATAGATCTAGATCCCCACTATGGGAGTGGGACAGAGATTCCAACTGGTCCATGCCACATTCCTATACCTCGGAGTGACACTCTTACCGAGATTTCAGGGATGATAGATACCACCTTCCCATCTCGCCCCACATAGAGGTCGTCAATCTCCAGCCTCCCCGCGCTCACTGGCACCTCCCCCGGTACCGCCTAGGTCATCTTCGCTTCGTTATTTATCACCTAATGTGAGCCACTTACCGAGGTTGCAACTGAGAAACCACTCACCATCGCAATCTGAAGGTGATTATGAATCCGATTCCTCCTCCACTGTGTCGGTTCCTCGCTCTGCCCCTTCACCAGATGATGTAGTTTGTGTTACCAACCGAGTGTCTCCCTCAGAGGACACCACTCACTTTACTGAACAGATCCTCCGTATGGCTCAGTCCCTTGGTATCAATGTTCAGCAACCATCTGAACAGGTCTCCGACCCTGTCTTCAATGCCATCTATGTTGACAATGCGCCTCAGGTATCGATACCATTCCTCCCTACTTTGTTGCATGCCACACGCCAATCCTGGAAGGCACCATCATTGGTCGGCCCCACTTCTAGATGCCTCGAGAGTCTCTATAGAGTACAAGAGAAGGTCACATCCTTTCTCTTTACTCACCCTAAACCAAACTTGATTATAATCGAGTCCTCTCAGGGTCGCTCAAGCAGGGCCTTTATGACCCCAGTTGACAAGGAAGGCTGTAGGCGTGATATGATCGGCAGACGAATCTATTCATCAGCTGCACTTACTCTCAGGGTAACCACCTACCTGGCTATGATGGCATGTTACCAAATCTTCCTTTGGGATAAGACGGCCACCCTCATGTCTCATCTGCCCTACTATCAATGGGAAGTGGCACAAATGTTCCAGTCCGAGGCTTCAAAGCTCTCTAGGCTACAACTCAGTTCTTCTCACCACCTCACTGACTGCACGTCAAAATTCACAGTCAGCATGGTGGCATTTCGTCGCCTTGCATGGTTATGCTCGGCAGGACTAGCACCTGAAGCTCAATCCCATATCGAAGACCTCCCCTTTGATGGAGAAGGCCTGTTCAACTCATTGACTGATGACACAATGGACGTCATGCAAAAGGCCCGCTCCACAGCAAAAAAGATGGGAATATCACAACCCACACAAAAATGTAATGCTTGTTTTAAATGTTTTGCAATCTATACTTTTATTTATTTACCACAAAACAACCAAAACAAGGACAAAAAACAGATACATAAGGAAAAGGAAAAGGAAACAATATACACTATACGATTTACAACACAACACAAATGTCTACTAAAATAAACAGTTACATAAGGCTATAAATCATTTGAAGTGATCATCAAGCTGGACAGCAGACATCAATTATCTCCAGATTACCAGAAACGAATTTTATCACAGCAAGCTAGTATATATATATCATAGGCAAAATTACAAATTCTATATAAAACCCACCAACAAATAAATCATCCTTTTGCAGCTCTTGTATATAATCAATAAAAGGTTTCCAGTCCATTACATATGAGTCTATTGTTCTTTCATTTACTGACGCTGTTAATTTCGCCATCTCCGCCAATTCCAACACCTTAAGTAGCCACTCTTCCATTGTTGGTACTTGCATTTTCTTCCAATATTGGGCATATAGCAGTCTTGCCACTGCCACCATATGTTGAACTAACATATGTTGAACACCATATGTTTTGCTTTTAATTGACCATCCATAAGTCCAAGCAAAAACATTTCTGGTTTTATTTCTATATTTGTCTTTAATTTTTTTTGCATTAATGCATGCGTTTTAACCCAGTATGCTTTTACTCTTTTAAAAGACCACCACATGTGATAAAACGGGCCCAGCGCTCTTCAACATTTTAATTAATGATTTGGAGGAGGAGGTGCAGGGAACGCTTATCAAATTTACAGATAACACTAAATTGGGTGGGATAGCTAATACCCTGGAAGACAGAAACAAACTTCAAAGTGATCTTGATAGGCTGGAGTGCTGGGCTGAAAACAACAGAATGAAATTTAATAGGGATAAATGCCAAGTTCTACATTTAGGGAATAGAAACCAAAGGCACAGTTACAAGATGGGGGATACTTGGCTCAGCAATATTACAAACAAGAAGGATCTTGGAATTGTTGTAGATCACAAGTTGAATATGAGCCAACAGTGTGATATGGCTGCAAGAAAGGCCAATGCTATTTTGGGCTGCATTAATAGAAGTATAGCTTCCAAATCATGTGAGGTACTGGTTCCTCTCTATTTGGCCCTGGTTAGGCCTCATCTAGAGTATTGCGTCCAGTTCTGGGCTGCACAATTCAAGAAGGACGCAGACAAGCTGGAGCGTGTTCAGAGGAGGGCAACCAGGATGATCAGGGGTCTGGAAACAAAGCCCTATGAAGAGAGACTGAAAGAACTGGGCATTTTTAGCCTGGAGAAGAGAAGATTGAGGGGAGACTTTATATTTTATTTATATTTATTTATTTATTACATTTCTATGCCGCCCAATAGCCGAAGAGTGATAGCACTCTTCCAATACTTAAAAGGTTGTCACACAGAGGAGGGCCAGGATCTCTTCTCGATCCTCCCAGAGTGCAGGACACGGAATAACGGGCTCAAGTTAAAGGAAGCCAGATTCCAGCTGGACATCAGGAAAAACTTCCTGACTGTTAGAGCAGTACAACAATGGAATCAGTTACCTAGGGAGTTTGTGGGTTCTCCCACACTAGAGGCCTTCAAGAGGCAGCCGGACAACCATCTGTCAGGGATGCTTTAGGGTGGATTCCTGCATTGAGTAGGGGGTTGGACTCAATGGCCTTGTAGGCCCCTTCCAACTCTACTATTCTATAGTAGATTATTAAATGTAGATTATGTAGATTATTAAATGTAGATAATTAAAATCTACATTGACCTTCGCTTTCTCATACCACAGGTATCCATGCCACCCAAATCTTATATCATGCCCCTCCAACTGTAATAGCCATCTATTCTCCAACACTACCCATCCTTTCAAGGTTTAAAATGTTTTAATCAATTATATGTATTTTATGGCATTTGCATTTGTGTTGTACCCCACCTTGATCCAGAGGGAGAGGCGGGTAACGATGATGATGATGATGATGATGATTATCCCACATACAAAAGACACTGGTATCGACCCTAGCCGGCTTTTCAAAATAGGCACCAACAACAGGACAAATCTAACCGCTACCAGCAATCCTATCAACAAAGCAAGCGACAGGCACCATCACCTCGCTTCAGACAGCTGCGCCCAAAAGCGGACATGTTCACAAAGCAGCGAGTTTGACAGTCACCACCGCCTGCCCAAAACACCTCTCTTTGGCTCCATTCTATCCTCGTTTTACAACAGGTGGTCGACCATCACCAGCAATGCCTGGGTCCTCTCCATTGTCCACAATGGGTACCATCTTGAATTCCAAACTCTTCCTCCTCTTGGCACTATCCAAATAACAGCGCCATCAGAAGCCCTCCTCGAAGAGTTGCGCCTCCTCTTGCACAAAGGAGCCATCCAGCGTGTCACAACAAATGCCCACCAAGGCTTCTTTTCATGCTATTTCACGGTCCCAAAGCACGACGGAGGTTTCCGTTCCATTCTTGACCTAAGGGACCTTAATTCCTTCATTGCACTGAGAAGGTTCAGAATGGTCACCCTAGCCACCATCTTACCACTCCTGCAACGACACCAATAGTACACATCCATTGCTCTCAAGGACACATATTTCCACGTCGCTATCACAAGTTCCTCTGATTCGCCATTGGCCCTGAGGTTTTCCAGTTCATAGTTCTACCCTTCCTTCACTCCAAGGGTATTCACGAAATGTATGGTGACTGTATGCAAAATGTGGAGATTTTTCCATATCTCGACGATTGGCTCATCGTGGCACCCTCAAAAACTGCAGCACTCCAAAGCACAAACCGCATAAGTAATCTTCTGACCTCCCTGGGTCTCTGGGTCACAATTCACTCCTGCCCAGCGCATCGCATTCATCGGGGTAGAACTTGACTCTCGCATGTCTACCAAGCCTACCTTCCACAAAGAAGGGTGAACGTCCTCACAAAATTGACCAGATCTGTGCTTTGACGCCGCACAGCCACTGTCTGGACAATCCAAAGGCTACTTGGCCTCATGGCCTCTACTGTATACGTGGTACAATGGGCCCTACTACGGATGCACTCATTACAATCATATCTCCTACAAGAGTCCAGCCACGCGTCCAACCCCCATCAGAGCCACCTATCGATTCCACCACCCATCCTCATGTCCCTACGCTGGTGGGTGGAACCGAACAATCTTCTCAACGGCATGCCTTTCCACCAACTCAAGCCATCTGTAACTATTACAACAGATGCATCCAACCTCAGCTGGGGTGCTCATACCAACCACCTCAAATTGTAAGGGCTATGGTCGCCCGCCGAACGCTGACTTCACATCAATGCCCTAGAGCTGCTAGCCGTACAGAAAATGCTCATTGCATTCGAATCTGAGATCCGGAACCAGCACATCCTCATACTCTCGGACAACACGTCAGTTGTGTGGTACGTCAACGAACAAGGAGGCACCCACTCACCACAACTGCTAACCATGACCCTCGATATCTTCGACTGGGCCATACCAAGACGAATTTCACTGATAGCCTTGCACATCGCAGGAAAGAACAACCACATTGCCGACGTCTTGAGCTGCACCTACTCAGCAACCCATGAATGGGAACTGTCTCACAGCATTCTCACCTACCTTTTCAAACTCTGGGGTACTCCAACCATAGACCTTTTTGTGTCACCGACCAATGCAGTATGCAGTCAATTCTGCTCCAGAGCAAATTGTCCCTCGGAGATGCCTTTCAAACACAGTGGACCCACACTCTCGTCTACATGTTTCGCCAGGCTCAGGATCAAACCGACGGATGCAATCCTCATCGCACCGTGGTGGCTCCGCCAGCCCTGGTTCCCCTCCTTGATGGCGATATTCAACAGGATATACATATGCCTCCCACCAACCCCGAACCTCATCACAATGGACCACGGGCAGATCCACCATCCCAACCTCAGGACACTGAGGCTGACCGCCTGGAGAATCAGCACTCTCCAATAACACTGCCACCAGATATCAGGCAGGTCCTCAAAGCAGCAAGGAAACCCTCCACTAGAAAAGCTTACAAAAGTAAGCAATCCAGGTTTTCCTCCTTTGCCCACATACATGGCTTCGACCCACATAAGGCCTCTCTTAAGGACATATTCAATTTTTGAAATCACTCCTTGATACCAGACTCCAATACTCTTCTATCCGTGTATACCTCCCAGCTATATTGGTCTCTCACCCACTGATACAGGGTCACTCCTTCTTCATGCACCCACTTGTTAAGCAATTCCTCAAAGGGGTCAAAAATTTAGACACCTCCCCCCACAAATGCAATAGTTCCTCAGTGGAGCCTCTCCATGGTCCTCAAAGCTCTTACAGGAAAGCCATTTGAACCTCTCACATCCACAAACCTCTGGCTTCTCTCTCTCTCAAGGTCGCCTTTCTCGTTGCTATCACATCAGCACAACGTGCATCCGAACTGTCCGCCCTTCGGATCGACCTTCCGTATCTAACCTTCCATACCGATAAAGCAGTACTCCGCCCAGACCTGGTGTTCCTTCCCAAGGTGGTCAGCACCTTCCATCTCAATCAGGACATCGTCCTTCCTACCTTTTTTAAGGACCCATCCTCTCTGATAGAGGCTACACTTCACTCCCTCGATGTATGTTGAGCCCTAGCCTTCTACAAGGCCTGTACCGAACCTTTTAGGAAGTCACCTCACCTCTTCCTATGCTACGGAGAACCTAAGAAAGGCATGCCTGTTTCATCTCAAAGACTTTCAGCATGGATCGCACAGACGATCCAGCTGTCATACCAGCTTCAAGGTCTTCACCTGCAGGGACCTGTCAAAGCTCACTCTACTTGTAATATGGCTACATCAGTAGCATTCTCCAGAGGCATTTCTATCCTGGACCTCTGCAAAGCAGCTACTTGGTCTAAGCCATCTACCTTCATAAAACACTACAGACTGGACTTCAGAGCTACAGCTGACTGCAATTTCGGCAGAGCCATCCTGTCTTCTATCCTATAGCCTTATAGGGATACCAGCGAGACAACCCACCTCTGGTAAGTGAGCTTGTTAATTGCCCATAATGTGTGATGCACAGAGACCACGACAAAGAAATGCAGGTTGCTTACCTGTGACTGTAGTTCTTTGAGTGGTCATCTGTGCATTCACACAACCCACCCACCATCCCCTCTTGGTCTCGCTTCATGCCTAGGCTATGAGGGTTCTTGCGCATTCAAATAAAACAACAACAAAAAAGCCTTTCAGTTCTGAACCATCTGTGGAACTGAGGACCAAGGCGGGACCCCCTGAGCATGTGCAGTAGGATGGTGGGCGGGGTTCCCTCCAAAAATACTTCCTCAGCTATCAAAGTTCCCGATACTGGCTCCCGCGCAGGTGCAGAAGCCCATAATGTGTGAATGCACAGGTGACCACACAAAGAACTACAGCTACAGGTAAGCAACCTGCATTTATGCCCATCCCCTTGAAGGAACATTTTGGCTCGCTGTACATATCCCAAGGGATGGAATGAGCACTTACTTGCTTTTAAATACCTCGGCAGTTTAGGGAGGTTTTTCTGTGGAGTTTCTCTTCACTGCAAGGTTTAGTTGTCTCTTTTTAGTTCCCATGATGAAACAAAAGTTCCCCTTAGCTGTGGTTAAAGCAGGGGATGGGTGCAAACGTTGGGAGGGGGTCTGGGAAGCCAGGATTTGGCATTACAGGCATGAGCAGGAATGGGTCCATGCGCTTAGCTGTTTGGACAGTCAAGTGTTCCTTAACTTTTAAGCTAAGTAGCCTAAGTAATTTGTATGCAGTACTGATGCCCTTTGTTTTTATTGTTGTTCCTTAATGCTGACTTTGAATTTCTCTCTCTCCAAATTTCTTTGTCAGGTCTGTACCCAGTGATGAAGGATCCATGAATGCATTCCCAGGAAGGGGGTCACCTGGTAGGGGTCAAAAGACTAAAGTCTGTACCACACCTTCATCTGGTCATGCTGCATCTGTGAAGGATTCAAGCAGCAGATTGGCTGTTACAGACCCCGCCCGGCCTGGTGCCATCGCCACCAAAATCACCACCACCACCTCCACCTACATACCTGCCTCTACACTTAACGTTAACAAGAAAACCAAAGGGCTTATTGATGGCCTTACTAAGTTTTTTACACCGTCACCCGATGGTCGCAGATCACGAGGTGAAATAATAGACTTTTCAAAGCATTATCGTCCAAGGAAAATGGCCTCTCAGAAACAATCATGTGCTTCTCATGTGTTGGCTACAGGTACCACACAAAAGCTAAAACCTTCTTCACTTCCACCCCCAACCCCCATCTCTGGTCAGAGCCCCAGTTCACAAAAATCCAGCACTTCCGTCTCTTCTAATTCTCCCCAAAGCTCCTCCAGTCAGTCAAGCGCACCATCCTTTAGCAGCCTTCCCAATAACAGTCAGCTAAAGGGACTCTTTGATGGACTTTCTCATATTTATACCACTCAGGGACAGTCTCGAAAAAAGGGGCACCCAAGTTATGCACCGCCCAAGCGTTTGCGTCGTAAAGCAGCGTTCTCTTCCACAGCCAAGTCTAATACTACTTTTTATGGAAAGAAAGAGATTAGAAGTAGGTTTATTTCTCATTCCTCCACCTCTGGATGGGGTATGTCTAGAGGACGTGCTTTTAAAGCAATTGCTCACTTCAAGCAAACGACTTTCCTTAAAAAGCGCATGATGCTAGGCAGATTAAAGTATAAAGTGACCCCTCAGATGGGGACCCCCTCACCAGGGAAGGGGAGCTTGGCAGACGGAAGGATTAAACCTGATCAGGATGATGGTAAGCAACAGGTCAAAGCGCCAACCAAACCTGCGTCCCGTCCAAATCCAAATTCTTATTTTGTCACATAGGTCTCAGCTATTTCTCTTGTTCTTACTTCACTCTCATACAAAAGCAGTGAGCTTTTGACCTTGTAACTAATGCTGACTAAAATCTCCAAAAATGTTTTCCTAACTAATACTGTACCATCTTGTTGTTCGTCAGTTTTTTGCATACGTAGTGGCACTAGTGCCCCCCCCCCCACTGGTGTCTTCATAATGTTGCTTATGCCTTTTGTAGTAGCATACTGGTAGCCACTCCATGCTTTTCCTTGCCTTTTCTCTGGCCGTAGTGCTGTTGGCATTATTGGGATGACCATTTCAACTTTTCATTTCCCTCTCATCCATTGCTTTTCCATGACAAATTCCATCTTGCTACACAATACTGGATCTGTACTGCTGTGAAATTAGTCTTCCCATTATTATTTTTCAGATAAATCTTTTCTGTAAGAAAAAAAAAACTGTATTCCTAGCCTTAGTCTGTTCTAATCTGCTTTAAATAGCTCTGTCTAAGATTCATTTAGTGCTGAAAAGTTTTTTAAAAAGTAGAAGTTGGACTGGAAATTTGCTAGAATACATGAAATCTGTGCTGCTGTCTTAATTGTTTGATACAGTTTTGTATTCAATTTTCTTTTCATGTAGGAGTAGAGCATGACAGCCTAGTAAGAGTGTGAAAGGAAATGACTCTGGCACATCTATTTAAAATAAATACACAGTTATTAGAGTATTGTTAAAGGCTTTGCTGACTCAACTGGAAAGATCGATGAGAAGCACCATTTTAGAGCTGTGGCTCCCCAGGAAGTGGACTGGGAGGACCATCCTGATAGTGTAAGGCACTTTTCACCATCATGTTGGTGAATAAATTCTCTGCTGGTTTTAAATAACAGGTACAGAAATCAAAATAAGCATCAAACAAGAAAACTCAGATCTATTTCTGGTGGGAAGCAAGGACATTGTTACAGAAGAAGATTTGGAAATGTTTAAGCAGGCCCAAGAACTTGCAATGGAGGTAAGGTTCCCAGGCGCTAGATGTAGTTCAGTAGTTAACAGTAGTAAAGTAGTAATTTTAGTTGCTTGAAGTAAGGGGGGAAATGTGTTGGCTTCTTAATTTTGTCATATACTATTTAATGGTCTGTTGATTAAGGATGGCTTGTAGAAAACAGCATTGTTCCTAGGGAGGTTGTAGGCTCTCCCACACTAGAGGCATTCAAGAGGCAGCTGGGCAAGCATCTGTCAGGGATGCTTTATGGTGGATTCTTGCATTGAGCAGGGGGTTGGACTCAATGGCCTTGTAGGCCCCTTCCAACTCTGCTATTCTATAATTCTATGATTCTAATTCACCTTTGCATATTGCTATCTTATGAAGTTTAGCTATCTAAGTTTTTCCCTTACAGCTTTTATAGAAAGGGAAAGGCATATAAACTAGGCCTCAGTGACTGACACACATGTTAAACAGGCTTACACTACATGTTACCGGGACTATTCCCTATGAACAAGATGATAGGTTGTAATCCCCAATTACATAGTAAAGTGTGGATGCAGGTAAAGAATAGGCACGTTTCTGGTGGAAAGAGAAGACATGGAAGTACTGTGAGAGAAAGGGGAGAGAAAGTGTGATTCACTCCCATTTCTGCTCTGCATTGTTTCTAACAGTTCCTGAAGTTTACTTCCAGTCATCACTTCTGATTAACCTCATGGAAATGTTAACCTCAATCAGAAAGTTTTTCCTGATGTCCAGCAGGAATCTGGCTTCCTGTAACTTGAGCCCGTTATTCCATGTCCTGCACTCTGGGATGATTGAGAAGAGATCCTGGCCCTCCTCCGTGTGACAACCTTTTAAGTATTTGAAGAGTGCTATCATGTCTCCCCTCAATCTTCTCTTCTCCAGGCTAAACATGCCCAGTTCTTTCAGTCTCTCTTCATAGGGCTTTGTTTCCAGACCCCTGATCATCCTGGTTGCCCTCCTCTGAACACGCTCTAGCTTGCCTGCGTCCTTCTTGAATTGTGGAGCCCAGAACTGGACACAATACTCTAGATGAGGCCTAACCATGGCCGAATAGGGAGGAAGCAGTACCTCATGCGATTCGGAAGCTATACTTCTATTAATGCATCCCAAAATAGCATTTGCCTTTCATAGAATCATAGAATCATAGAATAGCAGACTAGGGGCCTACAAGGCCATCTAGTCCAACCCCCTGCTCAATGCAGGAATCCACCCTAAAGCATCCCTGACAGATGGTTGTCCAGCTGCCTCTTGAAGGCCTCTAGTGTGGGAGAGCCTACAACCTCCCTAGGTAACTGATTCCATTGTCGTACTGCTCTAACAGTCAGAAAGTTTTTCCTGATGTCCAGCCGGAAACTGGCTTCCTGTAACTTGAGCCCGTTATTCCATGTCCTGCACTCTGGGAGGATCGAGAAGAGATCCTGGCCCTCCTCTGTGTGACAACCTTTTAAGTATTGGAAGAGTGCTATCATGTCTCCCCTCAATCTTCTCTTCTCCAGGCTAAACATGCCCAGTTCTTTCAGTCTCTCTTCATAGGGCTTTGTTTCCAGACCCCTGATCATCCTGGTTGCCCTCTTCTGAACATGCTCCAGCTTGTCTGCGTCCTTCTTGAATTGTGGAGCCCAGAACTGGATGCAATACTCTAGATGAGGCCTAACCAGGGCCGAATAGAGAGGAACCAGTACCTCACGTGATTTGGAAGCTATACTTCTATTAATGCATACCAAAATAGCATTTGCCTTTCTTGCAGCCATATCGCACTGTTGGCTCATATTCAACTTGTGATCTACAACAATTCCAAGATCCTTCTCGTTTGTAGTATTGCTGAGCCAAGTATCCCCCATCTTGTAACTGTGCATTTGGTTTCTTTTTCCTAGGAGTAGAACTTGGCATTTATCCCTATTAAATTTCATTCTGTTGTTTTCAGCCCAGCACTCCAGCCTATCAAGATCACTTTGCAGTTTGTTTCTGTCTTCCAGGGTATTAACTATCCCACCCAATTTTGTGTCATCTGCAAATATGATAAGCGTTCTCTGCACCTCCTTGTCCAAATCATTAATAAAAATGTTGAAGAGCACTGGGCCCAGGACTGAACCCTGCGGTACCCCGCTCGTTACCTCCGCACAGTTTGAGAAGGGACCGTTGATAAGCACTCTTTGAGTCCAATTCTGTAGCCAACTGTGAATCTACCTAATAAGTGAATTATTAGCTAGTTTGTTAATCAGAATATCATGGGGCACTTTGTCAAAAGCTTTGCTGAAGTCAAGATATACAACGCTTACAGCATTCCCACAGTCCACAAGGGAGGCTTCCCGATCAAAAAATGACATCAAATTAGTCTGACAAGATTTGTTCCTGACAAATCCATGTTGGCTTCTAGTAATCACTGCATTGTTTTAAAGGTGCTTACAGATTGACTTCCAAAATTTTCCCAGGGATGGATGTCAGACTGACTGGTCTACAGTTCCCAGGTTCCCCCTTTTTCCTCCTCCAGTCGTCCGGCACCTCACCCACCTTCCCTGATTTTGCAAAGATAATAGACAGTGGTTCTTCTGCTAGCTCCTTCATTACTCTAGGATGCAGTTCATTTGGCCCTGGAGATATGAACTCATTCAAAGAAATTAGATGTTCCTTGACCATTGGTTTATCAATCTCAAACTGCAATCCTGCCCCCTCAACTTGTGCTCCACTTTTTCCAGGGGGGTCATAGACCCATTTTTGGGAGAAGACTGAGCCAAAGTAGGAATTGAGCACTTCAGCGTTTTCTTTGTCATCTGTTATCAATTTGCCATCCCCATTAAGCAGTTGAATCACCATTTTTTTCCTCTGTCTTTTGCTACTCACATATCTGAAGAAAGCCTTTTTATTGCTTTTAGCATCCCTCGCTAATCTCTCATTCTCAGCTTTAGCCTTCCTGATACCATTTTGGCACTTCTGTGCCACCTGTCTGTACTCTACTTTTGTAGCCTATGCGGCAGGGTTTTGCTATTTTATTGTTTTACTCTGTACAGCACCATGTACACTGATGGTGCTATATAAATAATAATAATAATAATAATAATAATAATAATAATAATAATAATAACAACAATAATAATAGCTTGGCCTTCCTTCCACTTCCTATATGTATCCTTTTTTGTTTTCAAGTCATCTCTAAGCTTTTTGTGGAGCCACATTGGTTTTTTCTGTTGTCTTCTATCTTTCTCAGTAGAATTGTTTGGAATTGTGCCTTCAAAATCTCCTTTTTTAAATACTCCCACCCATCTTGCACTCCTTTTCTCATTAGGGTCACTTGCCACGGGACCTTAGGTTCCGAGTTTATTAAAATCAGCTTTCCTAAAATCCAGAGTACACGCAGCATTGGCCTCCTTTATAATGAAGAATTCAAGTATGACGTGGTCACTTTCCCCCAGAGTTCTCTTAACTTTATCTACTAAATCATCCCTGTTGGTCAATATCAAGTCAAGGATTGCAGATCCTCTAGTTCCTTCCTCCACTTTCTGTAGGAGAAAGTTATCACCCACAAATGTCAGGAATTTCTTGGAAGGACCACTTTTGGCAGTATTTGTCTCCCAATAGTTATCCGGATATTGAAGTCCCCCATCACTACTACATCAGACTTCCTTGAAACAATGACAATTTGTTTCTCAAAAGTTTCATCCTTGTCTTCTCCTTGATTGGGTGGTTGGTAGTAGACTCCAATTATCATGTTCTTTTTATTTCTTGCCCCATTTATTTTAATCCAGATGCTCTCGATGGGGCTCCCAGTCTCATCTGCCTGTATTTCTTTGCAGGGATACGTATTTTTAACATATAGTGCAACTCTGCCTCCCTTTCTGTTTCTTCTGTTCTTTTTGAACAAGTTATATCCTTCAATTCAGTCATGGGAGTCATCCCACCAAGTTTCAGTTATACCTATCAAGTCGTATTTGCCTTCATGTAATAAGAGTTCAAGTTCGTTCTGTTTGTTTCCCATGCTCTGGGCATTAGTATATAGATATCGAGGACCATGTGGCTTTGTTCCTACATTGTTGTGGACACTATTTTGGGGCACTATTGGAGCTGTTCTCTGTACTGTGGTGCATGGGCCTTCATCCATTGTTGCCTCAAAGTGTACATCTCCCGCTCCCATAAGATTCAGTTTAAAGCCCTCCTAATCAAGTTCTTCATGCTGTGGCCAAACACATTCTTTTCAGCCTTTGTGAGGTGCAACCCATCCCTTGCCAGCAGTCCATCTTCCAAGTAGTGTAGCCCATTGTCCCAGAATCCAAAACTCTCACATTGGCACCACCTTCGTAGCCAGTCGTTCACCCTGATTATTTTTCTTGCCCTTCCTAATCCTCTTCCAAGAACTGGGAGGATGGATGAGAAAACTACCTGGGCCTCAAAGTTCTTCAGTTTCCTTCCCACAGCTTCAAAGTCTGACATGATTTCTTTGTAGTTCCGCTTGGTGACATCATTTGTTCCCACATGGATGAGAAGAAAAGGGTATGTGTCCGTGGGCTTTATGAGCTTCAGTCACATCTCTAATCTGTGCTCCAGGGAGACAGCATACCTGGCAAGTCCATGGGTCTTCACGACATACTTAGGTTTCAATCCCACACAGCAGGGAGTCTCTCACAACAACTACTCTTCTCTTCTTCTTGGTCAACCGAACTTCTGCTTGTTGTTCACTGTTGCATGGTGTCTCCAATACTTCTTCCTCTGCAAACTGTCCTTCAATCTCATCCTACAGTAGCTGAAAGCAATTGCTTAACTCTAATGGTTCCACTGGTGCAGAATGCCTTCTAGTTCTTCTGCTCCTGTCACTCTTTTCCAGGGAGTTTCCTCTTCATTGGCTTTCCTCCCCTCAGCATACTCCACTTCCGCTTCAGCTGGCTGTTGCTCTTCAATCGCTTATGCTTCTTTTTGCTGTTGCAGTTCCACTGTTCTGTCTAAGAACTCCTCGTCTTGTCTTATTCCTTGGAGGGTGGACACTTGTCGCTCAAGTCCTCTCTCTTCCAAATTATTTTGTTATTTAAAATCATAATGTTTTGAACAAGATCTGTAAAATGATCATGGGTTTTATTTAAGTTTTTTTGGATTTAGATTTTAGTTTATATGCCTCTTTCCCATAAAAATGTTACATTCAAAGCAGCTCACACTATATAACAGCCCTGCTCCCAGCAAAAATAAGAACATTCAAAGAAGAACATAGCTAGAACACACCAATAAATAATCCCATTCTATAAGAATAACAATATATCAAAAACAGTTGATGTGAGCCGCTTTCAACAAAAATAATTGCCAGGAAAGCAGGATAAGAATGTAGTAAATAAATAGATTTCTTCTTTTGTTGGAGAGCCCTAGATATAAGCTAGATGATTCTACTTTTTGTATCTGCATTTTTGTTTTCTATTGTATTTTACAAACTTCTGCAAACTTTTGGTTTGCAGAAATTAAAGCAGAGCTGAAAAGTTTTTTTGGATGGAGAATTTTGCTTGAATATGACTCCACCTCAGTAATTAAAGATTCTAGTTGTTTTCTACCAGCTATTTCTCTTGTTTTGTTCTTTGTGTTCTTTTGTACCCAAATTCTAGATGCCCTCTTCTCCTGTTATGTTTTTGTTTTGTCCAAAATAATCTTTCCTCATACTTTGTCTTATATATTTTTTTTATCTTTACTGTTCAAGATGTCATTTCCTATTCACCCTTATTTATTTCAGTTTAAACTGTTGTTTCCTAATCTGCAAGTTTGAGGATGAAAATTAGGAGCAGGCCTAGCTACTTGCCAAAGGGCCCAGCCATGTATGCTCTGCAGCAAGGCATTTTGGTTGGCCTAATTGTTTGCCTACCACATTTGTTTTTTGTGGACATTAGTGAAAATGTAATGTTTTCCAATGGTGTGACAATAGTGAGCAGCTTTTCTAATTTGTTAATCCTCTGCAAATAGACCTCTGCCACGTAACATCTAGTATATCTTTAACAGCCAAGTAACGTCGTCTAATGGTGGGATGTAGTAGTAGAAAAGGAATTTCTCTTGCACACTCATAAACTTTTTCTAAACCTGTAATTAATAGAAGATCGGTTATAAATATGGTGGAGAAACAAGTGGACGGTACCCTTCTGTGATAGAGTTTGGGAAATATGAGATCCAGACTTGGTACTCCTCACCTTACCCACAGGAATATGCAAGGTAAGGGGACTATTTCTATGTTTTATAGAGGTAAGAAAGAAACTTTAACCCATATCATAACAGATTAAATTTAAATTAAGACTCCCATGATTCCTACCATTTATTTACAAAGCCTCTCAAATTCAAATACAAAGTGAAGCTGGAATTTTAAATTATAAAACCCCTTTTCCATAACTTCCCACTATTTCTATTGTAGTTCATGTATGCCTATACAATGAATTTGGCTCTGCCAGAATGAAAGGGCATCAGAAATAGTGTGCCTACAGTCTCAAAAAATGAATATTAACCATTTATTAATTAGTGACTTGGGATGTCACTTGACATCGTACGTTATGAAATGGGAACCTGATTATACTCAATGTTAGTGTTGCCAGAGTTTGTCATATTCCCTCTGTTGAAAAAATCCTCAAAATTTTGACCTATGAAAATTTGACACCTAGAAAAAAATATGAATTGCATTGTGCAAATAGTATTACAGTTTTCCTAATTGTGAACATATTGAACCTTGTTGAACCTTGTTACAGATTGACTTATGATAATTTGTTGGTATCAATTGTATTCACACATGACAATAATTCTAAGGATTTCTGGCTTGTCGTGAAAGAGCCAGCATGCTAGTGCACCCTGCCTGATTGTTCCCATCTGACCATGATTTGTTTATTGTGACATGCTTGTATCTCTCCAGGCTGTTTTGTACAATCACCTCAACCCACTGTACTTACATAAGCGAAGTTGAATTGTGGTATGGGTGGATGACACTTTTGAATATTTTGTTTTGTTGTCCAAACCTGGGCTGCACAGGGTGCTTGGGGGTGAAACAATCCTCAGATAAGCCTACAACAGACCATGGATTATTTTAAGGTAGTTTAACCCTGAAACAACCCCTGCTGCCTGGGTTTGGAAGACATGGGGCTTAAATTTGCACCCACGTACGCTCGGGCTCATCATGGCTTAAATAAGCAATCGTGGGCTGCAGTGATCGTGTTAATAAGCCAGGGTTTGTTCTATACTTATGACTCTGGCTTGTCTGGGGAGAGATAAGCTAGAGTTCCTGGTTCACACATTATAATAAACAAACTACAGATGGAAGGTCTGCAGATTGTTTAGGTGCTCCTGTTTGCAAGAGCAGCCAAGTGGGAGCAATCGAGCAGCTGCACCAGCACACCAGCTTATTCATAACAGCCAGAATTCTTTAGAATTCATGAAAATTCTGGTTTATTGTGACATGCAAGTGTGGCAATAATGTAATAATAAATACTTCATTGAAGTGAAGTATTGAATGTATGCAAGCAAATTCAACTATTGTGTTCAAAAGAAGCAATGCAAATTATTACAATCTATGAATCAATGTGAATTGGTGACTGGAATGTTGTAAGCTTGCACAGTTTGATGGAATTTTTGTTGGTCCTAATAAAGGTGTTGC
Source organism: Elgaria multicarinata webbii (assembly GCF_023053635.1). Classification (NCBI taxonomy): domain Eukaryota; kingdom Metazoa; phylum Chordata; class Lepidosauria; order Squamata; family Anguidae; genus Elgaria; species Elgaria multicarinata. The sequence goes on from NC_086176.1 coordinate 2,616,830, forward strand.
CCAACTGTGAATTCTGCACATTAAAAAATCGCATGTCCTCTTAAAGCTATATACTCATACACCATATATTCCAACAACCCCCTCTAGACCTCAATAAATTGCACAGATGCTACAATCAGCTTCACAGCTCCATCCCCAACTCATTTCCTTAAATCAACCAACATACAAGGAAACTGGATAACAACATTGTACTACACTGCAGCATTGTCATACACTACTCTAACCCCACCCACATCTCCACCCTGTAAGATGGAATTAACAACACTGGGCTACTTTGCAGGGCTGATGTAACCCACACACTTTCAGCTAAAGCCCTGACTCCTGTAATGTAGAAATAATAGTGAACTTTATCTTCATGCGTTATCAGAATAATTTTAAATGTTTACAAACTGAGAAACAAAATTAATAAGTTGTGAGTTAGAAAGATAATCTTGGCCCCTCCTTTTTCTTTTTGGGTAGACACGCTACTGTCCAATCTGAGCTACTCTAAAATTCTGTATTTCTGAATGAATTATTTTGAGGCAGCAATCACTTCCCACCAGGGAAGATCTCGCTTCCAAGACTTTGAAATGAATTCAAAGTGTTGGAATTTCCTGGTTCAACAATGAACCAGGAAATTCCTTCTCTAGAAGTGGATGTTTCAAATATTGCTGTGACTTCATTCATTGGCTAAAACCCATGAAAGGCAGGAGCAGACAAAAAAGGATGGGCAGAACGCTGTCTGTGCATTTCGTCTCATACCTCTAGAAGGTCTAGAGATTTGGTTTTTTTAAAAATGAAGGTTGGGTCTCTGGGGATTATAGCTCATCTCGGGTTGTGTGGCAGCTGACTTCTTGCAGACTCCATGAGCCTGAGATTGCTACATCATAGCATCACCCCTAATATCACCCAGTCTGATGAAATGTTTGTTTTGGAAATACAGTTTCAATATTATGATAGCATTGAACTTTACAACTACCTAGTAGAAAAATTGACTTCCTATCAAGTCCAGCTAGAATGTATGGACTCCTTGATATTATATATATATATATATATATATATATATATATATATATATTTAACAGAATTGTTAATGACCTTGACCTCTTAATGATTAGCTTATCTCTGTTTTAATTGACTCCTTTGCTTGTTTAATGTGTATTATAGAAACCAGGCTGAATAAAAATGTTGGTGTTTTTATAATAAAAAACAGCATTCGGTACTGATGTTTCTGATTTTTAAACTTCAACAGACTATCAAAGCTTTTTCTGTGTGAATTCTGTCTAAAATATATGAAAAGTAGAAATATTTTGCTAAGGCATGCCAAGAAGTGTGGCTGGTTTCATCCTCCAGCCAATGAAATCTACAGGAGGAAGGACCTTTCAGTGTTTGAGGTAGGCAACATTTCATTTGTGTGAGTAACATTTCAGTTGTCTTAGTAAGGCAGTGGGATTTTAGGGAGCGCTGAGTGGGGAGCCACAGCCTCAAGAAGGACTCCTTGAGGCCACAACTCAGTTGGGAAATTCATCTTCAGTCATTTAATCTTCATAGTGTAACTATGTGAGTTCAGCTAAATTGTTAAGTTATCGAAGTCAAAATCATGACCCAGTATTGTGTTTGTCACTAGTGCTAACGTAAATTGTTACAATAGCGTAAGCTACCTTTAGAGCAACACCAATAGTGTTTGCTGGCATGATGTAATGTAATTTATGTTAGCCCTAGTGCTGAATAGGATAATGCCCTAATTTTACATCTCTGTCTCCCCAAGTGAAAAATCCCACTATGCTAAAACAATAGAAGACCACAGTTGAGCCAGATATGAGAAACTATATAGAATCCCATAGGAGTTATGTTTGGCAGGAACTTCAGAGCAGAAGTATGTGTAAAAGGAAACTCAGGCTACTGTCCTGTAAACCTTTGCTATATAGATCAGGCTACGTGGTAGGATACAATAATCTGTAGTCTCATACATCCTCTGTGTTGTGGTCCCCTTTTTGTTTTAACTTATAGTTCTCTTGTTGGGATTGATCTAGCATATTCTTAAGAGGGAAGTGATATAGTGGACTTCTGGTTGACCCCATGGTCTTTGGCTTGTGGGGTACTACATCACCCAGAGAGCTTTGGCTGTTGGGTGGTATAGAAATGAAATGAAATGAAATAAATAAATAAAATTCTCCTTTGTGATGTTCAACAACTATATGAACCCTGTTGGAAAGGGAATCTGGAAATCTGGGGTGCAATATCATTAATATGCTCATGATAGTCAGCTTTGATTTGTCTTTCCATCAAATCCTAGGTAAGCAGTAGAGGTTTACTGCAGAATGCTTTAGGTGCCAATTAAATACTCATCTCTTTACCCAGGACTACCCTGAGTGTGTCCTGCCCAGTTTGTCAATTACGGTGTTGAATTTCAATCTATCTATCTATCTATCTATCTATCTCAATTATTACATTTTTGGGTATTTTAATGTATATTACAATATACATTTGGTATTTATATGTATTTAAAGTGATACTTTTAAATATGGTGAGTGGCATATAAATCTGTTAAATCATCATGAACATCAGCATCAAGAAATAATGGTGTGGTGGTTGTGCCCAGAGGATCTTTTGCCAGCTGTTCTCAATCCTGGAAATAATAACTTGGTCAAAATAATACATGCCGTGGCAGCACCTGGACTACTGGAACACATTCTGTGAGGCTACTTTTGAAAAGTATTGAGAAATCAGCTCTTAGCTGGATTTGGCCATTTGGAGCATAATAGGTAACAACTACATTAGCTCCCAATTAGTTTCCCAGCCCAGTTCAAAGTGCTGATCTTTAAAGCCTTAAATGGTCTAAGTACCAGATACCTCTGGACCACAACCTCCTGTAGGAACCTACACATTTTATAATGTTCCTCAGAAGCCTTGTTCCATTGCGCTGCATTATCTGTGGGTAGGGTGACCATATGAAAAAGAGGACAGGGCTCCTGTTTCTTTAACAGTTGCATAGAAAAGGGAATTTCAGCGGGTGTCATTTGTATATATGGAAAACCTGGTGAAATTCCCTCTTCATCACAACAGTTAAAGCTGCAGGAGCTATACTAGAGTGACCAGATTTAAAAGAGGGCAGGGCACCTGCAGCTTTAACTGTGGTGATGAAGAGGGAATTTCACCAGGTTCCCCATATATACAAATGACACCTGCTGAAATTCCCTTTTCAATACAACTGTTAAAGATACAGGAGCCCTGTCCTCTTTTTCACATGGCCACCCTATCTGTGGGTGCCCAAGTGGAGTGAAACCTTTGTAACTGAGACACTATCACTGTGGAAGTCCCTCCCTGGGGATGTGCACCTCCCTTCCTCCATGTTGCCCTTTAGACAATTGTCCAGTGCTGTGTGTTTCAGGATACCTAAGGACTTGCCCAGTAACTCATGTGAATTTATATTAATTGCTGCTATTAATGTTTGTTAGGTTTTCATGTTGTGATTTTGTATTGAATTTTAATTATGATTATTAGCAGCGTTGTGTGTTTTTTAAATGGAAAGGCGGGATACAAATGTTTTAATAATTTATTATCCATCATTTATATATTGATTTGATAGATAAATAAATGATGAAGACCAAATAAAAAATGTGAGGGAGCAAAATGCAATGGAGATACTTGAAAGCATTCTATGAAAGAACATATGAAAGTCTAAATAAGGGGAGCAGCTATTTATATTTCCTTTGACCTGTCATATAACAATTTATTTAGGATCAAAGAAACCTTAATCTGTGAAGAACTCATCTGAAACTGTCAGTGTTTTGAATTTAGCTTGGAAACATTCTTTTTCACAGAAGATAATCTTAGTTTATGCAATTAAATCTAATAATGGCTATGTACAAGTGTCCTGTTAATACTTAAGAGACTTGGAATAATGTTAGTCACTTCATCCTCCTTCTAGTATGACCCTTTCAGTAATCAACAGTTTACATAGCTTAAATAATGTGCTCATAAATGTGTAAGTCATATCTATTTAATTAGAAAAAAGTAGCAAATCAAAATTACCTTGTATAAGTGTACTCTTTTTTTGAGCTGTTTGGGGGAAAACGGCACTTACGTTTCTATGTTGAGACCTAGGGATTTTGAGCAAAATCAGTTTTGTATGTGTTCCCTGTAAACAATTACATGCCGTGATCCACTACAGTGCTGAAATACTGATATGGAAAATTCTCTCCTCTATAGGTTGATGGGAATATGAGCAAAATTTACTGCCAAAATCTTTGCTTATTAGCAAAGCTCTTTCTGGACCATAAAACCTTATATTATGATGTTGAGCCGTTCCTTTTCTATGTTCTCACAAAGAATGATGAGAAAGGGTGCCACTTAATTGGATACTTCTCTAAGGTAAAAATATGATCTTAACATTTTAATAATGTCCTGCTTTTGTGCTGAAGCTTCAATACTTGCCATTCTAGTATGCGTAATTTGAACTGGAAATGAACACAGTTTTCTGATTATAAAGAAGTAAAATGCCATAATCAATTTACCATTTACTCTGAATGCAAATTATTCTGCTTGTGTCAAAAGTACAAAACTGCTATCTTTTTCATTTCCCAAATCTTGGCCAGATCTACACCTTGTGCCAAATCATTACGAATGTGGGATAAGGAGCAGGATATAACACTGTGAAAGTGGTACAAGGAATGTGGACTGTGCCCCAACACATCAGTGCACTTAAATACCGCTATAAAGAAGTAGTGTAGATCTAGTCTTTGTTGACTAAGGCCTTAGCTAGACCTACTGGATAGCCCGCGACGGAGGAGGGAAGATCTCACGTTGTGTTTAACGCGAGATCCCTACTTTGTTTACATGTAAGGTGTGACAACTTCAGAAGGAGAGCCGTCGCTCCTGCCATTTTTTTATTTCTTAAAGGGGGAGCAGCGCACGAACGCTTGTGTGCTAAAGGTAAGTTTTTTTAAAAAAATAAATAAATTATTTTCCCCACTCCCCCCACCCTACCCCCAATGGACGCAGCGCTCCTGGCTCCTTGAGAGGAATCGCGTGGAGCTGGGTCAACCCGCAGCACCCGGGACCGCGGAAAAACTGGGGCCAAAGGGGAGGGCAAGATCCTGGGGCAAGGTAGGGATCATCCCTCCTTGATCCCAGAATCCCATGTGCATCATGTAGACACATGGGGACGATTCCGGGTATCACCCTGGGATTTCGCCCAGCTAGCTAAGGCCTAAGAAACTAGGGTGACCATATTTTGGAAACCGAAAAGGAGGACAATATGGCCGCCCCATGAGGGTGTGCCCACCAACATGTCCAGCCCCCAAGGGGGCTTGCTCACCAGCATGTCTGGCCCCCAAAAGGGGCGTGCCCACCCAAACATGGCCTTGGTCACAGGTCTGATTTCACAGCACACAATTAAGACAAACCTCTTCTACATAACATCTTAATGTTAAAATCACTGGAATAAAGTATAAGTGAGACATTCAATGTATCTGAAATTACTCATTCCTACTTCTGTAGCTTTTGCTGTACGTTGAAGCTTTTGCTATACTGTGTGCTCAGCTACACCAAGCAGGGTATTCCACTATGAAAGCGGTATATAAAAGGCAGGAGCCACACTATTACTTTATAGAGGTATTGAACTGCACTGCAGGATCTACACTACTGCTTTATAGTGGCACTGAAGTGCACTGACAACTGTTGAGGCCCATGACACATCTACACCAAGCAGGATATAACACTATGAAAGTGGTATGAAAGTGGCATATGGTATGTGTCATGGGCCCCAACAGTAGTCAGTACACTTCAATACTGCTATAAAGCAGTAGTGTGGCTCCTGCCTTTTCTATACTGCTTTCAAAGTGGAATATCCTGCTTGGTATAGATGAGCCCTGTGTGTGATACAGTCTCCCCTTCCCTCAAATATCTTTTCTGACTGCAAATCCTTCACTGGATGACCATAGTCTAACCTTTCCTAACATTTAACACTGTTTCCCCATCACCTTATACTGCATACTGCTAACACTGAACAAATGAAGCAGTTGACAAGTAGAGAAAAATCTAGTACAACAACCGAGCAACCAAGCATTCAGGAAGAGTATAAACTACTATTAGCCTGCAAATGTTAACCGTGGAACAAAATGGACTAAAGGCTACCACCTCTTAACTTGTTTCAACTTCAACCAGACATAACAGTCGAAAACAACCAAGAAAAACACACCTACTTCATTGAAATCGCAATACCTAATGACAAAAAGGTTGCAGAAAAATATATGCCAGTGGCTATAGAAGTTAAAGAACTATGGCAACAGGAAAAACTTACAATTATTTGTTAGGCACATCAGTCACCAGCATGACATCATTTGTTTTTTTACAGAAAACCTTTAGAAATTAGGCCTACCAAAATACATGCATGCCAACATCCAGAAAGCAGTCATACTTAAAACATGTTCAATAGTCAGGACATTTCTGAATCAGTAAAAGACAGCATGACTTGACAAAGCCCACCACAAGCAAGAAAAGAGAGATAGATGATGATGATGATGATGATGATAATAATAATGGCAACTCTGTTAATTTTTTTAAAGTTTTTTTTTAGGAAGGATGAACAATTGTCAGCCACTGTTACAAAATATACGTCATGCCAATTATATCAAACAAATTGGAAAGGAGGGTCTATGGTTCTAAAATGCATTATTTAATAGGAACATCACCTCCAAATCATCCCCCCAACTCACAGAAAACTACAGCCACCCCCACTACAAACATGCACATGCATTCATTCATTCAAACAACCAGGCATCCCATTCAGACATCAATACACTCACCATGTCAGCACACGTGTGCGTGTGCACACACACACACTCAGGATCACAGACATCCATTCACCCCCCTCTCTCTCTCTTACACCCCCCCCTCTCCATCCATTACTCATACACACTATTTTTATTATAATAATAATAATAATAATAATAATAATAATAATTAATAATAATGGCAACCCTGTTATTTTTTTAAAAGGTTTTTAAGAAGGATGAACAATTATCACCCATTGTTACAAAATATACGTCATGCCAATTATAGCAAACAAATTGGAGAGGAAGGTCTATGGGTCTAAAATGCAGTATTTAATAGGAATATCACCTCCAAATCATCCCCCACAACTCACACACAGAAAACTACAGCCCTCCCCCCCACACACTGCAAACACGCACATGCATCCATTCATAGTAAAACCAGGCATCCCATTCAGACATCAATACACTCATACACTGCCAGCACACGTGTGTGTGTGCAAACACACACACACACTCAGCATCACTCACTCCGAAAACACGCATGCACACATGCATGCACACGTGCATTCACTCAAAGACCTCATGCACCCCATTCACCCATATATTCTCTCTCACACACACACACCCCTCAGTCTTACCTCCTACTCGCTTCTTCTCTTTCTTCTTCTCCTCCTGCTGCTTGTTTCTTGCTGCTGCTTCTTCCTTCTTTTTCTTCTTAGAATCATAGAATCATAGAATATCAGAGTTGGAAGGGACCTACAAGGCCATCGAGTCCAACCCCCTGCTCAATGCAGGAATCCACCCTAAAGCATCCCCGACAGATGCCTGTCCAGCTGCACCTAGAAGGCCTCTAGTGTGGGAGAGCCCACAACCTCCCTAGGTAACTGATTCCATTGTCGTACTGCTCTAACAGTCAGGAAGTTTTTCCTGATGTCCAGCTGGAATCTGGCTTCCTTTAACTTGAGCCCGTTATTCCATGTCCTGCACTCTGGGAGGATCAAGAAGAGATCCTGGCCCTCCTCTGTGTGACAACCTTTTAAGTATTTGAAGAGTGCTATCATGTCTCCCCTCAATCTTCTCTTCTCCAGGCTAAACATGCCCAGTTCTTTCAGTCTCTCTTCATAGGGCTTTGTTTCCAGACCCCTGATCATCCTGGTTGCCCTCCTCTGAACACGCTCCAGCTTGTCTGCGTCCTTCTTGAATTGTGGAGCCCAGAACTGGACACAATACTCTAGATGAGGCCTAACCAGGGCCAAATAGAGAGGAACCAGTACCTCACGTGATTTGGAAGCTATACTTCTATTAATGCAGCCCAAAATAGCATTGGCCTTTCTTGCAGCCACATCGCACTATTGGCTCATATTCAGCTTGCAATCTACCACAATTACATGTTCCCGTAACTGCCACTTTAACCACTAAGTCGTCCCTATTGGTCAATATCAAGTCATGGATTGCCGATCCTCTAGTTCCTTCCACCACTTTCTGTAGGAGAAAGTTATCACCCACACATGTCAGGAATTTCTTGGAACGGCCGCTTTTGGCAGTATTGGTCTCCCAACAGATATCAGGGTAATTGAAGTCCCACATCACTACTACATCACACTTCCTTGAAACACTGGCAATTTGTTTCTCAAAAGTTTCGTCCTCGTCTTCTCCTTGATTGGGTGGTCGGTAGTAGACTCCGATTATCATGTTCTTTTTATTCCTAGCCCCATTTATTTTAATCCAGACGCTCTCGATGGGGCTCCGAGTCTGATCCGCCTGTATTTCTGTGCAGGGATAGGTATTTTTAACATATAGTGCAACTCCACCTCCCTTTCTATTTCTTCTGTTCTTTTTGAACAAGTTATATCTTTCAATTGCTATATTCCAGTCATGGGAGTCATCCCACCAAGTTTCAGTTATACCTATCAAGTCGTATTTGCCTTCATGTAATGAGAGTTCAAGTTCGTTCTGTTTGTTTCCCATGCTCTGGGCATTAGTATATAGACATCGAAGACCATGTGTTTTATAGTCTGGCTTTGTTCCTACATTGTTGCAGACACTATTTTGGGACACTATTGGAGCTGTTCTCTGTACTGTGGTGCCTTGGCCGTCATCCATTGTTGCCTCGAGGTTTACGTCTCCCGCCCCCGTAAGATTCAGTTTAAAGTCCTCCTGATCAATTCTTCATGCTGTGGCTGAACACATTCTTCATCTTCAGCGCTGGGGGGTAGAATGCTGGAGGATGCATTGCCGGAAGTTCCTGCACGCAGCCCCCAACCACACACCTCACATCTCTCCAAGGCTTGTGCGATGCGAGGCGAGGCGACGGGCGGAGCTGGTGGCAGCCAAGGGCTGAGGCTTCTTCTCAGTGCCCAGCGTGGCTGCAGCTGGCCTGCACCCCCCATGCCCCTGCAGGATGGATGCCCGGTGCCCGCGCTGGGCCAGCCCAGGCCCCGCTGCCCGGGCCGGGCAGTGAAGGGAGCTACCGGCCTGCACCCCTACAACTCCCCACCCCCTGGTTGACTGCCTGCTGCCTGTGCTGGCCTGGCCCAGCCCAGCCGCAGCCCCATCTGCCACTGCTCTCACCTTGCTCTTGCTGACCATCCCTTACAGCGGCCATCTTGAATTTCGCCGGAACTCATGCGAGATCTCAGCTGTAGGCTGGGTCTCACAAGAGTTCCCAGCCAGCTCCTGAGATCTCGTGTGCGTTCTGGTGAGATTCAAGATGGCTGCCGCCACCTGCCGGGGAAGCTTAGGTCCGGTAAGTTGGGGTTCCAGTTGCCGCGGGCCCAGTAACCATAACCCCGGTACTTTGGGTCCTAAGTCCGGGTCCTCCAGTCCCCCAGATCTCCCCTGAGGTTTCCGGAATTCCCCGGAGGGTCTGGGCAGCCTATAAGAAACAGCATTTGGTGCATTTGCTCTTGTTTTGTTTATTGAGGTTTTTTTTAATTGTACTTTTAACTTAATTTATTTGGTTTGTATATCATTGTTTTAATAATATTTCTACATATCCTTGAGTGCTTAGCAGAAAAGTAATAAGTTTTTATAATAAAATATAATATACTTACTATGAATTCAGAAGTTAGTTATCCTGAGATATTTATTAAGAGCAAAGTTTTGGGTTTGCTGGCATTGTTGACCAAAACCCATTTCAGATAGGAAAGATGGTGGATCAGCCTGAATGTACCTGGGGCTTTTTTTTGAATATACGGTACCTATTGGAGAGATGTACAAAGGAGCAGTTCAGGTGCTTAAACTCCCACTGCCTCTACTCTGCTTTTGTAATGTTCTGCCTACCCCTGATTCCCCTTATAAAGCACACTGCCAGCTCACCACCCCACTGATGGGTACGTAAAGTTAGGATTGCCTAAATCAAACTGTATTTGCCATTTTAATCCCCATTCCCCCAGCTTGGAGAGACCTTTTGGAACTCTTCACTACCCCCCCTTTTTTTTAAAATGGCAACAACACAAAATCAGCAAATTTGGCCACCTCACTGCTCACCCTTAATTCCAGATCATTTATGAACAAGTTAAAAAGTGCTGGTCTCAGTACAGCTCCTTGAGGGATCTTGCTGTTTATATCCCTTCATTGTGAGTATGGATGTCAGAGAAATTGGCAACAGATTCAAATCAGATTGGATTTCTGTCATTCCAAGCCTGCAGATTCCGCAGTGGAGCAGCTTTTCCTGAGTGGGCCATTTGTTTACTTGCGGGGGGGGGGGGATTTGTGCTCAAGTGTGCAGTTGCAAATGATATTCTTGTACAAAAAAAATCTGATTCCATCAATGAGCAGGCAATGGAACAAAAGTCACTTGACAATCTGTGAAACACAGATGGTACGTACTTAATTGCAAGGACCGTGCAAATGATACACCTGGCCCCCGTTTTAAGGAGAGTACTGGGGATATCACTTTGTGATAGCCTCCAGCTTGTCCCCATTCCCCTGTCCCCCAGCTGTGCTGCCAGGCACAAATTGGCCCTTGCATGATTGCAGAAACTGTCCTAGAGAGCCTGCTGCAAGAGTAGCTTCCTAGATTAGCCTTCATCTTAAACAGCCAGTTTAATCTTCCCCTCTGCTGTGTCTTTAGCCATGGAATTATTTTTCTTTCTAGTCTGTACCGGATTCTGATTCTGATTATTATTATTTACATTTAAATAGCCGAAGCTCTCTGGGCGGTTTACAAAGATTAAAAACATCAAACATTTAAAAACAAATATACAAAATTTATAACCCTAAAAACAGACTACATACCAACTATCTAGGGCTCAGTTAAAAAAACTCAACATATGCTGTTAATTTATTTATTTAATTACATTTATATTACATTAAAAGCCTGGGAGAAGAAAAAGGTCTTCACCTGGCGCCGAAAAGATAACAATGTTGGTACCAGGCGAGCCTTGTTGGGGAGATCGTTCCATAGCTGGAGGGCCACTGCTGAAAAGGCCCTCTCCCTTGTTGTCATCTCCAAGCTTCCTTTTGAGTAGGCACTTGGAGAATGACCTTAGATTTTGAGCGTAGTATACAGGTAGGTTCATGTCGGTAGAGGCATTCCGTCAGGTATTGTGGTCCCAAGCCATGTTAGGCTTTATAGATTAAAACCAACACCTTTAATTGGGCTCAGAAACGTACAGGCAGCCAATGCAAGCAGGCCAGTGTCAGTCTTATATGGTCTAAGGTCCAAGAATTACTTTATATTCAAAAGAGGATGCATGTGGCTCTATGTAGGCTATACTTCAAATGTAACTTTAGATAAACAGTTCCACCAGTTAGCAGTATTTACTCAGAGGCAGATGAAATGTAGGTGAAAAGCAATGTTTTTTAATGAGGCCATTATGAGCGTCATCACATGGGGAAAATTGTGTTTCCTTCTCCGCCCCCACTTTTGTCCCTCATTAATTCCTCTTTCTGCCCTGAGGGGAAAGAGGAAATAAACAAAGACTATGTAGCCATTTCAGGGGCCGTTTTAATCACACCGCTTTTCCATCACACAACCGGAGATCCTGACACATTCTGGTTTTTTTTTTAAAAAAGTTGGGTTAAAAGGGGTCTATTTTGTGACCAAAAAAAAGTGAAAGGAGAGGGAGGCGGACGTTGTCATCTAAAGAACACATGCACATCCTTAAGTGGGCACTAGCAAGCATGCAATAAAACACTCGCCTGATGAACCTCAAAGTCTGACCCAACCTGTTGTATTCTGTGAATGAAAGTGTATTTATTATCTCCCTTTTTTATATTCCTGACAGAAAAGGCAGGAAAGCATAAACAAAAATCTCTTTCCAGCCTGTTCATTATAATTTTGGATTTTTCTGTTCCCAGTTTCTAAGGTCCCATCTCATAAAATACCAATTCTCTTTAGAAGATAGCGTTCATTTGCTGTTACAACTTGCCAGTGGTGCTACTTTCTATGGGATTGTTCTATTTTTGTATTGACCTGCTGCCTGCTGCTTTACTGGACTATTTTACAAAGACAGAGGCAGGTGCATGCAATTGCCCATTTAAGTATTGTTTGGACATCTGTGATTGGTTTCTCCTTCTCTTAGGAAAAGCTGTGCCAACAGAAGTACAATGTCTCCTGCATAATGATCATGCCCCAGTACCAAAGACAAGGATTTGGGAGGTTTCTCATCGATTTCAGTAAGTGAAGGGCTTTATTTACATTTATGATCTTCGGAGCTGACAGTTGTTATGGGGATACACCAACATAAAAACATTATTTAACCTGTTTCGTTGTTTGTTTGTTTTATCAATAGTTAATAGGATTTCTATTTTTATTTGCATAGTGGCGGAAATGCTCTCTCTAGTGAAAAATCTGCTCCCTCTGTTGTACTCCAAGAAACTAAGAATATCTTTGTCTACAGTAACATTAGCTCGCAAAGCTATTACACTGAATGAATTGTCTAAATTGCATTCATTTTGTGCTGCTCATTAGTTCAAAGACAGGCAATTATTTGGGGTTAAAGCAAAGGAAAGGTGTTAGTCCTGGGCATTCTCTAGTTGCCAAATCTCTCGTATTTTAACTGAACAGTTCTTATGCTGAGAAAGCATAACATTTCAATTTTTTGTTCCTTTCTTTAAAGACTGTAATTACCTCACTTCTGAAATAAAAGCTACTTTTTTTGGCACAGTGTATAAATTGGTATATCTTGGATTCTTCATCATACAGTTGCATATTGGAGTATTTTGAACAGCTCAAATAATATTATCAATAAATCATAAATATAATTTAGTAAGCTAGTGATGGAACTAAATACTTTGACTTCTGAACTGAATTATAATTGTGAGAGGGGTTATGAAAGTCAGGTTTGGAGGGCATTTTTTACTGCACCAACTTACAGCTTCATAGGGAGCATATAGCATTGTTACTAATTGGATGACTACCATGCAAAAAAACTACAAATGGATCAAATACAACTTCACCATTGACTTAATGGCCTACTTGGTTCCTGTGAGGGCCCTTTCTGAATTATCTCTGGTGACGCTCCATACTTATGGGTTATGCTTCTTTCTAGCTCCGGATAGGAGGCTGACTTTTAGAAAGAGGAAAAGACCTGCCTCTGTGAGCACCCCTGTTCCTTCCTGCACCCTCCGTCAGCTTCTACCTCAGCAGTTGTTGGTAGACTGTTGCTGCAGCAGGTGTCCTTTTGCGGGGAGATTCCCCAGTAAAATCAGCCGGCAATCTCTCCCCTCGTTAAGGGAATACTAAGGGACAAGACTCCTCCGAGGGAATTCCGGCCTCTGAAAATAATATCAGTAAGCAAAGCAGAGGTACAAAGTTCTTCCTGCTTCCTAGCCATGATGGCTGATGGCCACGATGTCAGTGAGGTAGTGAATCCGCTCCAGGTTTCAGAGAGCTGCCTTGCTGACATCGAAGCCACCAGTATATCATCATATCAGCAGCAAGAACAATTTCAGAGCCTTGTTTTTTTGGTTTATTTATTAAATTTATATACCGCCCCTTAGCTGAAGCTCTCTGGGCGGTTTACAAAAGTTAAAAACAGTGAACATTAAAAAGTATACAAAATTTAAAACCATCAAAAATATAAAAAACAACAGTATAAAACAACAGAACTTGTGAGTTCATTTTTCATTAAATAGATACAATGTTCCTGGATGTATTCTAGCAACATAGGCATTGTGTGGCAGTGTTTGGTGTTTTTTTAATCAGTTCACCAGCAAATGTATCAGGATAAAACTTTGCTGGTATCTCCAGCCCCACTACCAAACAATGACAATCTTGTCAATTGGAGGCAACTTGCCTCCCCCCCACACACCCTAACTCACCATAGCCTTCCTCACTGCTATCACTGTGGCAAGACGCATGCCAGAATAAATTGATCAGGCCAGTTTGTAGTTTTCCATTCTTCCTCTTCTGACATACTGCCTGAAACCTAGTCACCCAGAAGACACTTTGTATGTGCAAAGAGCTCTAAAAATCTTTATATTTAAGCCACTTTAAGGTGATGCATTATGTGTAAACTATGGCAGGCTTAACCAGGGTTCCACTTTCTCATCAATTTCAAAATTGATTAAAGCTTGTATTCTAGACTCTTATAAGAATTCAGGGAATCCCCTCCTGTGCCTCCCAAAATCAAGTTAAACTTATCCTTCAAGAGAGACAGCGGCTTCCTGGGCTTTACACTCTAGAACAGCCTCCCCCAATGTAGAGTCCTCCAGATGTTTTTGACTACAACAGTTATGCTGGCTAGGACTGATGGGAGCTGAAGTCCAAAATATCTGGAGGGCGCCCAGTTGGGGAGGCTGATCTAGGGCATCCTCAAAGAAATTATGTCAAACATGAGCATCAACACAGCATTTTGTGAAAGATTTTAGTATTGATGAGCTTTCTTCAGAAGCTGCTTTTTAGGAACAGGATTCTTCATGTACCATTGTGCATGAAGAATGTATCTGCTTTTTGTGGGGTCTTTCCTCATAAAGATTGTTTTCCCTTTCTAAATTCTGAGATTGTACTGCTCTGGTACATCCTAACATAGAGAATGGCCGACAGGATTTCCTACCTCTGAGTTGTCTTGTTCGAGATTCCCCAGGCCATCCATCTGAAGGGGGAAATGCACATATACCAAATGACAAAATAAGGGATTTTTTCTTAATACTGGAAGAGGAAAGAAATGAGAATGTACAATGATTCTACACCTAGGAAAAAGAAACCAAATGCACAGTTACAATATGGGTGATACTTGGCTCAGCAATACTACAAGCAAGAATGATCTTGGAATTGTTGTAGATCACAAACTGAATATGAGCCAACAGTGTGATGTGGCTGCAAAAAAAAAAAAAGCAAATGCTCTTTTGAGCTGCATTAATAGAAGTATAGCTTCCAAATTGCACAAGGTCCTGGTTCCCCTCTATCCAGCATTGGTTATGCCTAATCTTGAATATTGCTTCCAGTTTTGGGCACCACACTTCAAGAAGGATGCAGACAAGCTGGAGCATGTTCAGAGGAGGGCAACGAGGATGATCAGGGGCCTGGAAACAAAGCCCTATGAGGAGAGACTGAAAGAACTGGGCATGTTTAGCCTGGAGAAGGGAAGACTGAGGCTGAAGACATGATAACACTCTTCAAATCCTTGAAAGGTTGCCACACAGAGGAGGGCCAGGATCTCTTCTCGATCATCCCAGAGTGCAGGACACGGAATAATGGGCTCAAGTTACAGGAAGCCAGATTCCTGCTGGACATCAGGAAAAACTTCCTGTCTGTTAGAGCAGTGTGACAATGGAACCAATTACCTTGGGAGGTTGTGGGCTCTCCCACACTAGAGGCATTCAAGAGGCAGCTGGACAAGCATCTGTCAGGTATGCTTTAAGGTAGATTCCTGCATTGAGCAGGGGGTTGGACTCGATGGCCTTGTAGGCCCCTTCCAACTCTACTAATCTTTGATATGATTCTATGATAAAGATGTGGCATTCTCTGATCTTGAACCCACAATAGTCTAAGGAACTTGGAACATTTGGAGAACAAAGAGTTTCTTCCTTGTTAACTGCTTCTCAAAGATGGGGTGTGGGGTAAGAAAGTATGATGTTTCCATTTCAAATTAGGCCATATTCAGTGATTTCCATTGAAAAGAGGTGGGGTGCTATCCCATCTCACTTTGAGCACTGTTAACAAATTTTGATTGGCATACTTTTGCTATTTTATTGTTTGTTTAAGATTTGTGTAGTTATATTTTCAGAGAGAGAGAGAACGAGAGAGAGAGCATTGGAGACCACAGAAAAGATGTGTACTGCTAGAGGCAGCCTTTTAAAACATTATTAGCACCATGTACATTGATGGTGCTATATAAATAAATAATAATAATAATAATATGAGTCTGCCTCCTATCTTTAGCTGGAAGCAAATCTTTTAAATATGCATCATCGTCAGAGAAAACATGGCAACTCACAGTTAAAAGCTAGTCTTAGTGGCGCAATATACAAATTGCTGTAACTTCATCTCAAGTTACTGTAGTGACACAGGTTAGGGGTGCAGCTTGTAGAGAATATATAAAGGGAGAAGATATAAAGCTCTCTTAGATTGAATAACTTCCTGGACCTTAGTTACACAAACTCAGGAATTGCACAGCTCCTTTGCTACTAAGACTTGGGAACACCTGCATAAAGGAGCAACACACCCCAGTGACATGCCACCTAGGTACTGCTGCAACCCAGAGAGGAAAGAGTGTTTGGGGCAACAGGATGGCAATTGCTAGTTCCACAGATTTTAGGTGTCTCACAAGGGGCTGCTGAGCCCTGAGGTGGATGTGTGGTTTGCTGTGTCTTATTTGTGGCTTGGGATGAAGTGGCCAAGGAGAAAGTCTCTAGCTCAGCTTCTGCTTTGAGGAGCCAAGCATAGGGTGGGGAATGATTGATGAGTGTGTGTGTGAGAATCCTCCCTCTGTTCCTGAGCCAACAAAAGGAGTGAGAATAATTGGTTTCACTGGGGCTTGGGCAACTTGGCCATGTCTTTGACATATTAATGAACATGTGCTTTTGTTGCATTCACATTTCACATGTTTACGATTGCCATCTGAAATATTTCATTTTTGGCCAAGGTGATTGAGAAGCTGGTGTGCTTGCAAACCCAGACATGTTTAGATTATACTTATTATCTGGAGCCATTTTAATTGGACTTTTGTCTGAAATATGAGATTAAGACTGCTTTGGTTGCCTTGGTGGATGACCAATGCCTGGAATTGGATGGGGGGGAGGACAGGGACTATAGCCCTAGAAGTTATTCTGGAGCTCTCTGTGGCTTTCGATACCATTGACCATGGTATCCTTCTGGACTGCCTGGCGGGGCGGAGCCCTGGGATATTGTATTGCAGTAGTTCCCATCCTTCCTGTCACTTGGTCTCTAGAAGGTGGTGTTGAGGGATTGTTGGTTGGCTCTGAAATCGTTGGTCTATGGTGTCCCACAGCATTCTGCTTTGGCCCCTATGCCATTTAACATCTACATGGAGTCACTGGGAGAGATCATCCAGAGCTTGGAGTGAGATGCGATCAAGACACTCAGCTCTGTTGCTATTTGTTACCTGATTCCAAAGAAGCAGTCAACACTTTCGCATGTTGCCTAAATTCAATAATGGGCTGGATGAGGGTGAACATGCTGAGATTAAATTTAAAATAGACAGAGATGTTGTTGCTCATTAGAACAACTAGCTTGGGAACTGGGATTCAGCCTGTTCTGGATGGGATTGCGCTCCCTCAGAAGATGAGGTTTTAAGCTGTACTCCTGGATCCTATGCTGTCTTTGGATCGTCAGATGGCAATGGTGATGAGGAGTGTGTTTGCACAATTACATGTGCCGGCTGCATCATTTGTGATATATCATAATTTTACTATTGCAATGTGCTCTATGTGGGGCTACCATTGAAGGTCATCCAGAAATGTCAACTGGTGCAAAATGTGGCAGCTGCCTGCCTACTGGTGCACAGCATCATGATGACAACACCCCAGTACTGAAAGATCTGCACTGCTTGCCAATTTAAGGTGTTGGTTTAAACCTTTTACGCTCTAAATGACTTGGGGTCTGGCTGTCTGAGGGACCTCCTACCTCAGTATAAACAGGAGAGGTCCTTTCGGAGACCACTACTTGCAGAGGGCCACTTGTGGGGCACATGGGAAAGGGCTTTCTCTTGTTTTGCTCCCAAACTCTAGAACGCACTCCCTGTGGAGTTACGACTGCTCCTAATTGTCTCTGCATTCAGGAAGGCAGTTATGCAGCATCTTTTTAATGTGGCTTTTTAAATTGTTGCAGATTTTAAGATTGTTTTTAATGTTAAACTATGTTTTAATTTGACTATGGTTTTAATTATCTGAACTTTTTGTAAACTACTTTCATTGTCTTCAGGAAGCCAGCATAGAAATACAATACATATGTAAATAAACAAATAAATGGGAGTTCACATAAAAACATAATTTGCAAAGCTTTGCTTTCAGATTGCTCTTTCTGAAGGATTCATGGCGGTGAAGCTTAGGACCGAAAGGAAGACATTTTTTTTGCTCTTCCCTCTGTCTAGCAAATTCTTGACCCAGCCCCAGAAAGAAGGGTACCACATTCCTAGAACTGTAGGGATACTGGTTTCTCTGTAGTCTCCTCAGGTGCTAGATCCATGGTCTTACTTTGTGAGTGTCAACTCTAACCAGGCCTAAACCCATGCCCTAAAAGTCCATTTGCTGAGGGCTGGGAATCTCAGGAGGGAGGAAAGGAAGCAATCTCCCTCCTCTCTCTACCTCACCCCCCCCCCCCATGACCCCATTCGACCATCCCAATAACTCTTTTAAAAAGCCCTGGGTTGTTGTGAGTGAAGCAGGAGTGAGCAAGCATGCTAATTCCTGCCACTTGATTGCTCCTGCTAGGTTTATTAAAAGTAATGTGCGAACAGGGATTTCTAGATTGTTGGGGGAGAGAGAACCCAAGGTTGTAACCCATCATGGTTTACATGGTCTTTCTCCGCCCCCTCCCCCACTGACCAACAGTGTAAGCAGTCCACAATGCATTTTCAGTGTGTAGAACTCTACACACAAGCATCATTGAATTTTAGGATTTGCCATCAACAGTTCTTTGTAGACAACATTCTAAATGTGCCTCTGACAAAGTTGGGTCTAGCACATATCAGTTTATGGCTCAATCATTTTTTGAACTCATTGATGTAATATGGAGGAGCTTTTCAACTCATAATTTCAGTGCAATTATGCAAAGTGCAATTGGCATTTAGGAAAAAAATCCAAAATACTCACTTGGGCAATACTTTTATCAGGACCAACTAAATAAAAGTATTGCCCAGTTGTAGATTTTGGATCTCCCCCCACCCCCCATGGTCCAGTTTTTTATGTGAATTGGAAAATACATTAAGAATATTCTTTTGGTCCTTATATCTGCTATTATGATTTTCTGGGGAACTTCCACAGGAATATTTGGAGTCAGTGGTCAAAACAGCATCCCACTCAATCTTCCTTCATTAATATTCCTATTTACAAGGCTAGATATCTGTAAATATTGGAATCAATGTCTTAAGATATGAAGCGTTTATAAAGAAAACTAAATGCAAAAGAACATCAGTTACAGAAGTGAAATGTGAAACATGCAATGACTAGAACGAAAATACATGTGTACACTATGCAAAACACACTACACTTTAATTGTTTCTATTAGAAAAAGTGTGACTAGGCCAAAGCCTATGTTGTAGGCCCAGAAGCACTTTGAAAGGTTTCAAAGCTGTACTTAAAACTTACACTGGCCCAAACTAGTTAAATGAAGTGTTCGAAGCTTTCAACTTTATAGCAGTATGGTCCAAATTCTTAGAAAAAAGGAAGGGAGCAGCAAAGTGTGTATGAGGTGGGGGATTAAAAGAAATGTGTAGTTACCTATTCCAAGAACAGATTTGAAGACCAGGTTATCATGGATCCAGAGGAAGATTTATTTATTTATTTATTTATTTATTTAATTACATTTATATACCGCCCCACAGCCGAAGCTCTCTGGGCGGTTTACAAGATTGAAAGAGATCTCTCCTAGAATCCAGGGTGTAGATCTCAGCAAAGTCTAGGTAGGGAAAATTTATCCGGGTAGAAAGTGTAGAATATATTTTAAAATGGAAAGTGCTGTGAAGCCCAACATTCACAAGTGAGAAAAAGCAAGTAGGGGGTGAAAACTGCACCAAGTTGCTCAGGAGCCAGGTGCCTGGGGCCAGATATACAGCAAGCAGGATATAAGACTTTGGGCCTTGCTAGATGAGGCTTTAGCCTGGTGCAAGGCCCGGGGGACATCGGCGGCGGCAGGAAACGGAGGCTGGGGACATCGGGGGGGGGGGGGGATAGGAGGCCAGGGGATATCATGGGGGGAGGAAATCAGGGGAAGGGGGAGCAGGACCCCCAATTTTTTTTAAAAAAACACCACAGGACTGATGGTGCGCTCCTGTGCACACTGCCCCTTTCACTGAAAATAAAAATGGTGGACGAGACGGGGCTTTCGTAGACCCTGTCGCGTGTTGCATGTAGACAGGAGCAACAGCCCGTGCTACTTCTAGTGCGGTCTGACCCCTCTACATGCCTGAATTTAAAGGTAGGTCTAGCAAGGCCCTTTGCCAGCAGTTTGAAAACTACACACGGAGCATGATCTGGGCTCCAACAGTTGTCAATACTATGATAAACTGTTTTAAAGCAGTTGTGTAGATCCTACCTGGGTCAGAAAACTGGCTTGGGACAAGAAAGCCCAAAGTAGTCTGAAAGCCAAAGGAAAACATGTTCCAAAAGAGAAAAGAGGACTTTTCTTTTCTCAAAAGGGAGGCATGAGTCTGCTTCTCAGACTTCAGGCAGCAAAACTCTCTGCCCTCAAGGAAAGCCAGGCCTGCTTATGAACTGAAGTTTCACTCCCATTCAATTCCATAGATTGGAATTGTGTTAGGTAGGGTGAATATATTTTGGAAACCAAAAAGGAGGACAACATGGCCACCAACCAAGGGGGTGTTCCCACCAACATGTCCAGCCCCCAAAGGGGCATGTCCACCCAAGCATGGTCTTGGTCACATGTCTGATTTCACAGCACACAATTAAGACAAACCTGTTCTTCATAACATCTTAATGTTAAAATCACTGGAAAAAAGAACAAGTGAGACCTGCAATGTATCTGAAATTAACTTCACTCATTCCTACTTTTGTAGCTTTTGCTGTACTTTGAAGCCTTTGCTATACTCTGTGTGATACAGTTTTCCCTTCCCTCAAATCTTTTCTGACTGAAAGTCCTTTACTGGATGACCATAGTCTCACCTTTCCTAACATTTAACACTCTTTCCCCATCACCTTTCTCATATCCATACTCACACATTCAGCATACCGCTACCACTGAACAAATGAAGTAATTGACAAGTACAGAAAAATCCAGTACAACAAACAAGCAAACAAGCATTCAGAAAGAGTATAAACTACTATTATCCTGCAAACATTAGCCATGGAACAAAATGGACTAAAAGCTAGCACCTCTTATAAACTTCAACCAGACATAACAGTCAAAAACAACCAAGAAAAACACACCTACCTCATTGACATAGCAATACCTAATGACAAAAATGTTGCAGAAAAGGAAGAGGACAAGATAGAAAAATATACACCACTGGCTGTGGAAGTTAAAGAACTGTGGCAACAGGAAAAAATGTTACAATTATTTGTTAGTCACATCATTCACCAGCATCACATCATTTATTTATTTTTTACAGAAAACCTTCAGAAATTAGGCCTACCAAAATACATGCATGCCAATATCCAGAAAGCAGTCATACTTAAAACATGTTCAATAGTCAGGACATTTCTAAATCAGTAAAAGATAGCATGACTTGGCAAAGTCCATCATGTTCATCTAGAAAAACCACCACAAGCAAGAAAAGAGATAGATGATGATGATGATGATGATGATGATGATGATAATGGCAACCCTGTTAATTTTTTAAAAAAGTTTTTAAGAAGGATGAACAATTATCAGCCATTGTTGCAAAATATACGTCATGCCAATTGTATCAAACAAATTGGAAAGGAAGTATGTGTGCGCATACACATACACACACATACACACACACACACAAACACACACTCAGGATCGCTCACTCCAAACATACGCACGCACACACACATGCATTCACTCAACTACCCCATGCACCCCATTCACCCATACACTCTCTCACACACACCCCTCAGTCTTACCTCCTACTTGCTGCTGCTGCTTCTCCTTGTCCTCCTGCTACTGCTTGCTTCTTCTTGCTTCTTCTTGTTGTTTCTTCCTGCTTAATCTTCTTTTTGCTGCTGCTTCTTCTACTTGCTTCTCTTCCTCCTCCTCTTCCTCCTGGGCTAGATCAGCACTGGGGGGAGAGCTGGAGGACGGAACACGTCCTCTAGCTCCCTCCCGGGCCAATGCACGACTTTTCCTTGGCCGGCATGATAGCCCCAGTGCAGGTGAAGGGCAGCTAGATCGGCACCGGGGCTGGTGCATGCGTTCCCAGAATGCTCTGGGAACGCGTGCAGCAGCCCCCACCCCCGGTGACGCTCAGGCCTTCTGCAGCAGCCCAGCCAAAGGCTAGAGCGTCTCAGGGAGGGCTGTTGCACACGTTCCTGGAAGTGCGGGAATGCGTGCTCCATCTCCCGCCAACGTGCGAGATCTCGGCTGCTAGTTGGGAAGTCTCATGAGACTTCCCACTGGAAAGATGGCTGAACTGCCGGGGAAAGAAGGCTATACTTCAGGCAACTGAGGGCTGGGTGCCCCCATTTCTCCAGTAAGTTGGGCCCCAGCTCCAGTTGGCCTGATTTCCCTGGAGGTTTCTGGAATTCCCCGGTGCTTATGGTCAGCCTAGTGGTAGGGTCTTGTCATGTTGAGGGGACTGCTAGGCTACAATCCTCTACATACTTACCTGGGAGTAAGACCATTACACTCAATGGAAGTTACCTCTGAGAAGTCACTGATTATTCCACTAAGGAAATATCTTTGCTGAAGGAGGGCAGCCCGTTTCCCTCAAGGTTCCAATCTAGCTGAGGCAGGAGAGAGGGGGGGGGGCTACTGAGCATGCATGCACTATACACTGTAATGGCCACCGTAGACACTCTAATGGAATGAATAAATGTTATTTAAAAACCAACTAAAGGGGATTTTAAAAAAGAAAGAAAAGCTATTCCTTCAAATAGAAGATTGAAGAAAATGGAAATCATCAGGATTTTAATTAGGTAAGGTCATTTCCTCACAAAAGGTGGATAAAAATAATCACCAATGCAAATCTTCAGTTACATTTTTATTGAGATTTCTTTTCTTTTCTACTGTAAACTGCCCTCCTCCCCTCAGTCTTTCACCGATCTTCTTGAAATTTTCAGGTTATGTAAAACCAAAATTAGTTTCTGGCAGATTTCAGGAAGCTTGGTGAAACAGTTTTAAACAGTTTTAAATGACCAACCCCCAATTACTCCTTTATAATGGGAGAATGCTTTCCCCCCTGTCGAACATTAACTAAGAATGTGCATTCTTAAATAGAGGTGTTTATGAGTTTAAGGTTTATGTAAACTATTTCATATTGCTGGTTGTTAAAATGTTGCTTGTTCCTGGGATTCTGCCTGAAATTGAGATTGGGAGTGGATCCCCTCCATCCAGATCCTATGAGCAAGGAGCTCCCATATTTAAATAAATAAATGTGTGATTTCCCAGATTACTAATTACTTTCTATCCATGTTGATGGAAACATGAGAACCTGAAGCCCACTCTCTTTGTTGCCCCAGTTAAAATTCACAGACCCCACTAATGTTATTGTGCAGGGCCTTAACTCAGTGACGGAGTACATGCTTTGCTCCCTGGTATCTCCAGATCAGGCTGGAAAGAAAGTCGCTGCCATTCAGTGTTGGCAATACTGGGACCAATAGATGGACCAATAGTATAAGACAGCTTCCAATGCAATATAACAATCTTCAGTTTTATTTCTTAACTTTTACCCACTTAATAAAGGTAATGCTTAGATTTTCTAGTGGCTATTTCCACTACACTTCTCAGTAATGGAAAACTGTGGTTTCCACTTCCTTTTTTGTGGACTTGCAACTTCAGTGGTACATGGACTGAACACTGTTGTTAGGCTGTATAATGAAGCAAAGAAAAGCAGCATGGCAATCCTCATTGTGGTCTGCATATGTTGCCCTAATAGCTCAATCCCTAATAGCGCAATTTCTTACTATGCACATTAATTGACTACCAAATTGAACTCCATATGTTACTCTTCACAGTCCTGGATGTGTGATCAGCTGGAATGAGTTTCTGCCTAATCAAGGTATGCAAACAGCTTTCAGTATGTATAAACAACATTGCAGCTTCCAGTATGGATATTGTATGTCTACAGATGATGGAGAAAAGTCCTGGGTGATAAACAGAACGAACTTGGTCTTTGATGTCTATATACTAATGCCCAGAGCATGGGAAACAAACAGAATGAACTTGAACTCTTATTACATGAAGGCAAATATGACTTGATAGGTATAATTGAAACTTGGTGGGATGATTCCCATGACTGGAATATTTGTGCTTTTAACCTGTTGGTTGTTTTATTATGGTTTTCATTTTTGTGAACCGCCCAGAGAGCTTCGGCTTTTGGGCGGAATAAAAATGTAATAAATAAATAAATAAATAAATAAAGCAATTGAAGGATATAACTTGTTCAAAAAGAACAGAAGAAATAGAAAGGAAGGTGGAGTTGCACTATATGTTAAAAATACCTATCCCTGCAAAGAAATACAGGCGGATCAGACTGGGAGCCCCATTGAGAGCGTCTGGATTAAAATAAATGGGGCAAGGAATGAAAAGAATATGATAATCGGAGCCTACTACCAACCACCCAATCAAAGAGAAGACAAGGATGAAACTTTTGAGAAACAAATTGCCAGTGTTTCAAGGAAGTGTGATGTAGTAGTGATGGGGGACTTCAATTACCCTGATATCTGTTGGGAGACCAATACTGCCAAAAGCGGCCCTTCCAAGAAATTCCTGACATGTGCGGGTGATAACTTTCTCCTACAGAAAGTGGAGGAAGGAACTAGAGGATCAGCAATCTTTGACTTGATATTGACCAATAGGGACGACTTAGTGGTTAAAGTGGCAGTTACGGGAACTCTGGGGGAAAGTGACCATGAGGGAATCTACACTAGTACATGAAACATTGTTTTTACAGTCATTTAACGTTTTGTTTTTGAACGATTTAAAACATAGCAGTTTTTTAAATGTTTACTTACTTTCTCTTTCCATGGGAATGCATTCCTTTTGGCCACAGTAAGAAAACAAATCCGTTTGTTCTCCCCCCACCCCCTGTCTGCTAATTTCCCCTCCCACTTCCTCTTTTCTCCACTGGCAAACAAACCAGGAAGCAGCCTCTCAAAACTGAAACTAAAAAAGGGCTGCAAAAAAGAGGCTTGGGGGGGAAAAAGGGCTCCAACTTTGGGCATGGAAATTACATAAATATGCCCCCGGGAATGCGATTTGCTAATTAAGAATTACAGACAACCCATTTAATAAGATGAAATCGGCTACATCATACCAAATAGAATGACTTATTTCAGAGAAGTTCAAAATAAAAAACGGAGAACAGATAACAATAAAACGCCTCAAATTGAACGTCATGTGGCGAAATACTTCCAAATCCACACTTAAAACGGTAAGACATGTTCTAACTTAACTAGTGTAGCTCCCTTCCATGTCATACTTGAATTCTTGATTATAAAGGAGGCAAAAGCTGAGCGTAGCCATACACGTACTCTGAATTTTAGGAAAGCTGAATTTAATAAACTCAGAACCATGATAAGTAAGGTCCCATGGCAAGTGAGCCTAATGAGAAAAGGAGTGCAGGATGGGTGGGAGTATTTAAAAAAGGAAATTTTAAAGGCACAGTTACAAACAATTCCAACAAGGAGAAAACATAGAAGACAACAGAAGAAACCAATGTGGCTCCACAAAAGCTTAGAGATGACCTGAAAACAAAAAAGGATATATATAGGAAGTAAAAGGAAGGCCAGGCTACAAAAGAAGAGTACAGACAGGTGGCACAGAAGTGCCGAAATGGAGTCAGGAGGGCTAAAGCTGAGAATGAGCTGAGATTAGCGAGGGATGCTAAAAGCAATAAAAAGGCTTTCTTCAGATACGTGAGTAGTAAAAGACAGAGAAAAGAAAGGGTAGTTCAACTGCTTAATGAGGATGGCAAATTGATAACAGATGACAAAGAAAAGGCTGAAGTGCTCAATTCCTACTTTGCCTCCCCAAAAGCGGGTCTATGACCCCCCTGGAAAAAGTGAAGCACAAGTTGAAGGGGCAGGATTGCAGTTTGAGATTGATAAACATATGGTCAAGGAACACCTAATTTCCTTGAATGAGTTCAAATCTCCAAGGTCCGATGAACTGCATCCTATAGTAATGAAGGAGCTAGCAGAAGAACTCTCAGAACCTTTGTCTATTATCTTTGCAAAATCATGGAAGACGGGTGAGGTGCTGGATGACTGGAGGAGGGCTAATGTTGTCCCTATCTTCAAAAAGGGGGAAAAGGAAGAACCTGGGAACTACAGACCAGTTAGTCTGACATCCATCCCTGGGAAAATTCTGGAGCAAGTTATAAAGAAGTCAATCTGTAAGCATCTTGAAAACAATGCAGTTATTACTAGAAGCTAACATGGATTTGTCAGGAACAAATCCTATCAAACTAATTTGATCTCATTTTTTGATCAGGTAAACTCCCTTGTGGACTGTGGGAATGCTGTTGACCAGCAAAACTTTTGACAAAGTGCCCCATGATATTCTGATTAACAAACTAGCTAAAAATTGGCTAGATGGAACAACTATTAGGTGGATTCACAGTTGGCTACAGAATTGGACTCAAAAAGTGCTTATCAATGTAACCTTCTCAAACTGGGGAGAGGCAACGAGTGGGGTACCACAGGGCTCAGTCCTGGGCCCAGTGCTTTTCAACATTTTTATTAATGATTTGGATGAGGAGGTGCAGGGAACGCTTATCAGATTTGCAGATGACACAAAATTGGGTGGGATAGCTAATACCCTGGAAGACAGAAACAAACTTCAAAGTGATCTTGATAGGCTGGAGTGCTGGGCTGAAAACAACAGAATAAAATTTAATAGGGATAAATGCCAAGTTCTACTCCTAGGAAAAAGAAACCAAAGGCACGGTTACAAGATGGGGGATACTTGGCTCAGCAATACTACAAACGAGTAGGATCTTGGAATTGTTGTAGATCACAAGCTAAATATGAGCCAACAGTGCAATATGGCTGCAAGAAAGGCAAATGCTATTTTGGGCCGCCTTAATAGACATTTAGCTTCCAAATCACGTGAGGTACTGGTTCCTCTCTATTTGGCCCTGGTTAGGCCTCATCTAGAGTATTGCGTCCAGTTCTGGGCTGCACAATTCAAGAAGGACACAGACAAGCTGGAGCGTGTTCAGAGGAGGGCAACCAGGATGATCAGGGGTCTAGAAACAAAGACCTATGAAGGGAGACTGAAAGAACTGGGCATGTTTAGCATAGAGAAGAGAAGATTGAGGGGAGACATGATAGCACTCTTTAAATACTCAAAAGGTTGTCATACCGAGGAGGGCCAGGATCTCTTCTCGATCCTCCCAGAGTACAAGACATGGAGTAACGGGGTCAAGTTACAGGAAGCCAGATTCCAGCTGGATATCAGGAAAAACTTCCTGACTATTACAGCAGTACGGCAATGGAACCAGTTACCTAGGGAGGTTGTGGGCTCTCCCACACTAGAGGCATTCAAGAGGTAGCTGGACAACCATCTGTCAGGGATGCTTTAGGGTGGATTCCTGTATTGAGCAGGGGATTGGACTCGATGGCCTTATAGGCCCCTTCCAAGTCTACTATTCTATGATTCTATGAATGTACTTGGCTGTGTTGATCCAGTCAACGTGGTAAATATATTATCTGAGAAATTCAAAGGGTAGCACCTGATAAGCTTAAAGCATGTCTTGAAACTGTGGCTAAGAGTATAAAGAATCAGACCAGCAAACAGATTCTTGAACTGCAGTACACAGATCATGTGATCAGGTCTGACCACTGTCAAAGCTTTCAGGACAGGCTTGCTCTTTAGACTCTTTGGTCTTAGCAAAAAGGGCCTTTGACTTGCTTCAAGTAGAGCAATGCACTATCTATGATTGTGACTGTGGGATAGCTTAAAGCAGGAAAACCACCACCCTTCCTTACCCATGCCACCAAAGGGAGAGAGAGAAAAGGGAATGATAATCAAATGCTACCTCCAGTTTTGAGCTTGTTCTTGCCTTTGCAAACTATGCTCAGTTGGATTGTGCTTGCTCAAAATATTATGCTATGGGATAAATAAGGAAAAATGTAATCCCTGGGCTGATCAGCTGGCTGATCTTGCATATTTTGAGATCTGAGTAATAGATGGTTGAGATAATGCTTTGCAATCTGCCTTGTAATCAGTACCTATAACTTTTAGCACTCTGAATATAATTTCAATATCAATATATGTTCTGTTTTTTAAAAAGAAAGATACATAATGAGTTGATTGGGAACTCATCTTGCCTTTCGACAAGTTAGATATGCTGAACACAACTTTATTGTGAGATTGGGCCAGGGGCATGTGTGGCAGGGAGAGACAATGGCATGTGTGCCTGGGCCCATAGGATTGAATAGAAATTCCCCTCTGAGTGAGAGATCCAATAATGGAGTGAGTCCCTTTCCCAGCCACCATAAAAGTTTCTGCAGTGGCTCCCTCTATGACAGGGGATGAGCTTTTTTTTTTGCTTTTTTTTTTACCCACGGGCTAAATCCCAGTTTGGGAGCGGTCTTGGGCCACATTCCAGCAGTGTAATTGGTAGCTATCAGACATTTCCCCACCAAGCATAGTGGAATTTATATGTGATAGGTTAACACGAGAAGATAATGAGTTTTAACATTTTCAGTATTGTAGATTAGATATCATTTACCATCTAGTGCAGCTGGCAGTATATTCCGCTACAGTACTTGTTGGAGACTTTGGCCATTTTTACCCCTGCCTTTTCCCCCAGGATCATCCCTGTGCATGCAAATGACACCCAGGGGATCCCAGGAGCAGGCAGGCACGATCCCTCCGTTTTCTTGGGATAATCCTTAGGTGTAGAAAGGGCCTATATATGGACCATCAGTGACAAGTGCTTCATTGCTTCCTACACTGTTAGAGGAATTAATTGGTTCTTCACAGAAAGCTAAGTCTACAACAGCTGTTTATAAAAGTCTTTTGGAATGTAGTAAAGTAGATGTTCAGAATGTCAGAGAAGAATGGAATATGAAGTTGGGATGCTCTATACAGTCTAATCAATGGAAAGTTGCTCTAGCTTCTGTATGTACTGTTTCTGTAGTTTGAAAATTGAGTTTGATTCAATAAAAACTGATGTTTTACCTAGAGGCTTGTTAAGATGAATCTCTACCAGATGCTGACGATATAATGAGGATAATGCCTCATTGAGACATATGATGAGGGCATGTCCTGTAGTAGCTTCCTTTTGGTTGGAAGTCAGTGCTCATATACATTTTGTAAAATCTGTGTTAATAGTGGATGTTCATGTGCTTTTAAATTAC
The DNA here is from genome assembly GCF_023053635.1 of Elgaria multicarinata webbii. Classification (NCBI taxonomy): domain Eukaryota; kingdom Metazoa; phylum Chordata; class Lepidosauria; order Squamata; family Anguidae; genus Elgaria; species Elgaria multicarinata. Next base: position 2,646,169 of record NC_086176.1, read on the forward strand.
ATCTTTGTGATGTGGGGATTAACAGACAGACAGGAAAAGTGGATGATGAGAGCCTTTATAATTGTAAAGACATTTACTCTTCAGGCTGAAGGATAAACACCTTCCATCATTATAAGTGGACAGAAGATCTTACTGCTTTTTCTCCTGCAGTTGTCAGTCTTGTTTTGATGCTTTTTTTAGATATACAGATTACTTATATTAATGCACATGTTTGAATTGGAAATGTTAAAGCCCTCTTTCCCCCTCTTTTCCTTTTTGTATTAAGGATGATGTAAATCAGTGGTCTTCAACCGATGGGTCGTGACCCAAAAGTGGGTGGTGAGATCAGTTACGGCAAAGCTGTTGCCACCATGTTGGGCATGGAGAAAATTGTGAAAGTGGGTCCTATGTTGCAGGTTGGGAATCTGAGGTGGGTCTCGGCTCTGGATCAGTTGAAGACCATTGATATAAATAATTATTATGCATGGATATGTTGTATGATATATATTTTATTTTTCCCCTCTTTCTCCCCCTTCTCTCTTTTGTGGTTCCCATCCCCCTTTTGTGTGTGTCTTTGTTGTTGTATTTGCAGATAAAAGATTTTTAAAAGATACATGACTTCTTGGTTCATCTGGGTAGCCATCAGTTAAATGAACCAACAGATGGAATGATTGGTATATAGTAGAACAGCTACTCTGCTGGTTGAACTGGCCTGTAGGAAAAGAGAACCCATGCTTTTAGAATTGCTGGTAAGCCTGCTACCAGTGGTAAAGCTAAACTGGATTAATTGGTAGCCAATGTATGAGATTTGATGTTTACAGGTTGATAGCCATTTCCCTTCCATGTGTATCTGCACTTGCATCCCCCCCCCCTCCAGAGAACAACATATACAATGGAAGGTCCCTGTGTGCCCCTTACTGGTTTATCCTCGGACTTTAAATATTTCACGAAAGATGGCCCCTAAGGCAACCTGTCAGAGGACCTTTTACTCCACAATCGATTTTCCATGGAACAAAAAAAGATGGAAGAAGCAGTGGGGAAACACAGGATGACAGTATCACGGGCCTCCATAGAATATGAATATGAATGAAAGAGCAATCATAATGCCTAGAGATGTTAAATTTCTGGAAATTTTGAAACCATGGGAAAAATGTTTTTTTTCCCTTGTTTTTGTACTTGAAAAAATGTAAACTTTTTTGGGGGGGAATGGAAAATAATCAAAACTTATTTTTTCTAGCACTCTTTACAGATCTAAAGTCACTTTGTTGTTTTAAGACAGCCTTCCAGGTATTTTGGACTTCAGTTCCCATCAACCTCAGGCAGCATGGCCAATGGTCAGGAAAACATCTGGAGGATTCCAGGTTGGGAGGCTGCTTTAGTCACATAAAACAGCTATATTCCTAAAGCTTTATTATGTTTTATTATGTATAACATGGTTTTCTAATAAAATTATCATTATATTTAAAGGCTTTTAAAAGTAAACTCAGTAAATTTGTAATTATTGTCTGAATAAACTATACTTTTAGATTTAATATACCAAATTGATAATTTTATGAGCAAATCTATCTATCTATAAAACATATTTAGGTTCCTATTTTATGTTTGACCAGAGGAACCTCTGTAAGTAATCCCTGAAACATTTGAATAATCCTAGAAGAAGCAGGAAGAACTGGAGGCAGACAAAGTCTGGTGTACAACGTATGTTCCTTTTTGTAAGGAAATTTAGGGAAATTCCTAAACCTGTTCTAGTTTGTAGGGTGGAGTTTAGAGAAGTCTGATCTATAGGAAAAGTGATTTAATTTAGCTGGGAAAGACTGGGGGCATGGGTAGATCTACCAACGGAGGGTGGAGGATCTTGCGATATGATGATCGCGAGATCCTCCCCCTGAGTCTACATGCGGCATGTGACGTCCTGGAAGAATGGAGGATGTCGCGGCCACCATTTTTTAAAAAATTGAAGATGAGAGCAGGAGCGCTCCTTCAAAAAGTTAATTAAAAAAAAAACACCAACCCTCGCGCTCCCCCACAATGGGCATGGAGCCCCATGCCTGGTTCCCGGCTCCTCATGTTTACTCGCAAGGAGCCGGGAAGAAACCAGGACGGCTACCCACACATCATGCAGTCTCGGGACGATCGCGAGACCGCAGGAAAAGCTGGGATTAAAGCGGCTATCCTGGGGAAAGGGAGGGATCATCCCTCCCTACCCCTGGGATCCCCTGATCCCCCGGATGTTGCCCCATCTAGACATGCCCGTAGTTTAGGAATGGTAAGCAACCATACTTAATTTAAGAGCCTTTAAGCAATCCCAACCTATTATTTGAAGAGTGACATTTTATTTACTTTTGTAAATAATTTCTGTTAATGAATATCTTATATTTTGTTTATTTTAAAAGGTTGTATCTATGCCATAAGAACTAGACTACTGTGTTTCTTCTAGGTAGAGGTGGTTTACATTAGTGGCAGCAATTAAAAGGTTTTATAGTTGAGGCAGTATTTCCTAGTGGAGAGGTCTAATCGAAAACTTTATTAAAAAATGTATCAGTGAGTTCTATGGAGCCAATCCTCAAAATTCACTTTACATGTAGAAATGTAGATAGGTTAACTCACATGCTCTTCTGACACATCACCTATGACTTGGTGTTTTCTACCCCACATGTGGGTTTTAGGTTAGAACTACATTAATTGACTACTACAGCACCTAACCAGGACTCTGTAGAACAAAACCCAAATTGTCAAGAATGCACATTTTCTTCCATATTATATTCATGTGTTATATTTCTATACTTCTTAATTGCCGGAGGTCTCTGGGCAGTTTACAAAGAATAAAAACCTTAAAAATACATGATAAAAGCCATTTACATAGAAACATCTAAACAAATAGCACACACAGAGACACACAGATATCTAAAACAACACTATCAACAACCAAAAAAAATCCAAGCATTCATTCAATGGTAACTCTACTTACATGTCTGGAAATGGAGCATGCCTTGAAGCAACTCTATTGTCTGTTAGTAAAAGGGACATTTTAGTCAGGTAATTTTAGTTTTGAACAGAAGAAATAACTATGCTGGGAATCTTACAGAGGGGATTTAAAAAAAAGCATTTCCCCCCATGGCTTCATTATTTCTAGACATTTCACATATCTATTCTTTCCAGCAAAGTCTTCCTGCATAGTTTTTAGAAATTATTTGTGGGGAGTAAAGGCTGGGTAAAAAGAAAATATTTTATCATCCAAAGCTGTTCAGTTTGGGTGAGTGGGGGGACCCAAAAACAGTTGTTGCAAAAATGGGGGGGGGCATGTCATCATCCCCCCGTTATTTCCAGACTTTCACATCTCTACTGATGCCACAGTGACCAGGGATAAATAGATGGGATGCATTTATATGGCAGACGCTGGATAAAGGGATGGCTGTTCCCACAGAACATAAGAAGATTCATGCTCGATCAGATCAAAGGCCTGCCTAATCCAACATTCTATTCTCCATGACCAACCAGATTCCAACCAGGATATGAATGCAATAAGATCTTCCTGCTTGGTGTTCCCCAGCAATGTATTGATAGTTATACAGCTTCTGATCCTGGAGGTAATATACAGCCAACATGGCCAGTATCCTCCATGTCTTTGTCTAGTCTCACATTAAAGCTATTCAAGCTGATGGTCATCACTATGCCTTGTGGTGCTCTGGACCCAGGTAAGTGGGGGGAGGGGGCTTACCTGCCACCGCAGCAGTCCAGGCGGTGGCAGGTAAGCCAGGCAAGGGAGCAGCAGGGAGGGGGGCTTACCTGCGTCTGTAGCAGTCGGGCGGCGGCTTCAACTGTGGCCCAGGCCAGAAACAGGCTATGGCCTGCTTCTGGCTTGAGGCTTGGGCTGCAATTGAAGCTGCTGCCCGGACTGCTACAGATGCAGGTAAGTGTAGGGGGGAGGGGTCTTACCTGGCACCACGGCTACAGTCTGTGAGGCGACAGCAGCGGAGCCAGAGGGGGGAGGGGGGCTTACCTGCGTCCATAGCGGTCAGGGCGGCAGCTTCAATTGAAGCCTGGAACACAGTTGAAGCCGCCGCCCAGACCGCTACGGACACAGGTAAGAGGGCAGGGGGAAGGGGGCTTACCTGTTGCTGCCACCGCAGTCCATGCCGGGACAGCGGTGGAGCCAGGTAAGGGGGAGGGGGAGGGGGCTTACCTGTGTCAGTAGCAGTCTGGGCCTCAAGCCGGAAGCAGGCCATGGCGTGCTTCCGGCTTGAGGCCTGGGCCGCAGTTGAAGCTGCCGCCTGGACCACTACAGACATAGGTAAGGGGGCAGGGGGGAGGGGTCTTACCTGGCAGCGGTGGCGCAGTCTGTGTGGTGACGGTGGTGCCAGGTAAGTGGGGGAGGGGGGCTTACCTGGCTCCGCTGCCCACTGCCGCTGTGGTCCATATGGCAGCGGGCAGCGGAGCCAGGTAAGGGGGGAGGGGAACTTATTCGGCCCCCATTTTGCGCCTTCTTCCCTACTTATCTGCTTCCACCATCTGCTGTGGAGGCAAGTAAGTGGGGAAGGGGGGCAAAATGGGGGCCGAATATCGATCCAGACCTCCGGATTTTGCTCCGGATCCAGTTCCGGAGTGGATTGGCAGAGGTCTGGATCGACCTGAACTGGTTTGGGCCCAATCCAGAAGGTCTGAATCAGGATCCAAAGCTGTTCGGGGAGGGGGTGCACAGCCTAGTGATTATGGGAGTGTATTGCAGTATAATAAACTAGATCTCAAATGTTGTTTAAAAGTAACTATTCTGCAGAATAGTTTATCTGTTTGTATAGATTTCAAAAGGACAAGGTATTGCTAGTTAAGAAGTAAATAATGATAAAGCTCCATCTATAATTATTTCTATCTGAATGTGTCATGTTCTACTTATAGAGTGGCCTATTTAAAATTGGTGATTCTATATTGTGGCTGGAATGAAGTGCAATGTCTCGGAGGATATGAAGTTCAATGGCAAAAGTGTATGCTTTGTGAATATGGAAGGCCTAGTTCTTATTCCTACAGTATCAAAGGATTTTGGATGATAGGAGAGGGAGAAGTCTGTGCCTGAGACTATGGAGAGTTGTACACCCCTCCCTGCTCCATCAGGCATTTTTGATAGTAATGACCTCAATGGCTTTTGGTTTGATGAAATACCTTAGATTTTCAAGACTAGTTTGACAAAACTAGGAACCCCATGTTGATGTAGATAAAAATTTCAAATTAACATAGGTGGTTGGACTTGTGCTTCTAAATGTTTGTTTCTCTGGCTAATAGCTTGACTACCGACTTTAAAAATGCATTGACCAGGGGCCGATCTACACCAAGCAGGATATAACACTTTTAAAACAGTATGAAAACGGTGTATGTAATGTGTCCTGGGCCTGAACAGTTGTCATAACCCTTATAAAGCGTTATAAGCAGTAGTGTAGATCCTGCCCAGGTGGTCTTGGGCCCTTTCTAAACCTAACAATTATCCCAGGAAAATGGAGGGATCGTCCCTGCCTGCTCCCAGGATCCCCTGTGTGTCATTTGCATGCTCAGGGAAAAGGCAGGTGTAGAAACGGCCATAGTCTAATGTCATTTAGACTTTTTCACATGGGGAACTTTTCTTATCCTTACTCCAGCTTCATTATGTCTTATAACATACCATTTTCACTAAGCGTTGTGCACTGCAGACTTAATGCTTTGTTCATTAAAATACAGCTGGCTTGGCTGTTTTCCAGTCAGGCTGTAGATCCTTAGGGAATCCTGTATGTATAAGGATATCCACTGTTTAGACAAGATGAATATTACAACATTGGGGTAATCTATTTAACAGGGCCATATTGTACTCATTTTAGATGCGTCAGGATAAATACACGAGCAGCCAAGATCAATGTTTTTTATTTATCTGCATCTTAGATCTGGAATCTTTTTTGTAAGTTTAATTTAATGGCTGTAACTTAACCACAACCAATTAACTAATGTTTGCTGTAAGTAAAATGAGCCTTGCAGTTAATGTGTACAGAGGGGTAGGGAATCTGTGGCCCTCCAGATCTTGTTGGACTCGAACTCCCATTAGCACTAGCTAACTGCCCAGAGAGCTTCAGCTATTGGGTGGTATAAAAATGTAATAAATAAATAAATAAATAACATAGCAAATGGTCAGAAATAATGGGACTTGTGGCTCTCCCAGTATTGTTGGACTACATGTTCCTCACAGCTGAGGTACAGGATTTTGTTACTTCCCATCTGTTTAGGTTGACATTTTTGAATGCAAATGCTAGAGGACAAAGCGTGTTCCTTGGTAACAATAGAAAGTCACAAAGTGTTGTGTCACTTTATTGTAATGCAAGCTCCTGTAATCTCCTCCTTCATAAATGCCAAACCGTTGGTAATTATTTGTAAACTGAGGAATTTCAGAAGTATTTTGAAAAAGTTTAGATATCCTTTCAGCAGGGACTTCACTACTTTCAAGTAACTCTTTTAATTTTGTTGTATCTCTATAAGTCAACAACATGAGCCAATAAAAATATGGAATATATTTATTGTTTGTATGTAATGTGGTGCTGTGAGCTGTGATATCCTTCTATGTTGCTGAAAGCTAGTGTAACTTGGTGACTGAGTGACACAAGGGCCACATCTATACCACAGCGAGATTGCTTCTCCTTGAATATTAATCCGATTTTTAGTGGATTCGAATGTAGCTAACGAGCGTCACACTACAGCAGCAGTGATTTATATCATGAATTTACTGTGCTGAAAATCCTTGTGATAAAAAATTGCTCTGTTCAGAGGAGGCAATGAGGGCGAGTGGGTGGAAGGAGTGTGAAGGAGGGGGGGAGAAGCAGCTTTATCTGACATTGCAGTGATGTTGTGCATAAGTAGGCGGTGGCGAGGAGAGGAGCTCCTGAAATGGACCGGAATGGTTCCATGCGCATGCACGCACACATACACACACATACTTCTGTCTCTTTAGTCCCTCTGCTAGGGCAAAACATCTTTGTTCTGAAGCGGGAGGGAGCACTGTGCATTTGAATGAAATCCCTCCCCCGATCTGCTGGTACATCTGCTGCGCTGAGCCACCTGCCTGGTGCGCGCCTGCCCCCTTTCCGCTCACTTCAAAGCCCAGGGAGCAGCCGCCGGTGAAGCAGGAGGCACGGACCATGCTGTCTTCCCCCGTTAAAAAGCAGGTGTCAAAGCTGGGCGACTGGGGAGGGCAACACCAGGAGGAGGAGGAGGAGGCGCTCTGGCAGGGACGCCCGAAGAGCTGAGCCATACCCTTCCGAGCTGACAGAGGGAGAACCGACTGACGAAACTCACTGAAAACGGCACGAACGAAGGTGGCAGGCGATAGGTAGGAAGGCAGGAAATCAGCCAATCACATTGTCCTACCCTCAACACTATGCCCACCTGTGAAAATGTGATTTTACTCCCCCAATGACACATAGCCATAAAGCGGTGCAAACTCAAGGATGATGCAAAAGTCGCAGTAAGTCGTGAATGAGAAGATGCGCATTATCTTGTATATAGCCCAGTGCTACAGTGAGTGGATGGCTGTGTTATGTGTCCTAAAACGCAAAAGTGTGCGTTTAGGTTGGGGTAAAGAGCCCATATAGATGTGCACAGGGCTCCATCCGACAAGCGTTTTATTGCACACTCGTTACTGAGCACTCATGGAGTTTGGTCAGGTCCCTCCCATGACATCATCTGCCTCCCATGCGCCTTCCACCCCTTCTGGCTTTCCTTACGCCACAAAAAAAAACACAAAGTCCGAAATATTTTTAAAACTGGAAGTTGCTGCTCTCTCCTGCTGTGTGCAGGAGAAGCAGCGGGATTAGAACGCCCGACTGAATGGGCCTTGTGCTCGTTGTTTACTTCCTGTTTTGTAAAAGGAAGTAACTGAGAGACGAAACCAGGAGCAGTGAAGTGACAGTAGGGAGCGTGTCGTCATTCCCCCTGTGATGGAGCCCTGAGCTACAAATCAGGTTTGAATCTGGCCTATGCCATGAGCTCACTAAGGCAACCCACTATCTCGGTGTCATTCCACCATCTGTAATATTGGGGAAATAATACAGACTTACCTTACAAGGTTGTTATAAGGATTGCAACAATTTATTTATTTATTTATTTATTACATTTCTATACCGCCCAATAGACGGGCGGTTCACAAAAATTAAAAACATTCAAAGTATAAAACAACAGTATAAAACCATAGTATAAAATACAATATAAAATTTAGTGATTTGCACACTATGAAGTGCCATATGAAGGCTAAGTATAACAAGCCGATCTGTTGAGAGATTCCAAACCTCATGTTTAAACATTGTTTTGATTGCTAAATTGATCCAAACCCTCTGTTAGTCTAGCTACTAGGTGAGATATACGTATATGGAGGTATTTCTGATATACTTCTTTATGCTAGTTTACAAACTGAGCTTTGCTTTTTATTGTACCCTATTTCTTTGATTCTAAGACACACTTTTTTCCCATATAAACATCTCTAAAAATGGGGTGCGTCTTAGGGTTTTTTCCCCTGTTGGTAGTACTGAAATTAGTGTGTGGCTTACAATCGATGGCGTCTTACAATCGAAGAAATACGGTACTTTAGTTCCCTGTTTGTTGGAAATACAGAAGAGTTCCTAGTTCAGGAAGCCATGTGATTATATTAGAGGCCTAAACGATGCAAAGCCATGATGAAGAATTTCCAATATTAGCAAGCTATGATTATTTATTAACTCTTTTATTGACACCCCAACATAGCTAGGAGTAAAAAAAAAAAGGTTATTTTTAGTGTTAAATAGCTAGCTTTACATTATAAACAAGTGCACCAGCTTAGGGTAACCAGACCACCTGGACAATTCCGGAGACCTCCGAAACGGTTCGAATCTGGAGCAACTGGGGCTCAGTGCCCATTTACCGGGAAATGGATGCCCCCATTCACGTTGAAGCATTGCTCCGGCGGGTCAGAACAGGGAGGCGCACCTTCTTTGGGCTTCTGGGAAGGGAGCAGATTGCCTGTGTCATTAGTGTAGAGCCACACAAAAGACATAGCCAACCCACACACTTTTTGGGAAGCCTGGAGAGAACGTGTGCGCCAAAGAGAAAAACGCCGGCCAGCTGGCAGGAGCAGTGGTGGTGCGAAGGCTTCAAGGACAAGGAGCAGCAGCAGCACATTCTGAAAAATTTACCACCACCGCTGGCTCACTCCACGCTGCTGCTGCTGCTGGTCCCGACCCCAGCTACTTGCCCTTGGAGCCTTCACGCCACCGCCGTTTGTTTCGGTGTGCCAGCCAGTGTTTCGGTGTGCGGGGAGGCTGCTGCTGCTCCTTGGCCTTGGAGCCTTCGCACTACCCCCGGGAAGCACCAGGCAAGGGAAAGACAGGGAATCACCCAAGACCTTGCAGTGTTTCCGTTACAGGTTGTAAAATTGTTTTCCCCCACCTCACGGAAAATATCCACACAACCCCCCTGGGTTCAATATTAAATATTCTGGAATATTCTACAGCCTTTAAATGGGCACATTTTGGGATTCTTCTGTTTGTCATATGTGGGAACTTCAGTCAGTCTGGGGGTTTGGTTACGCCCTGTACCCAGAATTGTTATTGGCTTCATGGATTGCTCATCATTTTTACAAGGAGAGGTGTATAAATCCAGCCCATGGCTATTCACGTACCTACAGAAGGGTGAGTGGAAATTAAAACCTGAGTAATTGCCAACACATTGCTGTTTTGACTGTCTGTGTTACTTAAGCACCAGCCATAGGTCCTAATTCATTAGAGATACAATAAAGCATGGCTAGTTGGGGGAAAGGTAACCACGACTGGGGAAGGCAATGGCAAACCACCCCGCTACAAAGTCTGCCAAGAAAACGTCAGCGAAAGCAGTAATGACTCAAGTGCTTGCACGAGAGGTTCCTTTCCTTTCCTTTCTTCTGCCATTAAAAATGATACTTGGAAATATTTTCTCTTTTTCCTGGCTGACACCATCACATGACATAGTTAATACAAGAGGAAAATAAATTCCATCAACAAGCATCATGCCCAGTAAAGCTCAGCTGTTGGCCAAAGTGAAGGAAAGGATTGTGCAGTTTGTTCCAATTCTAATTAATAATAAGCAATGATTAATAAAGCAAGTTGGGAAAAGAATGAAAGTTGTTTTTATTGTAAATAACCCTCAATGGAATTAAATGGGAACAAAGACGTTTTACAGAGCAGCATAAAATGTTCAGCATGTATTTCAAGCTCTGCTTCATTCAGAGCTTGACTGGAAACTTGCAGTTTTACCTAAGACAAATAGATGTACTACCTTCAGTGTTTTATTGTACTCTCCATGGGTATTATAATAGACCAATTTGTAAACATTTTTGTATTGGTTATCTAATGGCAGGTAGGTGACCAGTGGTCTTAAATGCATTTCTGTGCATGCTAAACAGACTTTGGCTGTCTTGTGATAAACACAAAGTGCATTGTTTCTTTCTTAGAATGTTTTGATAATTTAATACAATATCCTGTTTTTAACTGTGATCTGTAAAGGATATCAGAGAAGGATCACAAAAGAGCAATTGGCTATACTTGTCAAGATGATTGGAGATTTTGATGCATAAGGAATAAATTCCAAATGGCACTCATCATGGTGTTGAGCAGTGTGTGAAAGCTACAGGGACAGCACTACAAGGTTTAGTATGTTATGGATGAGAAATCACTGAAGTCACAAAGCATAATGTTAACCCATTGTTTATTTTGTCCATGGTTTGTTGCCCTAGCTAGAGTTTGTCTGACAAACAATAGAACAGATTGTGGTTTGTTTTTTCAATCTCTGGTTTGTTTCCCTCCTCCTTCACCTTGATTGCAAACCCCGTTGATCTGCTCAAAAGATCTCATTTAATTTAATTTTCATTGTGCCATGCACTCCCTAGTTTGGTCTCACTGGCAAGTCTTCCATTAAGGTATTTCCATTGGAGTTCTACTGATGAAAATTCTGACCAGCGAAACATCTCAACTTATTCCAATATGAACAAGATTTCCAAAACCTTTGCTAGGTGGGATCAGGAATTTTGAGTCATGAAGGAAGTTCTTTCCTAACATAGATATAGATAGTTGTTTTTAGTAATTCTCTGTGGTATGTGGTTTGGCTTGCTTGCTTGAGTTATTTGTGTCTACTTGCTCGGTAGTACAAAGGAAGAAGTGGGTCTCTAATTCATTTTTTAATAATGCATTTTAAATTTGCTTTGATATAATATAAATTTACTTTGATATAATTGGCATGATGTATATTTTGTAACAATTGCTGTTAATTGTTCATCCTTCTTAAATAATCTTTTAAAAAATTGACAGGGTTGCTATCATCATTATCATCATCATCATCTCTCTTTTGTTGCTCATGGTGGTTTTTCTAGATGAACATGATGGGCTTTGCCAAGTCATGCTGCCTTTTACTGATTCAGAAATTTCCTGACTATTGAACATATTTTAAGTATGACTGCTTTCTGGATGTTGGTGTGGATGTATTTTGGTAGGCCTAGTTTCTGAAGGTTTTCTGGGGTATGTGTGTGGAATTAATGTGATGCTGGTAACTGATGTGACTAATGGAATAATTGTAACTTTTTCCTGTCTAATTAAAAGGTTCACTCAGGTTTGAAATGTTGAGATCCTGTTTCTATGTACTTGTCTATTTTGTGTAGTAATGGTGGCAACTTTTGCAATTGGGAGAGTTCAAAATATAAATCCCTCCAATTAAAAAATCCTCACTCCATTATTAGAGTACACCAGTCCCCTTTGAGTTTGAACCTGGCTAGAAGTGGGCTTCACCTCTATCCTGAATAATCCTGCCTGTCAGTTCACTCACTCCTTTCCAAGCAAAACCCTTGATAGCTGGTGAGGATGGTTTGCCAGGGACAGGAAATACTGAATTCATAGCCAGGGAATATGGGACGTCCAGTTTCTTCTGAATCTGATTCAGTTGGAAAGCAGAAAGTTTTCAAATTTCAAACTACCTGGCAAAAAAAACCATGTTTCTGAGCATTCCCAAGAGCATAATTTCCCTTTTGGAAGAGGCCAATGAGGCCTCTCCTGTCTCTAGTGCAGGGGCAGGCAACGTGGTGGCCATGATCACCAATGAGCTCCTGGGCACCTTTCTTGGCTGCTGGTAACATTTCCTTACCAGCAGCTGAGATCAATGAGAAAAAGGTTTCTGTTAGTGCTGAAAATCATGTGTTCAAAGGAGTTGTTTGGCATGCTGGGGCTCAGGCCCCATCTCTGCCTTGTACTCAGTCTTTAGGGCAAGTTACTTGTCCCTTGCCATGTCTCCCATGGCAGCCATTTTGTGATGATGCCCAGGACCATTTCTCAAATTGCCAGATGTGCCCATGGCCAAGAAGGTTGCCTGCTCCCCATTGAATCATCCCCATTGCCACGTATCTCTTCTCCTTCACAAAGATTGGACTTTTTGCTTCTGAGGTGCTGTGGGGACTGGCAAGGGAAAGTTTGCACACACTCTGTCCATGTTTTAAAAGGGTCTCTTGAAAAACCTTGAGTTTTTTGAGCCTGAAAAAATGATTTTTAAGGCAAGCTAAGATAAATTTGCCAATCACATGAGAAATTAGAGAAAAATATGCCTCGCAGTGTTCTTGAATGCAGCTGTTTGTAATGGAATACTCACTTCTATGTATTTTCTGTGTGACTTTTCTAAGAGGATGGGTTGTAAATCCTCATGGCTGGTTGCATTAGTGTCACATTTGTGGTTTTTGCCCCCACCCCTTCCATTAGGTTACTTACTTTCTAGAAGAGAGGGACAAGCAGGATCACCTGAAAAGCCTCTCTCTGATCTGGGTCGTGTCTCCTACTTGGCCTATTGGAAAAGTGTCGTACTGGAATATCTTTATTGCCATCATGAGAAACAGATCAGCATCAAAGGAATGAGCCGAGCTACCGGAATGTGTCCCCATGACATTGCCACAACTCTACAGCACCACAGCATGATAGACAGGAGAGAAGAAAAGTCAGTAAACGTGTTGTTTGCATAGACTTGCCTTCTGAATTGTGTTTGCTTTTCCTTTTGCCCATGATGATTGTTCCACACATTTCCTTAGTTTTAATCTCCCTTTTGTTGTGGAGGAAGGGTCCTTAAAAAGGGTAAACATGTCTATTTACCCTCACAGTTGTCCCTCTGGAGGCAGGAGAGCATTTTGAATTGGGAGAAGTGCCTCCATTGGAACTGCCTAGGCAGGTACAAACATGGAAGGTACAGAGCAAGAAGGAACTTTCCCCAGTTGCTCTCCTGCTTTGAAGAAGAATGACAAGGTTTTTCTGGCTCCCCCTCAGAGGCATATTCTCTCCCCCCCCCTTCAAGACGAGGGAATGGAAGGGAGGAAGCAAGAGGGGGAAATGCAAACCTCCCTTCTTCTTACCTCTAGCTGCTCAGCTGAAGGAGGATGAAATGGGAGTGACCAAGGGCCTTGCTAGATGACAGGCTAGCCCGGTATGAGCCCCGGCCCGGCCCCTGTGTGTCCAGATGATGCACAGGGGATCCCAAGCTCAGGCAGGGCTGAAACCACCTTTGGCCCGGGCTAACTGGAACCTCTTTTGGCCCGGTATTACCCATGGCCTTGGGCTGAGCCCGAGACTGCGGGCATCTAGCTCGTTCTGCCGCTTTTCCCGGCTACTACGCTTAGCCAGGACAAGCGGCAGAGGTGGGGGGGGAGATCGGAGCCCAGGGGAGGTGGGGGGGAAGATTGGAGGCAGGGGGGGAAGGGGGCTGGCGGGCAGGCGACGGAGCTGGTGGGGATGGGGGGGAAATGAAGCCAGCAGGAGGGGGGGACTCATGGCCAGGGAGCGGGAGCGGGGAGAAGGTGAAGAGCTTTTACTCACCCTTTCAACCTGAGTAGCCTGCAGAGGGACAAAGCCTGGTGCCGAAACAATATTTTATTCTCCCAGGCTTTTTAATGTGTTTTAGAGTTGTTGTTTTGAACATGCTGTTAGTTAACTCTATTTCATTTTTATGTTTTATCTTGTTTTTGTAAACCACCCGGGAAGCATTGCTGAAGGTGCTATATAAATCTTTTAGATAAAAATAAATAAATACATTTCAAGAGAAGCTGTTCTTGTGAGGGAAAACTCCCTTCCTGAAATAGTCACAACTACTGTTGGTATTTGTCAGGATTGTCAGTGCTTCAGTAAGCAGGCACAGTGAAATCATCACATTCAACTCTCTGCTCCTCTGTAGAAGTGCATCCTGTTGATTTACAGCACCAGACTTTTCCTGTAAAACACTGCAGTTTCTAGATGCCTAGTCCTGTTTTGGCTTCAGCCTTGCATCTGCTAGCTCCTCTGGAGTTCCTTTCTCCAAGCATCCTTTCACTGCACTCAAGGCCTATCAAGCATGGAGGTCTTATTTGCACGTCAGTAGGGTTGCTCTCCAGCCCTAATAAGATACTCTTGGGAGCTTTTCCACACTCCCTCATAGCCTTGCTTTCAGATTCGGACACTGGATCTTTGAACTCTGAATTCTTGTGTCTGTTGAGCTCTGCAAAACCTCTTCAAACCATGTCTTCTTTACTGATATATTGTAAGCCACTCTAGGAGCCTTTTTGGCTGAGGTGCGGGATAAAAATACTCTAAATAAATAAATAAATACAGGCAATTAATAACTAGTTTCCTTTAGATAAGGCCTCCATTTGTAAACTGAACAGATTGGGCATGTGGCACATTTCTTGGGGCTTGAGGAACAACAGCCAAAGCCCCTGGTTATGAATCCAATGTTTCACTTGCTATGGATATGTCCTAACATTTTGGCCACTTCGCTTTTTCTCCCAGTCCTGTTGAGGGTCCTCAAAGAACCCAGCACCAAGCCACTGCAATGTCCAGGAGGCTTGAAATCATGTATATTTTCTAGCTTTCTGATTGTTTGATCATTATTATTATTATTATTGTTATTATTATTTGTATCCTGCCTTTTGCCCATTACTAGGCCTCCATGCATCACTGTGCTCATCTCCCTTCCTTCCTGCTGGTCTGTGTATTGATCATCTTCCCTTTGATGGGCAAGGGATCTTCTCTGAGAAGACAGCTGATGCAGTAAAGCATTCCATAATGGGTTACTTCATTGAGTTTGCCATCCTTCCAGCACTGGGAGTTATCCGGGTTACATATGTTTCTGTTCTTCTCCATCAGTAAGTACAGACTCTGCTGGTACATAGAGTGGGTGCCACTTGTACATATACAAAGAGGATCTTTCTTCTGCTACTTTTGCTGCACTGAAGCAAGACAGCACCTTACAGCCTATCTTGACTTCTGTTGACTTTACCCAGGAAGTTCTAGATAGTTATACTTTCCGCTGTTTACCACTTGATAAATGAAGAAGAGTTATTTACTTGAAAGATGCATGTTTCTTGGTCTGCCCTCAAAACTGCCAGCTCCTGTTCTTTGCCATCAAAGCTAGCATGTTCTAGAATAGTGTCCTCTTGTTTCAGGCTTCCCCCCATCCCCTACCCTGCCCCAGGTTTTCATGAGGTTATTGGCTGTGATTGCCACTCATATTAGCAAGCTTCCACTACATAGTCAGTCGGCTTCTTGCTTTGTCAATGACACCCGCAGCACATTTGGAACTCACTCTTGGCTCCTTTCATTCCATTGGTCTTCTTGTCAACTGCAAGAAGAACTGCAAGAACTTCTTGTCAACTGCAAGCTGGTCATCACCTGATGACCATCTGTTGTCTGCAATTTAATGGAGCTGTAATGAACATTCTTGGGATCCAGACTTTCCTTCTGGCTGAGAGGAATCATACTAACAAGGACCTAATTTGGGCTTGCACAAATTCCAGATAGCAATGCTATTCCAGTAGCTCCTCAGTCATATGGCTTTGACTACGTCTGTTTTGAGGTGCATCTGCTTTTTTAAATAAGACC
This sequence comes from Elgaria multicarinata webbii, assembly GCF_023053635.1. Lineage (NCBI taxonomy): Eukaryota > Metazoa > Chordata > Lepidosauria > Squamata > Anguidae > Elgaria > Elgaria multicarinata. The sequence continues at coordinate 2,662,032 of NC_086176.1, forward strand.
TGTCCAAGCGTGGTTCTTCCTAGTTTCCCATCTTCATTGGGGCATCCCCCTTTTTCCTCCAGTACAATCCCTCAGTTTTACCACTGACATGTCAGTCTGGTGGTGGGGAGTCCAGTATTACCCTTTTACAGACAGAACTTTGTATTGAAAGAAATGGTCAAATTTCAAGGGATTGTTATTTCTTGCTTGAAATGCATCTTGTGGGCTGCTCTAGTCAATTCTCCTACAATACAAGATAACTGTAGCAGGGAAACAGAACATCCATTGGAAATATCCCAAATATTGACATGGGATGAACATATCAAGGCGTACTTAGCATTCAGAATTATCATCACTACAGATAGCAGCCCTGAAGGGCTGGGGGCACACATTACAAGGGATCTTGACAGGCTCCAAAAAAAGCATACGTTTCCTGGCACTTTGGGCATTTCATCTTGCTTTCAAACGTTTCTCCCTGGAGACTGGATCTGTTCTCATCAAGGCAGGCCGACATAAAAATTAAAAATTCAAGCCCTGTTGACAGAACAATTCCTTTTTCATTAGGTAAAGAGGAGCTAATTATTGATCAGGGCACATTACAAGATGGCATTGAAGCGCTCATCTCTTCCACAGCTATTTGCCATTTTCCTTTGTGGAAGTATAATGCTAAAGGTACTATCCCTAAGCAATTTGTTTCTTCCAGTACAGCCACTATGGTTGTCCCTACAGTCAGGGAGGCTTCAGGAATATATATGCATGGCCTCTTCCTTTTCAGGAGTCTGTGCTCCAGAAGAAACCCAGGCCCAGGAAAGAGTATCCTCCTCCCTGCCAGCAGATATGTCAGGCAGCAAAATAGGTATGCTTCCACACATCTGCAAGGCATTACAACATGGACTCCACCTTTGGCGGAACTCCCTTGGGAGACTGGTATTGCAGGGAGTTGTTTGGTCCTGAAGAGTTCAGAACTAAGCAGGTTGTCCATGATTTCCTCCTCCATATTCCCCCTCTCCCAGTATATCTGGTTCGAAAAGAAGGACTTGTTCTGATCCTCTTGACTTCATAGAGGAGGGGAGGGGGAAATACTAGTAGGGTAAATTTTCCCTTCCTTCCTATAGTTTTACTGTTTTAAGAAGCTGATTAGGAAAAAAATGGATAGGCTTACACAATCTGTTTGTTTTAATATTTGTGTGTTTCATCAAGCATCATGCTAGTATGTACTAGATGATGGTGGTGAATTAAAATACCTTACCTGCCTTGATCTTTCCTGTCTTCCTAGCATAACTGTCATGCTTGGATCTGTGGCAGTCTTGCTTGCTTGTGGACTGCAGTCTGTTTCAGGAAAAAAAGAAATAGCTTAGCAAAATGACTTCTTTCTTTTCCATTTTTTAAAGCTTTTATTAGTTTTCTAAAGCAAAATCAACAGAGAAGAAAAAGGGGGAAAGGAAATACAGTAAATAAAAAGAAATTCATTGAATTTAAATTGAATTGTTGTCAGAGGGTAGCACACTTAAACTCTATTCATATTTTTGCGGTTTACTTTATAGTCCAAGACAAACATGGACTCCAAGGGGTGCTTAGACATTTTCTTTATAATTCTGTATGTCAGGCTCATATTTAGTTCCCCCACCCCCATAGTCTGAGGAAAGGCTTTGACAAATAGTGCTATGTATATCCCTGATCAGTATATTGAATAAAATCCTGCCCTATTTTATAGAATTCAGATGATTTGACTTTGCCTTTAGCTAGTTTCAGTTGGCATGTCAATATTTCTGCCATAGCTATTTGCTATAATTCCATATACCATGATGTCAATGTTAGACGTTCTGCAGTTTTCCAACTTTTGACTACAGAAATGACTTCTGTGCCATATGCTGTTGTTAATTGCCTTGGGTGGAAGGAAGGGATATTAATTTAATAAATAAAAAATAAACTCCCATCCCGGATCCAAGCCTGCAACAGCTATACGTGCATTCCCATCTGCTTATTTGTATATTTTTCTCCTAATCTCAGATGTGTTTAAATTGTAGATTTATAGTAATTAGAAGGGAGAAACTGATTTCAAGCCACATGGAGAAACTGAAAACCAATCCACGCATCAATGAAGTAGATCCAGAAAGCTTGAGGTGGAATCCCCCTTTAGTTCCTAATGCAGCGGTTTCTGAGGAAGAGAGAGAAGCTGAAAAAGAGGTAATACTGGACACATGAGTTTGGCAACCCCATCCTAAACCTTTGTAAAGGTGTATCTGCCAAAGATGACTGGTTTAACATATTATGTGATACTGAGCTGCCCTAGCTGCTCATGTAGCAACCTGGGCCTTGGACAGCACATTGTGGATTTATTTATATAGCTACATTAGTGTAAATAGCATTAGTAATGTCAGCCAAGTCAGGTTCTTTCCCCAAGGACTTGCAATCTAAATAAAATTGGATTGGGGAGATGATAGAAGTGAGGCAGGGAAGAGAGGCAATGGAGACAAACTAGAGGAGATGAATGGGAGCAAATCCACTTAGGCTTTGTTTCAAATGCAGATGACTTCTTGTTAAGACAAAGGCCTCATGGAAGAAGTGGGTTTTGAGCTGGAGTTCAAGGAAAGAGAGAAAACTGGCACCAAGTAATCTTAAAAGAAAACATCTGGGCAGAAGAAGCAGCAAGAAGAATGGGCAGAGTAGTTTAAAAGAGCAGAGGGGAAAGAAAGGAGCAAGGCCATATAGAGATGTAGAGTGAAAGACAAGGAATTAATGCTGAATGTAGACAGGAATGGGAAGCCTGTCCGAATGGTCTGAACAATGAGAGAGGTGAATGATTTTATCAGTAGACTTCTGGATAAAAGTGAGAGGACTGGAATGTGACAAGGAAGGGCCAGAGAGGAAGAGGGTGAAAATCGTGGCGCCACAATCTTTGTAAACCACCTAGAGAGCTTTGGCTATGAGGCGGTATATTATTATTATTATTAATAATAATAATAATAATGAGGAGGAGGAGGAGGCCAAGGGTTTTAGCCAAAGGGACAGGGAGAAAAGGCTGGACTTTTGAGATGGGACATTGACAGATTGTGTATCGGGGGAAAGGAGGAGGAGCAATCCAAGATAACGCCAAGGTTCTGTGTCTTGTTAAGCAGATGTTAGGACTGAACTATAAATTATAGCTTTATGTTTAATTGAAGAGGCAAATAAAATGGCTTAAGCTAGTGAGCCCTTGTAGCATCTACTTGTTTCGACAAAATGATTGAGAGATGATTTGCAAACGTAGTATAGAATTTGTGGTGTAGGTGTAAAAGCTGTGTCTTACTGTTACATGCATGGTCTCCCATGAGGTTGAGTGCAAGGCTCAAAGGCTTTTGGTTCTTTTGCATTTATGAAGTTGTTCAATGTGCTGCATGTCTGAGAGCATGTAATGCAGTGCCAGAAGAACTAAAATCAATTTGTTGCCTCATTAATAGTGCTAAATATCCCATGAAATGCCGTCTTCTTTGGTTTGTTATCCTGATTGTTACAGAAGAGCACCAAGATGAATTGCTGAGATGTTTTGGGTAGCCTTCAGCACTAATCAAGCCTGAGTTATTGTAAGTTATCTTAAAGGCGAACTTAAAAATAATGGCTAGGTGCTGTTTCGGTGACTCATTATTTTATCCTCTCTGCCCCTCAGGCTGAGCGACTGATGGAACAAGCTAGCTGCTGGGAAAAAGAAGAGCAAGAGCTGTTCTCCACAAGAGCGAATAGGCAATTGCCTGCAAAAATGCAATCTAAAAACAAGTATTTGCGGCCTACAGAGAATGTCACCATAGTAGCAGAGCGAGGACAATCCACAGATCCTCTAAAAGAGAGCAGTGGGGAGGAAGAGGAGGAGGGAGAAGAAGAGGAAGAAGAGGAAGAAGATATGGACGGGCATCATCAAAATTCTCCTCCAAGGCTGGCAAAACCCCAGTTGCTTGCTATCAAGAGAAAGGTCAGTTGTTTAAAAATTGGTGCAGACCCTATTGTTATTTATTATTTATTAATTTAGAATATTTATATACCGCTCCCCATTGAAAAATTTCGGAGTGGTGTACAAGGTAAAATGAAAATAAAAACAGAATAAAAAACAGTTAAAACAAAATTTAAAAGAAGCAAAAACAGAAATCCAAGGCTGCATGTTAAGGAAAGGCTTCTTGGAATAAAGATGTTTTCAGGAGGCGCCGAAAGGAGTACAAGGTTGGCGCCTGCCTGACCTCCAGAGGCAGGGAATTCCACAGGAGGGGCGCCACCACGCTGAAGGCTCTTCCCCTGGTGGATTCCAATCGGAGGATGGATCTAGGTGGAACCACCAGGAGCAGGCCCTCAGATGACCTCAGTGACTGGGCAGGTTGGTAAGGGAGAAGGCGCTCTCTCAGGTATCCTGGTCCTAAGTTGTTTAGGGCTTTGTACACAAGTACAAGAACCTTAAACCTGGCCGGGTAGCGAATAGGCAGCCAGTGCAGTTCCCTCAGCAGAGGAGTTACATGCTGGAAAGGGGCAACTCCAGACAACAGCCGAGCTGCAGCATTCTGCACTAGCTCCAGCTTCCAGAGCAGCTTCAAGGGCAGCCCCACATAGAGCGCGTTGCAGTAATCCAATCTTGAGGTTACCAATGCCTGTACCACCGTGGTCAAGCTATCCCTGTCCAGGAGAGGCCATAGTTGGCGGACTAACCGAAGATGGTAAAAGGCACTCCGAGCCATGACGGCTACTTGAGCCTCCAACGACAGAAATGGGTCTAAGAGTACCCCCAAACTACGAACCTGTTCTTTCAGAGGCAGAGTAACCCCATCCAGAACAAGCAATGAGCCTGTCTCCCGGGCTCGGGAACCACTCACCCACAGGGCTTCCATCTTGCCAGGATTCAGTCTCAGTTTATTGGCCCTCATCCAGCCCATTACTGAGTCTAGGCACTGGTCCAGGACCTGCACAGCCTCACCTGATTCAGTTGTCACAGGGAGATAGAGCTGCGTGTCATCAGCATATTGATGGCATTTAGCTCCAAATCCCCTAATGACCGCTCCCAACAGCTTCATATAGATGTTAAATAACATTGGGGACAAGATGGTGCCCTGCGGCACTCCATAGCTCAATTGCCAAGAGGCCGAGGACTGATCACCCAATGCTACTCTCTGAAAACGACCCTGTAGGTAGGACTGGAACCACTGTAAAACAGTGCCTCCGATGCCCATCCCACAGAATCGATCCAGGAGGATACCATGGTCGATGGTATCAAAAGCTGCCGAGAGATCGAGCAGGATTAACAGGGTTGCATTCCCCCTGTCCCTCTCTCGATAAAGGTCATCCATCAGGGCGACCAAGGTTGATTCAGTCCCGTAACCAGATCGGAACCCAGACTGGAATGGATCTAGATAATCAGTATCCTCCAAGAGTGCCTGCAGTTGCTCCTTAACTGGATTCAGGATTAAATCATGAATAAGAGAGGTCTTATTGCGGACTGACCTGGCATTAAAGAGTAGCACCACAAGGAAGGAAGGCTCAGTGGATGAGCTATCAGAAAACTAGAGGAGGAGGGTAGAAGGGGAACAGTGTGAAGACACCTGAAACCCGTTCTACGCTGATGTTGCAACCCCTTCCTCCTGCCATATCTCCTTCTGCCCCAAATCACTGGAATAGTGGCTCCCCCTCCATGCGTCCCTGCATCAGGGCTTCCCAAAAACATCTTTACCCACACCACCTATGCACTCACACACCATTCAAACCCACACTCAGTCATACAAACAACACAGTCACATTTCTCACTTGTGGTAACCAGCCACTGGTCATAGATGGACATCAGGCTACTACCAACTAAGCGATAAAGTGCTTTCCCCACACACACACAATCTCCCTCCCTTAGTAACTGCTAATTCTACTACTACCTGATGTGTGGCCACACTCCTCCCCCTGGCTCTCACACAGGGGAGCGTCCTGCTTCAAGTACCACAGCCTCTCACTCTGGGCAGATGAAGCAGCTATAATAGGTGAAGCCCCCAACCTCTGCCTCTCACTCAGGGTGGGGAGGACACAAGAAGTAATTATATCATTTCCCATGAGATCCCTGCTCTCACTAAGAGAAACTCTTCTCACTCAACCAAGGTAATGGCTAAAGAAGCAGCGAATTGACAGCCCAGGGAAGAGAGAGAAACAGAGAATCACCCTCACCCTCATGGCATCCCGAAGGGGCAAACCAAAGGGGCGCACTTCAAGCCTCAAGGTCTCAACAGGCTTGGAGACAGCCCTCTTCTGCCAATTGGCTGGAGAGAACCTTGGCAGTTGGCTCCACTCGGCAATCAATGGAACTGGGAGGTGGGCGGGGCAGTGGCACAAGCAGCAGGCTGCTGTGGATGGTAGAGCAGTCCTCTCCCCCAGTTCTCTTCTCTCACCAGCCCTGAAGTCTTCCCAGCCTCGTGGCAGTGTTAGACAAAGGTTCTTCGCCCAGGGGCGAGATCTAATTAGCCCCAAAGCACGACTCTACTTTCACAACGACAGAGGGTTCAAAAAGCGCTTTATTGATTTAAATCAAGATCTGAGCTCTAAAAAGGCGAGTGGTCAGACAAAGAAATAGAAAGTTAAGTACCCTTATATAGTTAGTGTCTGGGCTTTGCCCAGTGACAGTGTTAGCCAATCAGAACATAAAGTTTAGCATAACAGTTATCTTGCTCTGTATTCCTTTCATCTTACAACAACCAACACTGTTCCTTTGTTCCACATCAACATTGACCTTCCAGGCTGGAGCTAGAAGTAACTGTTTTTGTTAGATAAAGGGGGAAACAAGCTGACACCTATGGATAGATGTGACTTCTCGCTTGCTGTGAAATGGCTGCAATTCTACTTCCTTTCTAAAATGGCTTCGCTTTGGCTAACATAGCTCTCTTTTTTCTAACAGCAGGGCAGTTCATATGCTCTTCAAGTCTCAAGGTCTCAACAGGCTTGGAGACAGCACTCTTCATCTTATGTAATGATGATTGGCTAAAGTCTATCTGTACAACTACACTCAGAGTTTTTGACCATTTAAAATTTTCCACCTTTATCATAAATGTCTGCCATTGCTGTATTTCATAATAGGTTTTATTCCCTTCGGTGTGTTACCATTAAAATCAAGAATTAAACATTGCCCTCTACTGGTTGCAAGTGATGTTAATTGAAATGTATTGGCCAGTACAGTTCTGATTTTTCTTTTTCTTTTTTGCAAACCAGGTCTGAACCAGGTTCAGAATCCTGGTCTGCAGTGTAGTAGAATGAAGAGATACAAATAATAGGAGCCAACTAAATTTTCTGGGAGCCAGCCCTGGGATGCAACTTTTGTATCTTATGCCAATCATAAATTAGCCCTGGCCATGAACCACCATCTATTTCTAGTCTTGGCTGTTCTTCCCCTTGTTCTGACCTAAAACCCTAGTTCCCAACTCACAGTTGCAAACAGCTTAGAATCTCTATTTTCCAGTAATTGTGTATCGCAGGGTTAGAAAAAATCTTATGGAAAAACTTAATTCCTGCAGCCATCCTCCCACCGAACATGCATTTTTTCCCAGTGATAATGCTCTGTTATTTTTTACTTTAATGGAATACAGTTTAGTAACTGGAAGATCTGAGTGGCTTACAGTGAATACCCTACACGGAAGCAAATTCCCTTTTCATTTCTGTTTGAAAACTTCCATTTTTTTGAAATTAAAGTTAAATATATTTTCTGTATTTAGAAAATACTTTTAAATGTAAACATACTGTGGACTATTATTTTCCTTTTCCTGCATTTTATGTTTCTCACAGAATGATGTGTGTAAATTAGCAGGATGTGTAAATTAGCAGTAAATTAGCAGCTTCATGTCAATGAAGCTGCCACCATTTTCTTTGAGGTTTTTTTTGCTGCTGACCCTCCGGGTATAAGCAGAGGTACAAAGAAAAAAGTTACTTCCTATTGTGGAGGTGGGGCAAGATTTAAAAACAGTATTTCTAAACTGGTGGTACTGGTGGTACTGCAAGTCCGAGATGTAGGCTGCACAAGGAGGAAAGCAGCAGAGAAGGGAATGTTAAACCATTCAAAGTAAATTGAAGGTGGGTCAGTATACTAAATCAGTGGTTCTCAAACTCCACCCCCCTGCAAGCCACTTAAAAATTGTGGGTTGTCTGAACACACACAGAGCTCATATTTAATAACTTTTGTATCTTCAGCAATATCAAAACCAGTGCAATTAAAACCAGTCCACTGAATAGTGCCCCCTTTAACTGGTAATTTTTAAGGGGGGAATTAATAGACTGCACCAACATTGTATTATGAAAATCACAGGCCCTAGGCCAGGGCTTTTTATGATCAAGACAACCTCACTCTCTATCACAGAAAAAATAATAAAATCGTGCCAGGCCAAATATGGATATTATTGACTGTCCTGCTACTTTTCCATGGACCACCTCAACTGAGCTCACAAACTGCCAACATGTACCACAGTTTCAGAACTTCGGTGCTAGATTAAACTGCTACCAGGCACTGAATATTCTCTTATGCCTTTATTTGTACAGGTCACTTACAGAGCAATCCTAAGGGCCCTGGGAGAGCATTCCAGGGACCATAGGATTGCTTGTAAAGTCCTTCCGAGGTTGGAGACAGCGCTCCAACCTTGGAAGGGGGAGTTGGAGAGCCCAACACTGACCCTTCGCAGCTGGCATGGAGAGGAGGGGAGGGGGAGTGAAAGTTTGGTTAGAGGCTTGGCTGAAATATAGAACCTGGATTTTAAAATGTTTGATATGATGGGCAGGCAATTTTTGATGGGCAACTCATTGAAAGAATAATTCCATTACTTCTTCCCTCCCCATGGCCCTTAGTAAATTACTAGCTTTTATCATAGTCTCTTTTACCTGGGGTCTGAAGAATTGTTCTTCCTGCCCTATGCATGCAGGGAATGAAGGATGCAATTTTGTGTCCTTCTCCCGCCAGGTAGGAAAAAGGTTCCGTACGTGCTCTTTCCAGCTGCCAAAGAGCTTTCATATAGCTTTAACCTAAGAAAGAGCTACAAACTTGAATCATCAGACGATTGTCAGATTTAAAATGTAATTCAATATCTCCTGACTATGAACATTAAAATTATCTATCTTTAAAGTATAGCTTTAGTTGACGTTTAGTATTTCTGCCCTGAATGGCAGCCAAGAAACATTTTAAATAAATAAAAAATAAATATTTACATTATTTAGAGATTGTTAAATTGAGCGTGAACCTTCAAATTATATATACATATCAGAAAAGAAAACTAATTGAAATGGTAGCTGTAACTAAATATATGACACCTTGAGGCCATGATGATGATGTTTTGGCACCAGTAGATGGGGTTACCTTAATCCAAATAGTTTCTGAATGCCCCAAGAACTGTGGCAAACAGTTCTTGGGGCATTCAGTGAAGTGTAGGGCAGACATTTTAACATTTTAGTAACGGCTTCCTAAGTACATTGGAAACTTCTTCCGAGATAACTATGTCAGTGGCAGAGAGATTGGGATTGAGACACGATGAAGGGGGAACGTATGTAGAAGAGCTGGCTGGTAAATGTTATCGGTTCTCTGCTGGCTGGCAGAGAACCGATAACATTTGAACTGACAGGCAGATGAGACTACCATGAACATGCATCACAAAACCTGGCAGGTTTAGCAAAACTGATGTTAATTCTTCTGCCCAACTTTCACATTTTCCACATTATTTTTAGAGACCTTCCATATTGAAAAAGAAAAGGGGTCGTAAACGCAGAAAGATTAATAGCAGCGTTACAACGGAGACCATTTCTGAGACCACCGAAGTTCTGAATGAGCCATTTGATAACTCAGAAGAAGAAAAGTCCACGACACAGATGGAGCCCATTTGTGAGATAGATGGAGAAAACGATGAATTAAAGGGTGGCATTGAAACCGTTTTCCAATGTCAGTCTGGAGAGAAGGAAGAAAACAAACAAGAGCAAGACGAGCAAGAGAAAGACAATCACTGTTGCCAAAATGATGCTCCATGCAGAGGTGAGTGCAGTGTGGCTTTAGGCTGCAATTCTGGGCATGTAGAGCACTGAGCTCACACAGAAGGTGAGACTGTTAGCATCTCAAATTACTATTCATGGTTTGCTTTTATAGGCATTGTAAGGATACAGATTTGCAATAACATTTGTTGTTGTATTCTTTACGGTTTAAATAACCTATAGCTTTGAGGCCTTTTCCTGCTTTCCTGCTTTCTTTTCATTGTACTTTTTTTTTTATTAGCCAAATTAATCTTCATGGTTCTTTTTAGTATTCTGTAACTGATTTTCCAAATTTTGTTTCAATGCTTGGCTCTTCCAATTCAGAATAAAATAGTTCTCCTTCTGTGGATTGGAGGGTATCCTGGAGAGCATAACAACTTTCTTTGGTCTCTGGGAGTAGGGCTGGTCCAACCATGAATTCTTTCATCTTCCAGTTATCAACCCGTAGTCATCAGGGGAGCATTTTGTAATTTTTATTTTTTGCTCTGCTACTTTCTTCACCAGAGAGGTTGAATGGACTGCCTCTTCCCTGGCCTTAGCTAGTTTGTCTGATGATTCAAGTTTATCCTGGGATCATCCCGGGGTCGTCCCTGCCTGCTCCCGGGATATCTTGTGTGTCATTTACATAAACACATGTAAATAAACCTTAGGTCTAGCTAATTTTTGTGAACCGCCCAGAGAGCTTCGGCTATTGGGCGGTATAAAAATGTAATAAATAAATAAATAAATAAATAAAGGCCTCTGTCTGTCTGTCTGTCTGTCTGTCGGTCACTCTCCGTCCATTAGTCTCTTTCCCCTATCTTCTCCAGAAGGGAGTTGGTAAGTAAATGCTCCATGCCACAAGACTAGCACAGACAGAGGGAGCCATATGGCAGCAACAGTCAGGTAAGATAACAGTGTGACTTGGGTGCAGTAAGCATGTGAGTCACAGTCCATGAAGTGGCCATTTCAATGGCCAAGAAAGATCACTGGTGAAGCACATTGGTTCTAACTCAGAGGAGTGTGATACAGCTAATGCCGAGCACTTCATGCAGAGAATGTCCGTGTGTCAAGTGATGAGGAATGACAGCTCTCATCATCTTAGGTTCAGGCTTGTCCCACACACCTGGAACAAGCCTAATGTTCAATGCAGTGAATTCTCTAAGCTCTCCCACTGCTTTGGTTATGAGTGCAGGGGCATATCAAAAGAGAACTCAACTGCTCTTATATGGAGAGCTCCATTCTTTTTCTTATTTCAGCCTCATCAGCTATCCTTGGGTGTTTGTTTATTAAAGTCATAGGGTTGGATCCAGATTTCTGCTGGTTCAACTGGGCTGGTGGAAGTGGACTCCCTCCCCCCATCCCTTCAGTCCCCTCCAGTCTCCTGAAAATGCTACATAGAGCATCAGAAGGCCCTGCTAAATAGGGTTAGCACTGGTGTCGTGGGATGCCCAAAAATCAGGCAGACAGTCCTTATATGAGTAGATTTCTTCTCTTACAGAAGGCTTGTGGAAGACAGATTCTGGATTCAACTCTTGTTGCCTGTTGGAGCATATCTGAGGCTTCCAGGAATCCATACATAACAACACATGGACAGTCTTCTCATTCCATCTTCCTCTTGATTCTGGGGTCTTTAGAACATTCAGATGACAGTGAAATACTGTTTATACTGCAGTTTCCACCTATGTGGAGACTAGGCATGTGCTCCGCTCCGATTAGAAGCGCAGAAGCAGGAGCGAATTGGCCTGCTCCGCCTTGCCCAGAGGCGGAGTAGAAGCAGACCGCGGACCCCTAGAAGCAAGGCAAAGAGAAGCGCCTATTTTTCGGAGCTCCTCTTTCAGGCGGACCGCTCCGATCACCATCTTGAAACATTTCGCCCATAGATAACTGGGTTGTTTTTGAAGCTATCGTTCTGAAAATTCTTGTGCTTAGACAGTCGTGGATGGGGGTCATTTTGAGACTACTCTCACCTCTCTGCGTCGTGTGGGTCGCGTGCTATATTTTTTTAAAAATCGGGTAAATGAACATTACAAACAGGGACAGCGTGGGTCAAACGGCGGTTTTCGCCCATAGGATTGCATTGCAGAAAAGAATCGGGGATAACTGGGTTGTTTTTTAAGCTACCGTTCTGAAAATTCTTGTGCTCAGAGAGTCGTGGATGGGGGTCATTTTGAGACTACTCTCAGCTCTCTGTGTGGTGCGGGTCGCGCGCTAGAATTTTTTAAAAAACCGGCAGGAAAAATACCTTTTCCGAAGGGCTGAGGGGCAGTCAACTCCCGGTCATGATCACATGATCCCAAAGTTGGAGGAAGGGATAGGCAAAACGGGTAACTTGGGATTCTGGGAAACTTCTCTTTCTTAATCTGAACGGACTTTTCCCCGTGTTTTTTAAAACAGTAGCCCCACCAAATGCACAAACACAACCTGAAATCATATACTAAGCCAATAATAAGAGAGCACTGCTACCCACCCTAAGTTTGGGAAACAACTGAAAAGATGTGGTGCAAGGGGATGAGCTCCCCTAGGGCATCTCATTGTGGACGTGCCCCCACTCTCTCCTGTACTTGGAAGGCCATCAGAGCCTTCCAAAGAGAGTAACCCGGTGGAGCAATGCCTATCATGAGTTGAAGTGACAGTTCTACTTCTCTTAGTGGTGGAGCGATACCTATCATGAGTTGAAGTGAGCGTTTTACTTCTTAGTGGTGGAGCAATGTCTTTCATGAGTTGAACTGACAGCGTTGCTTCTTAAAAGACTGGTCACTACTAGGACCAGTCAAATTGGCAGCTGCTTCCCCCTCCCCCGGGCACGTCGCCCTATTACTGGTAAAAGACAGATATAACCTTTTTTAAAAAGTTCTTCTTGTTGTTTATTCAGCAACACTGCTGCTTTTAATTCCACCCCTCCTTCGTTTATTTATTTATTTATTTATTCCATTTTATATGCATTACTGGCTTATCCTTGGCTCACTTCCTTATGCCCCCAGAAATGCCAGCTGCCTGCCTGCCTGCCTTCCCTCTCTCCTCCCCTGCCCGCCTTGCAGGGATGTTGTGTGTGTCTGGCTTTGACTCAGGGGAGAAGTCCTTCCTGCGCTCACTTGGAGTTTTGGAAGTTCCAAATCCATTTTTCAAGTGTGGAAGAAGATTTCATAGGTTTATCTCTACTCCCCAATTCATGGCATGTTGGGATTTCCTTTGAAATGGCCCCATTGAGAGGTCTGCAGGTTTAAACCCCGCCAAAAAACAGGGGATGATGGGACTGCCTTGAGTCTCGGCGTGCGGCGTATGTATCCCTGGATAAGCTGTCATGGTGGTGAGTTTGAGGGGTTTTTTTAACGTGCAAATTGACGGAGCTATTGGAAAGGGGTGTGAATGGGTGTTGGATTTTCATAAATTCCCCAAAAATCAGGGGATGATGGGACTGCCTTGAGTCTCGGCGTGCGTATGTATCCATGGATAAGCTTTCATGGTGGCGAGTTTGAGGTTTCTAATGTGCAAATTGACGGAGCTATGGAAAGGGGTGTGAATGGGGTACCCGATTTTCAAAAATTCCCCAAAAATCAGGGGATGATGGGATTTCCTTGAAACATGGCATCCATGTGGACACGTGGATAAGCTATCATGGTGCCAAGTTTGAGGTTTCTAACGTGCAAATTGACAGAGCTATCGAAAGGGGTGTGACTTAGGGTTATGGGTGGTGCGTTAGAGGTTAGAGCCCCGCCAAAAATCAGAGGATGATGGGACTGCCTTGAGTCTGGGCGTCCATGTGGACACACGGATAAGCTGTCATGGTGGCGAGTTTGAGGTTTCTAACGCGCAAATTGACGGAGCTATGGAAAGGGGTCTGAATGGGGTGCCCGATTTTCATAAATTCCCCAAAAATCAGGGGATGATGGGATTGGCTTGAAACTTGGCGTGCGTGTGTATACGTCCATGAGGTGTCATGGTGCCAAACGTGAGGTTTCTAACTTGAACAGAAAAAAAGTTGTTTACTTTTTTAGCTTTCAATGCAACCCTATGGGGGGGAAAAACGGAGCTCCGATCCGGATCCGGAGCTCCGAGCGGAGTGGAGCGGAGTGGAGCGGAGCGGAAATGGGCGGAGTGGGGGCGGGGCGAAGTGGCCTGATCCGAAAATAGCGGATCTGGAAGTGAAGCGGAGCGGGGGGTCCATGCACACCCCTAGTGGAGACTCCCTTCAGCTGGTACCATAACCCTAGAATCATAGAATCATAGAATAGCAGAGTTGGAAGGGGCCTACAAGGCCATCGAGTCCAACCCCCTGCTCAATGCAGGAATCCACCGTAAAGCATCCCTGACAGATGGTTGTCCAGCTGCCTCTTGAATGCCTCTAGTGTGGGAGAGCCCACAACCTCCTTAGGGAACTGATTCCACCGTCGCACTGCTCTAACAGTTAGGAAGTTTTTCCTGATGTCCAGCCGGAATCTGGCTTCCTTTAACTTGAGCCCATTATTCCGTGTCCTGCACTCTGGGAGGATCAAGAAGAGATCCTGGCCCTCCTCTGTGTGACAACCTTTTAAGTATTTGAAGAGTGCTATCATGTCTCCCCTCAATCTTCTCTTCTCCAGGCTAAACATGCCCAGTTCTTTCAGTCTCTCTTCATAGGGCTTTGTTTCTAGACCTCTGATCATCCTGGTTGCCCTCTTCTGAAGACGCTCCAGCTTGTCTGCGTCCTTCTTGAATTGTGGAGCCCAGAACTGGACGCAATACTCTAGATGAGGCCTAACCAGGGCCGAATAGAGAGGAACCAGTACCTCACGTAATTTGGAAGCTATACTTCTATTAATGCAGCCCAAAATAGCATTTGCCTTTCTTGCAGCCATATTGCACTGTTGGCTCATATTCAGCTTGTGATCTACAACAATTCCAAGATCTTTCTCGTTTGTAGTATTGCTGAGCCAAGTGTCCCCCATCTTGTAACTGTGCATTTGGTTTCTATTCCCTAAATGTAGAACTTGGCATTTATCCCTATTAAATTTCATTCTGTTGTTTTCAGCCCAGCACTCCAGCCTATCAAGATCACTTTGAAGTTTGTTTCTGTCTTCCAGGGTATTAGCTATCCCACCCAATTTTGTGTCATCTGCAAATTTGATAAGCGTTCCCTGCACCTCCTCGTCCAAATCATTAATAAAAATGTTGAAGAACACTGGGCCCAGGACTGAGCCCTGCGGCACCCCACTCGTTGCCTCTTCTCAGTTTGAGAAGGTTCCATTGATAAGCACTCTTTGAGTCCGATTCTGTAGCCAACTGTGAATCCACCTAATAGTTGTTCCATCTAGCCCACTTTTAGCTAGTTTGTTAATCAGAATGTCATGTGGTACTTTGTCAAAAGCTTTGCTAAAGTCAAGATATATGACGTCCACAGCATTCCCACGGTCCACAAGGAAGGTTATCCTATCAAAAAATGAGATCAAATTAGTCTGACAGGATTTGTTCCTGATAAATCCATGTTGTCTTCTAGTAATCACTGCATTGTTTTCAAGGTGCTTACAGATTGACTTCTTTATAATCTGCTCCAGAATTTTCCCAGGGATGGATGTCAGACTGACTGGTCTCTAGTTCCCAGGTTCCTCCTTTTTGCCCTTTTTGAAGATAGGGACAAAGTTAGCCCTCCTCCTTTTTCTTTCCCTTTCTAATCCTCTTCCAAGAACCGGGAGGATGGATGAGAAAACTACCTGGCCCCCAAAGTTCTTCAGTTTCCTTCCCAGAACTTCAAAGTCTGAAATGATTTCTTCGTAGCTCTGCTCTGCTCTGCCCTCCCCATCTTGGTGTCACCGTTTTCACCTATGGAAAGTGTTCGTCAGGATAGTCAGTTATCTAAAAATTATGCAGGTACAGAGATCTCTGAAAGCAGAGGTGAGAAACATGCGCCACCAGATGTTGTTGGATTGCAATTCCTATCTGTCCTAGCCAGTATAATCAATGCAGAGCCATGATGGAGTTGCAATCCAACAGCATTGGATGGCCACATGCTCCGGATCCCTGTCTTAATGCATAAATGATGTTACTAGTATATCCTCAGGGAACAATGATTGCATACATAGAGAGAATTCTAAAGGCCAGGTTCTACTTCAGCCCTTTACTGATGCTTTATCTACCTTACCAGGAAGGTATATGTACGTAACAACTTTGTCCCTCTTTCCATAACTGTGGGTCCACGCGAGTAGAGTTACTTGCAGAAGTTGATTCCCTTCTTGTGGTTCAGCCATTCGGTCAGATTTGTTAAATGCACTAGTAATGCTGGTACAGTGCTTTTTGGGGCATTCGATCAGCAGGTACATTCTACAGAAAAAAAGACAAGACTAGCTGATGTGAGGTTCCTCTGGAGAGAATGAGCTCCATCATACTGAGGGTTAACACGCTCCCTACCATCATTTCTCCACCAGTGTTTTCATTCCTCAGTTACTTCCTCTTTCAAAAGAGGAAGTGAACAAGAAGCATGAGGCCCATTCAGTTGGCTGTTCTAATTGCGCTGCTTCTCCTGCACACAGCAGGAGAGAGCAGCAACTTCTGGGTTTAAAATATATCGGACTTTGTGGAGAGGTTTTTGTCACACAAGGAAGGCCAGAAGGGGCGGAAGGTGCACGGGAGGCAGACGACATCATGGGAGGGACCTACAAAAAATCCGTGAGTGCCCAGTAATGAGTGTGCAATAAAACCCTTGTAAGATGGAGCTCAATAAATGTATGGAAATCCTACAGTAACAGGTGACTCAAAAATGTATGTAAGGGTTAACAGCAGGGTTGGCAGTCCCCCCCCGCCCCCCCCGCCCCTCGATGGTGAAGCTTTTGATGGCAGCACACACCTCTTACCTTCCTTTGATTGTAGTGGACAGGTATAGCAGCAGCAGGGAAAAAAAGCTGTGCTAACTAGCATTGTGCAAAATTCTTTGATCAATTTATTTTTGATCATTCATTTGTGGGGGAGGGGGTGAAAAGTAATTGCACTCAAAAATTCTGGGAAGGAGTGAGGATTTTGGAGAAATTTCTCTGGGTGCAGGGCTTCAGGGCTTATCTTACTGTAAGCAGGTGGCAGAGGGGTGCGTGTTCCCTTTCTTTTAGCATTCCCCCCACCCCTTCTGTCCTTCAGGCACTCCGCAGGCAGCCGCACTGGAAAGCTGTAAGGGAGGGTGCCCCAGCTAAGTCTCCCAGGGAGCCTTCCAAAAGGTCAAGCAGCCGGAGAGTCTGCGAGAACAAAAATGAGGAAAATTGGTAAAAGAAACATCGTGCACATCCCTCCGCCACCTCCTTCCAGTACAGTAAGCCCTGAAGCCCTGCACCCTAAGCATTTTTTCCAAAATTCTCAACTTCCCAACAAACGAGGCAGAAAAATGACTGCTGCTTTTGCAGGGAAATGAAGAGGTTACAAAAGGTGGCAGTTTGGCACAGCGCTAGTTTTAAACAAAAAGCACCTGCCATTTTAACCCCCAACTGAGGCTACAATGTAACATTACTCTGGAGTGATGCTATGTGAAGCCCCCAGAGGCATTGAGGGGAATGAGTTCACCAGCCAACCAGACTCCCGTATTGAGATGTGTCGTGGACCTGGGTGGCTGCTGCTGGCAAGGTAGCAGTGGGCCCTCCTCAGGGTTAGGGCTGTTGGCTAGTGAACTACCTGATCAGAAAATGCCAGTATAGTCCTAGGGCATAGACTAGTGGAAGACCGGAGGCTGAACAAAGAGGCCACCCCATTCATAGGAGGTGAAATTTTGAGACGTTTTGTTGATTTTCAAGTATGTACATGGGAATTTTAAAATGTTTTTGGGATGCTTCTCTCTCTCTCTCTTTTACTTCTACCTGTGGCAATAGGGACATTTTTGTTTTAAAGTTGCCACCAGCAATAAACACCCAAATAAACTTTTGAAAGTCCCTTCCTTGCCCCCCCCCCCCAATTCAAGCTGACAGTGGAGCCCTGCCCTGCAAGGGAGGTGTGGCTTGAAAACTGAGCTCAGCCATTCATAGATGGCCTTTAGCAATTCATTTCAGGGGCAGTCCCCCAACATAAAGTTCCCCAGATGTTCGTGGAAGAAACCAATTATTCAGAGCCGTTCTTATCTGGTTTCTGACTGGGGTTTGATAATACCACTGCCTTGGTTGCCTTGGCAGATGACCTACACTGGGAAATGAAGTGGAGTGTGTGATCCCATTGCTTTTCTCTGCATTCTCAGTGGCTTTCAGTAACCATCAACAATTATATCAGTGTGGACCGTCTTGTGGAGATGATGCTAGCAAGGCATTGCACTCAGGTGGTTTCAGTCAGTCCTGAAATGGTCTCAGGAGGCGCTGCTGAGAGGCAGCTTGTTCCACCCTTTGGTGTGCCACAAGTTTCCATCTTTTCTCCCATGCTTTTAGACATCTACACGAAGCTGCCAGATAACATCTGCAAGTGGTTGGGACTGAAGTGTCATTCATCAGTATGCAGATGACACACTGCTCTACCACTCATCTTCAACATCTGATCCTAGAGAGGCAGAAGAGTTGGTAAATTGGTGTCTGGTGTCAGTTGAGTGAGTGAGAGTGAAAAAGTTAAAACTTAATCCAGATAAGAGAGAGGTGCTGTCAATCAGGGATCCTGACAATCTGGGAGACAACATGAATTCCCTTTTTCTAGACGCTTCAGACCTTTACTGATGCTTTATCTACCTTACCAGGAAGGCACATGTACGTAACCCTCTACATCTTTGTCCCTCTTTCCATATCAGTGGGTCCACGGGTGTCTCTTTCCAAGTTCCCTGGCAGATCCAGGTCACCATGGACATGAGCCTCTCCCTTAGAGGGGTCCATTTCCAGGTGTTATCAGTAGATTGCCTGTGGTTTGGGGGTAGAAGCTATCCATAGCATCAAATGCCTCATGCTTTGAGCAGATGAGAGGGGAGGCACTGCTTTTCAATACCCTTCTCAGGATATTCTCCTCCAAAGAATTTTGGACTTGTCTGAAATATTGCTTCTCTTAAACGGACTGGAGGATATTCTGTTCCACCCATTTTGGATTGGTCTACTATGTGTGAAGAGGAGTCTAGGGTTTTTTTTGGTCTTCCTTTCACAGCTCACATTAAGCTTAGTTCTGAGTCCAAGTGATTCGCTTTTCTCTTCAGTACATTCAGTTTTTCTTCCTAGTTGGAGATGAGTGTGGGATTTGTAGTGCGGCACATCTGAAGTGGGCAGTTTCGGGAACACTGCAATATCTCCTCTCTACCCCTCCCCCCCCCCCCCGGTGTCCCGCATGATAAGAGTTCAATGTCCTGCTATGCTGCTGCTTGGGCTTCAAAGACAAAGCGACTATAGGCTGCAGCTATTGATTAAAGCCGACTTACCCCACTCTTTCAAAGGGGGCCTGGATTTGCTCTCGCCTTTAAAACCGACATTCTTACCCCGCTTTTTCAAAGGGGGCCTGGATTTGCTCTCGCCTTTCACCTCGCTCGCTCCAACAACAAGAAGTCCCGGGGGGAGAGAGGGAGAGGGAGAATTTTGCTGGGGTCCCAAGCATTTTTCTGCTTAGCAGGGCTGCGCCAATTCCAGGCGTCCCATGGCTGAAGGTGGTGGCCACCGCCGCCAACCCCCGCCACCGTGCTCAGCCACTAAGTGTTTGTGCCGGCTGGGAAGAGCCCACAGCGGCGCTGGAAGCAGGCGACGGGTTGCGATTCCCAGGGCCTGCGGACCAGGCAGGCCATGCTGCGCCCCTCTGAGATCTGCACGCCCTAGGCCGCCGCCTTATTCACCTATATGGTCGCGCCGGCCCTGTTCACAGCTTTCTTACCCTTGTGGTAGCTGTTAATTAAAGAGCTCTCTCTCCCCCCTAAGTTTCTGCCAGCTGCAGCAAACTGGAGGGGAAACTCTTTGTATGAATAGAGGGGAACTCTGGCTGATCAGCCCTGCATCCAGAGGCTGTTGGGGAGGACCTATCCTCTCCAGACTATCCTTTAGTCTACTGAAGAGGATGAGCACTCATGGTTAGTCCAGTCGTCCAGTCTATGTAAGAGTCCAGATCATGCTTGGCCTAGATGGTCTTGTCAGAAACTGGGGGAAGTGCACATGCAGCCTTCATCCTCAAGAGGGAGGGAAGGGAAGCACTCTGTGCATGCCCAGAAATAAGCTCAACGAAGGGGAGCAAGTAGGTGGGCCAGCCTTGACCCATCTGTACAGACTCCTGAAGGAGCACTTGGTGGGCAAGAAGTGCAGTCCGGGGCAGTCCTGTCAAGTCTTGGCTGGAGCTGGGTGCATCCACTGACAGATGTTTACTTCCCCTCCTTCTCAGTACTACTCCTCAATCCTCTGTCGGAGATCAGCTTTGGCAATGAGAGGAGGGAAGCGCCTCTCAGAGGACGTGGGCACCTGAGGGCCCCCAAAGGTATGCTGGGAGGTGTAGCACTGACATGTAGAGTGGCTGATTTAAAATAAAGTATGGGTGAGCAAACCAGGTTTGCTCAATCTCTCAATCCTAACTCAGCTCCCACTTTTCCGAC
Organism: Elgaria multicarinata webbii; assembly: GCF_023053635.1. Classification (NCBI taxonomy): domain Eukaryota; kingdom Metazoa; phylum Chordata; class Lepidosauria; order Squamata; family Anguidae; genus Elgaria; species Elgaria multicarinata. Next base: position 2,682,448 of record NC_086176.1, read on the forward strand.
CTCTCACTAACTGTCTTTGTTCTCCTTCTACCTGACTTTCCCCAACTGCCCCTCACCCCACCCACCCTTCCATTCTAGCCTCAGCCATCAGTCATTCCTCCATTCACTCTTCTGTTTCAATAGTAAAGTCAGGCTTTTACATAAAAATCATAAAGTTTGTTCAGTAATTCCTGCATCTCTCTTGGAATGTTGTGGTTTAGTTATAACCTGAGGTGGGTAAGGGAAACACAGCATAAAAAAATTCATCAAGTTAAAAGGCCTTGGAAAATATATATATATTTAAAAAATCACTTGGCACTTAAAAGCCATTACTGCAGTCACTAGGCAAGCCTGCCTGGGAAAAAGAAATCCATAAGCAGGGTGCCACAACTAAGAAGTTGTCTCCAGTTGTCTTCCACCACACCTCAGATGGTGTTTAAAGATTAACACATTATTCAGGGACCTAGGCTTGTGTCTACAACTCCCAGCATGCCTTGGGTGAGAGGGAAGATTTATCAGGGTTTGGCAGCCATCATCAGGAAGTGGCTCACCATCCTGGGCCTGAAGGGTGAGTGCCTGGGTTGGCTGTCTAGGTCACTAGGCACCATCAGGAGCAGAACGGAAGGAGGTAGCAGCTCTGGGCAACAACCAAGCTACCTGTGAGCCAGCTGGTCAGCTCCCTCAAGGCCTACCTATGGACACTGATTGGACTGGCTCAGCCAGACTTCACTTACCATGAGCCTCAGCGGCAGAATTCCCATTGGCAAGTCGGGCACTGCAGATTCAAGGCAGTCCTGGCCATGCATTGGGAGAGAGAGAGAGAGAGAGAGGAAACTAATTTAAAGTTACCTCACAGGCCTAGGATTAGCCTACCTTGTCATGATGGTAAGAGAGGAAAAAAAGAAATGAATTCCATTTGTTTATAGGTTAACTCACAGGACAAGCACCGGCCTGCTACTTTAAGATGATTATGTTGCAGACATCTATCTTAGGGGGCCTGAGCAATGCTGGGAAGAAACTTGAAATTTGGTATGTTGATAGGTCTGGCTGTACAACGTACCAAAAAAATGTAAAAACATGAAATTTTGGATTAATGAATTTAATAAAAACCTGAGGCTTATGAAACCTCGTGTGGCGCAGAGCGGTAAAGCAGCAGCAGTTTCTGCAGCTGAAACTCTCCCCACGGCCTGAGTTCGATCCCAGCGGAAGCTGGTTTCAGGCAGCCGGCTCGGGTCGACTCAGCCTTCCATCCTCCTGAGGTTGGTAAAATGAGTACCCAGTTAGCTGGGGGAAAGGTAATAATGGCCGGGGAAGGCAACGGCAAACCACCCCACGATAAGGCCTGCCAAGAAAACGTCAGCAAAAGCTGGCGTCCCTCCAAGAGTCAGTAATGACTCAGTGCTTGCACGAGAGGTTCCTTTCCTTTTCCTATGCCTACAACTCCCAGCATGCCTTAGGTGGAACTTCCAAGAGTCTTCTCTTGCCACCAAACTACTATTATTCCTTCAGGACATTCCATAAATAAAATTTCTTCAGCAGAACTAGGATGACCATGTGACAGGAAAAACCCGGGTTTGTCAGGATTTTTGGTAACAAATCCCGGAACAGGGGAAATTATGAAATTTGAAGAAAAAACAGAATTTTACCCATCTTCCTGAACCAAAGGGGAGCTCTACTTTAATGGGAATTAACCAAAATGCGTATAACTCCATCATTTTTAAAAATAAAGACATGAAACTTGGCATGATGGTAGCTTTTAGTAATACCAAACTTGAATCAGATCCATTCATATGTTGATTTTTTAGAATTTTTTTAATATTTGAGGTTTTAAAACTATTATTTTAAAAACTCATTTTTAAAGATAAAGAGATGAAACTTGGCACCATGATAGCTTTTAGTTAGGGCTTTAGCCACACCAAGTTTGAAACAGATCCGTTCATCCATTGATATTTAGGATTTTTTTTTTAAAAAAAAGGTTTTAAAATTATTATTTTTAAAAATGTTATTTTTAAAGATAAAGAGATGAAACTTGGCACCATGATTGCTCTTAAGAAGGACTTTAGCTATGCCAAGTTTGAAGCAGTTCTGTTCATCCATTAAGTTTTAGGATTTTTTTAAAGTTTGAGGTTCTAAATTTTTTTTTAATTAAAATTTTTAAAGGTAAAGAGCTGAAAGTTGGCACCATGATAGCTCTTAAGGAGAGATTTAGCCATGCCAAGTTTGAATCAGATCCGTTCATCCGTTGATTTTTAGGGTTTTTTAAAGTTCAAAGATTTAAAATTATTGTTTTTAAAAACCACTGGAGCCATATCCTTCAAACTCAGGTTGTCAAACCTCCTCTTTAGGGTCTTGCACATTGAGCAGTTTCAGTCCTTGGCAAGGGGAACTCCAGTCTTTAGGTAAGAAGTGCTCAGGAAGCAGGGCACCTTTCCTATTGTAGATTTGGTGGGCAGTCGGGTACCTAGAGCTCAGCAGAGGCATGGTGTCCACAAATCAAAATGTGGGACAGGAGGGGTCAGTCAAAGCAGCCCACAAGGAAAAACAGAATGGGCCAGAGGCCTTTTTCTCAAAGTTCCACATCATGGGCAATGAAGGGTCATCCTTGTTCTTGAGAGTTTTTCTCTAAGGATGACCCTTCATTGCCCATGATGTGGAACAGTGAGGTGCCAGTCTAGAGAGAGGCTCTCTTCTTTGCAGATGCCTTTTTGCTGCGGATGTTGGAACCTGGCATATCATTGCTTTGCTTTGCTACCGCTTCCCTTCCACTTCACTTTGTACACTTGTGAGCTAGGCTCTGTCTGCACCACTGGGATGCAATGCAGAACATTTAAAGTGCATGTCAGAGGAAAATAGATAGATTTGTGGCTTTGGCTGGCTGACATATCTCTTAGAGACAGAGTTAGACTGAAGACACAACTCAGTGATGGCTGTAGCTGAGCCCTGAGAGGCTGCTGTGCCACACAGAGCCTTTTTAAGAGTGTCTCAATGTTGGTGCGGGCAGAGGTGGCTGGCGGTGGAGTTTTTTTAAAAAAAAACAAGAGTCACAGATGCGACCAAGCTATAAGCTGTCTCCCTAGCCCCAGCCACAGGGTATAAGTGCACACCCTGGCTGGACCGTTGGGAGACTTTGGCAGAGAGAGGGAGTGGGGGATTATTTGAGGCTGGAGATGTTGGCTGGCTGGCATAAGGCAGAGAGAGGCTGAAGGTAACCCAGATGCACCTGTAGCTTGGCCCTGAGGCTGGCTTGCCACCCAGAGTGTTTTAAAAGTGCATCAGAGTTGAGCGGTTGTGCAGAAGGAGAGGAGGTGGCTGGTGGCAGAGATTTTTAAAGTATTGGGCAAAAGGTGGGATATAAATATAATAATAATAATAATGATGATGATGATGATGATGTAAGAGTCACCAGACATGACCAAGCAATAACCTTCAATAAGCAATAAGCAAAATACACACGTTTTTTTTAAAACAATTGAAATTTAAAAATAAAAATCCAGTATCAAACCCCGTTAACAACAGCAGCAGCTTGCAATGAGTGAGGATACAGTCAGAAAAAATATTTGAGGGAAGGGGAGAATGTGTCACATAGAGTATAGGAAAAGCTTCAAAGTACAGCAAAGCTACAAAGTAGGAGTAAGTGAAGTTAATTTCAGATACATTGAATGCCTCACTTCTTTATTTCAGTGATTTTAACATTAAGATATTTATTTCTTTATTTATTTATTACATTTTTATACCGCCCAATAGGTATAGAACAGATTTGTCTAAAATGTGTGCTGTAAAATCAGACATGTGACCAAGGCTATGTTCGGGTGCTGGACACAACCCCTGGGGGCTGACCATGTTGTCCTCCTTTTTTGTTTCCAAAATATGGTCACCCTACTTTATCCTCTGTATGGCTCCATAGCAGTGGCATAATGCCACCAGCACCATAAGTTGGTGGGTTGACCATTTAATTAAAAAAATTAAAAGTAAAAAGTGCCATTGTGTGTCTTCAGAGCACAGGTAAAAGACCAAAGTCACCAGCGGCCTTGACCATCCTGGCTTTCTGCCAAAACCTGTTAAATGTAGATATTATATAGTAAATTAGGCCAATAAAATATTCTGTGTTCTGGCTGCTTTCCTTTTTTCATAATAATAACTTCAGAGCACATGCATTCAACAGTTCCCTGCGTCCACTGAAATCTGCTTCCGTACTATGTGTTATTCAGAGATCTGGGCAGTGCTGGGTGTATTTTCTTTATTTATTTATTTATTACATTTTTATACTGTCCAAAAGCCGAAGCTCTCTGGGCAGTTCACAGAAATTAAAACCATAATAAAACAACCAATAGTCTAAAAACACAAATACAAAATACAGTATAAAAAGCACAACCAGGATAAAACCATGCAGCAGAAATTAATATAAGATTAAAATACAGAATTAGAACAGTAAAATTTAAATTTAAGTTAAAATGAAATGTTAAGATACTGAGAAAATGAAAAGGCCTTCAGCTGTCGACGAAAGGAGTACAGTGTAGGCGCCAGGCAGGCCTCTCTGGGGAACTCATTCCACAACCGGGGTGCCACAGTGGAGAAAGCCCTCCTCCTAGTAGCCACCTGCCTCACTCCCTTTGGCAGGGGCTCACAGAGAAGGGCCCCTGTAGATGATCTTAATGTCTGGGCAAGTACATATGGGAGGAGGTGTTCCTTCAAACAATCTGACCCCAAACCATTTAGGGCTTTGAATGTTAATACCAGCAGTCTGAATCGGGCCCGGACCTGGACTGGCAGCCAATGAAGTTGTAAAAGGACTGGCATAATGTGATCTCGCCAGCCAGTCCCTGTTAGTCAACGGGCTGCCCTGTTTTGTACCAGCTGAAGTTTCCGGACCGTTTTCAAAGGCAGCCCCACGTATAACGCATTGCAGTAATCCAAGCAAGAGGTTATCAGAGCATGGATAACTGTAGCTAGGCTATCTCTGTCCAGATAAGGGCGTAGTTGGTATATCAACCTAAGCTGATAAAAGGTGCTCTTTGCCACTGAGTTCACCTGTGCCTCAAGTGACAGTTCTGGATCCAAGAGCACCCCCAAACTATGGACCCGACCCTTTAGGGAGAGTGCAACCCCATCCAGCACAGGACAAACATCATCTCGCTGGACAGATGACCTCCATCTTGTCTGGATTGAGTCTCAGTTTATTAGCCCTCATCCAGTCCATTACCATGCCCAGGCACTGGTTCAGAACAGCCACTGCCTCACCTGGGTTTGATGAAAAGGAGAGGTAGAGCTGGTAAAACATATTTTTAGGTTTGCATCCTTTTTAGTTGGTAGAAAGGGTGTTGTTTGTCCTAATTGTTTTTGAAGTTTAGATGGCTGCTCAGGCCAAGGCATGATGGGAGGTGTAGGCATTTCAGGTAAAACAAAAAATGTGGTTTATCATGGAGCTCTAATTTAAAATACAGTTTTTATTAACAAAATTTTCCATTTATTCTAACAAAACAATTTACTAACTCAACCAAACTAAAACAACAACAACCAACCTAAAGATGAACAAGTTGCAGAGAAGTTTATTATTTATCAAATAAGTGTTATAAATATTATTCACGGGCCCGAGCAACGCCGAGCATATCAGCTAGTTTACTATAAGTTTTGAGTCTCCTCATCAACTTGAATAGTATCTAGAGGAACTGCTAGTTTAAACTTATTTATTACATACCAGTAGCTATTCAAAATGTACTCTGACTTATTAGGGCTTCCATGGAGATCATCTCTGTGTGGAAAAAGCATGGGCACGGACATGGGTAACTACAAATCCACAGAAAGAGTAGGCAACATTACCTGTTATGTGTACCCATGGCAAAATAAAGTCATGCGCCTAACTCCGTATATAATAATGGTCATTATTTTGCCCAGAAGAAAAATACTGCTCCACTTCAGTTTAATACAACTACTTAGATTATACGTTGGATGCTAAAATGACAAATGACTTAAGTGCATCAAAGATTTTTTATAAGAATAGAAAAGATAAACACTAAAGCAATAGTTGCTTTTTCCTAAAACCGAACAGCTTTGTGAATCTAGGCAAAATTATCCATTCTCCTTTTCTTGTTTCTGTGAATCTTTCTGTTACCAGTATTATAGATTATGTGTGTGTGTGTGTGTGTGTGTGTGTGTGTGTGTGTGTGTGTGTGTGTGTATTATATCTTTATTGCATATTAGCCACCTGGGCCATTCGCAAACAGGTAAAACAATAACATACCCACCGCGAGCTTGCCACAAGCCAGCGGAAGTGCTACGAATAAGAGTAACTAGGATAACAATCGTCCAGGTTATATTTACAGTGTTAACCAACATATAATATTGGATATTAAAATTAATCGTTTGAGACAATCAGTGGTTCCCGGGCCTCCATCGCCCGGTGTACAAATTTCGCAGTCCTAAAAGATATATAATAGTCTGTACCAGCCAAAAGAGTAAGGACTACACCTTTAGAAGTCATGAAATTAAACCTGGGAATTAAAGGCTCAAGGTATTGTTTCCTCAGCTCCGCATACCTTGGGCACTCAGCTAGGAAATGAATTATATCCTCGGCTTTAGGGCAACCTGCTGGGCAATCTACATTGGTGCTAGGGTGCTTTTTAAAGCGTGCCTTCCCCTCCATCAGCAGGAGGGAATTTAGCCTGCACCGAGTAAATAGCCATCTCAGCTCTTGTGGCATTCCAGAAGTTAAATATAGGGGAGCCTTTCCCGGAGCAGTAATGATACTCTTATAGAGCCCATTTGAGCGGCTCACTTCGACCGCTGCCATAGATGACTGAATATCACAGTCATACAGCCTTCTGGCAATCTCATCCTTGGCCCCGTCAAACCCCCTCGTAAGGAGGAATGCTTGCGAGAAACCCAATTTGGAGATGGAGTGTCTCATCCTGTCTGCCCATGAATCCTTCCCCATATCGTCATATGTGGACAGCACCAACGGAGGGGCCAGGTGAAACACTATCTTTAACCAGAAGGATATAGCTGCTTTTAGCATCAATGTATGGATTGAGAGACATGCAGTTTCCAGTCGGACAATATCCTTAGATGTAGATCTAGGAACTCCAAGGGTCCTGGATAGAAATTTGTGCTGTACTACTGCTAATGGTGTGATATCTCCATGGGCCCAAATGGGAGCTCCATACAGAATCTGAGGGAGTAGTTTGCTTTTAAGCAGTTGTAACAGTGGTGCTATCCACTGTCCTCCTGCTCCAGCTGCGAAGCGAAAAATGGCATTAGCTGTTACATTGGCCGCTGAGGCTGCTGCACCCAAATGCTCAGACCAGGATCCGGAGCTTTGAAAAGTTACACCTAAGTATTTATATTTATTCACCTGATCAAGAGGGTGACTGTCTAACTGCCAATGATATACTTTCCTCCTTTTCCCAAAAACTAAAATTTTGGTTTTATCATGATTAATCTGAAGGGCTTCCTTCTTGCAATATACGCTTAGCGCTCTCAACATCCTGCGCATCCCAACTTGCGTATGTGATAGGAGAACAGCGTCGTCTGCATACAATAGCACCGAAATGTTCCTATCCTTTAGGCGGGGTGGGAAGAAGTTATGACTAGTTAGGGTAGGGACAATATTTTTTATTATTATTATTATTATTATTATTATTATTATTATTATTATTATTTATTTATTTATTTATTTATTTATTTAAATATAGATTGAATAAAAGGGGAGCTAGCAGGCATCCCTGGCGAACTCCTTTATTGGTAGAGATGGGGTCTGATAGATCACCGTCCGCGGAGGATCTCACGCATAAGCTAGAGTTTTGGTGCAGCCCCTGTATTCTCCTGAGTAGCCTCTGGTCAATGTTTAAGAGTGATAGCCTCTGCCAAAGGCGGGGACGGTGTATAGAGTCAAAAGCTGCTTTGAAATCTACAAATGCTGCGAAAAGTGAGTGATAAGGAGGGGCTGTATATTTCCCAACTAGATGTTTTAGTAAGAAGCAGTGGTCTATTGTAGATCTGCCACTTTGAAAACCTGCTTGTTCTTCGGCCAGGAGGTTTTCTCCAGCCACCCACAATTCCAACTTATCAAGAAGATGTCTTGCGTATAGTTTGCTGGAAATATCCAGCAGGCTAATGGGGCGATAATTTTTAGGCTCTGACCTGCTCCCTTTTTTATAAATGGGCACCACTATTGCCACTGACCAATCTTTGGGAAATTTGCCAGATCTGTTGATTGTAGTAAATAGGGCTGCCAACACTGGTATCCACCAGTGAGGGTAGTCCAACAGGAAGTCTGGTGGGATACTGTTCCTCCCCGGGGCCTTACCCCTCTTTAGCTTTCTTATCAGGGAGGCTACTTCTTCACAGGTGATGGGGGCCCAGCTATTCGACAGCAGATCTTCCTCTTGCAGAGGGGGTAAGCAGGCAGACTCGTCATAAAGGAGCGATCAGAAGTGGAGTTCCCATTCCTGAGTGGTAATAGCGGTATCCATAGTGGGGGTCTCAGAATGTCTTATAGTTGAGATAAGGTGCCAGAATCTGGAGCTGTCGTTGCTTTCAAGTGCTGAAGACAGTTCTGCCCATTTCGTACTAATATATTCCCACTTCTTATCTCTGACTAGCATTTTGTAGTTCTTACGCAGTGCCAGGTAGGAAGGGGGTAGCGGGACTATATCCATATCTCTTAGAAGTTTATGTTGTTTGTTAATTTCCCTTTTGAGTTGTCTGCAGGCCCCGTCAAACCATGGGTTACCCGCCTTTAGCCTCTGTTTTTTTGGGTAGCCTTTCCGTAGTAGCAGTGGCTCAGTTGCCGCTGTGATCTGGGCGTAGGAATCTATTACTATCTCTGGGTCTTTAGAACTGAGCAGTATGTTTCTCAGGACCTGAAGATTCGCAGAGTGCCATAGGTCTTCCAAGGCTCTTAAGTCCACGTTTGCCCATCTTCGACGGCATACATAGCTGCCTGAACTTCGGATTGCAGTTTTATTTCCATTGTTTTCCAAATCTTTTTTTACGTATCCCAACTGTATGATCAAAGGCTGATGGTCATTACATGGGTAGGTGTCAACCTTAAAGGACATCATCTCTCCTAATGCTGCTGGCGAGGCTGCAACGTAGTCAATAACACTGGCGCCTAGTAGGTTAATGAACGTGAATTCGCCTTTCCTGTCCTCGGGGCAGGAGCCATTAAGGACAATAAGTCCAGTTTGAAGAATCATTTGAACAAACCTCTTCCCTTGTATATTTATTGTTGAGTCCTTAGAATGTCTATCCTCTATAAATGGAAGGTTGTCCGGTATAAAGTAGAATAGTTGTTTTATTGCGGACCAGTCCGTACCTATCCGAGCATTGAAGTCACCTGCTAAAATCAGAAGAGCTTCAGGAAACTGAATTTGCAGGGACAGTAAATACTCAGGGAGATTCTCCCAAGTGTCCTCGCTATAGTGGGCCGATTTCCAGGGGGGGATATAAACATTTACCAGAATATATGATGTAGAGTTAATTTTTAAAAATATGGCCAATGCCAGAGATTGTAACTTATTAATAAGGTAACTTTCACAGTTCAGAACTGATGAAATACAACAGGCTAGACCCCCCCATGGTCGCCCTGTGACTTTACTAGGAGTTGCAGGAATTGCATAAGTTTTATAATTGCTCAGGCAAATATCCCCAACACACCAAGTCTCTTGTAGGAGTATTATATCAAAGGATCTGAGGTAGCTGCTGAAGGTGGGATCGGTTTTTTTGTTGGCCCATCCTGAGATATTCCATGAGACACAATTTATTGGGGTTCGGCCAACTTTATTTTGTCAGGAGGGGTAATCAGGTGTTATCCGCTTTATCAAGGGGTCCATTTGTACAGAGCCATTTGAAGAAAGGTGAACTTTTTGTGGCGGGTTTGCCTTATGTTGGAATTCTGACACTGGAATCGCTGGAATATTGATTTCGGCTACCACTATTTTCTGATTACTTTGTGGTATCTGTTGGACATTTTTATCGTTAGGAAAGGTCTTGGTAGTGCCTAAAGAGGTTATGGGATCCAGAATATCATTACCTTTGAGTGAGAGGCTGTAAGGAGCAAGAGGCTTGGGCACTGCTCCTGATGAAGCCTGCTCAGCACCTCCTGTGTTGGTGGATGGATAATCCAACACCTGAGACGTTAAGTCAATGAGCATCTCTGAGTTAAATTGGTCTGAAACTTTGCGATGACTAGTTTGAATTGTGGATGGTTGTATGGAAAGTTTCCTTCTGAGCACCTGCCTAATCAGTGGCGTTTGTAGAGTGGTTTTAAAGACTCTTCTTACCCGGACACCGAATTTGGCCAGCCGGTCGTTTGCTGAAAGAATTTCTCTCACCAGTGCTGAAGAGCTAAAGGTTGCTACGCATCTCCCAAGGTGGAAATTACCTGGGAGTGTAATTAGGGCACAGATACTCCTTGGATGAATTTTCATATTTAGCAGTACATTTAAATTATTCGCCACCCTGATTTTCCCTTGCCAGCTTGGAGGCACACCATTTGGGAACGGAGAGATCTCAAAGGCCACCTGGTTTGGCACTAGCATTAAATTTCCCCTAGGTTTCAGATCTTTTGATTCTGTTGATTCTCTGCCTTCTGCTGGGCTCAAATTGTTTTGGTTCTGAGGAAACAATCTGGTCGGAGGGGCCCTAGGCTGGTGGGCCTGTGCTTTTTTGCTTCTTTGATTTGTTTCTTGAGTTAGATTTACATCTTGCTCTGTTCTGGACCGCAGACCCTTAAGAAGCTGGAGTATCTCATCAAGTTGTTTTACGCCTTTAACGATGGGGGATAATTTATCATCTATATCTCTTCGAGTCCCGAAAATATTAGTAAGAGTTTTGGCAATTAAAAAGCTCTGGTCCACCATTTTGTCAATGATTGATTCCTTTACATTCCTAGGGTGTGAACCAGACGCTATTTGCTCTTTCTCATTTATTCCTAACTCACAATCCTCTTTTTCTCTCCCTTGATGCTCATCATTTTCTTCCGTTGAGGTGGCCAAGACTGCAAACTGATTTGTAGTTAAAATTGGGAATGAGGGGGAGCTAGGATTGTCGGGCAAGAAGTTGTCAATTTTTAATTGCTTTGAGAGAGGGAATGTTGGGGACTCAGGTTGGTCTCTCCTCCTCTTATTCTTGTTTCTCATTTCTAACAGAGTTAGCAGAATCGTTTAAAAACCTTTAGCGGAGAAGAGAACTAGACATAAAATTTAATTACAAACACAAACTAGTAGATTAGCAGCTGTGGTTTCTCAAGACGCCGGTGTTCTATCGGTGGACGTTTGCAATGAGTCAGCTAAATCTGACCTTGAGACGGCCAGTATTCCGCTACAAAGCATATGTGATAGCCGAAGATAAATATAATATGCGATTTAAAAGCTTGAAGGTTGATAAAACAAGGTTGATTTAAAAGCTAGAAGGTTGATAAAACAATTAAAACAGTTAAAATTAGTTACAATAAACAGCAGAAGGAGTCAGATAACCAGCAAGTGCATCCTCTGCCGCCACCACCGGAAGGAACTCGTCCATTATAGATTAAAGCAGGGTGGATAAAAATCAATGATTTTTTTAAAAAAATAAAAAAAATCAGATTTTTTAAAATTTAAATTGGATTTTTTATTTAAATTGGATTTTTTTTAATAAAATGCTTTTTGAGGAAAAATCTATCTAAAGATAATTTTCTATTTAAGATACATTATAATCCAAAGGTTATTCATCATGAAATAAGGATTAGTTTTTAATTATGTAGCATGAGGCTGTTTAATTTTTTTGGTAAATTAATTCCATTAATCCATTCACAATGTTATGCTCTTCCAGAGGTTTCTGTAAGATTATTTTTCTCCTTCCAATAAAGTACAGCAGAAAAGTTGTCCAAATATGAATGATTAACCTATTAAATTGGATATAGTTCACCTCGCAATAATTTCATAATTATCTTTCTATGATGTGTTTCTAATTGTATAACCAAATCAGTATTTTTTTGATATAACTGTAAAACTAATCTGAAAAGTTGCTATTCTAAAAATGAAACCTTCATCTGGTTGTAAATATTAAGATTATACCAGCAAGGATGAGTCTTTGGTAACTCTGAGTTGTGTAAAATATAGTGAGGAAGTCTGCACTTTGGGGGGGGGGGTGTCACATGATTAAATTGAGTCTTTCTGAGTAGTGATTTAAATCATGATTTAAATCAAATTTATTTAAATCAAATCCACCGTTGATTAAAGTGAAAGGTTTATACTTTGTACAGTGCTATGCCTGTTTCTGTGTGTCCTCTAAATGTTGCATCTGATAAAATAAGGCAATTTATTATGTATTATAAGCTTGTCATAATTTGCTGGCTTTTAAAAAGCACTCAGTATGGGGTTTGCACATGCTAAACAGCCCTAGGATTAGAGCTAGTTTTAATAGTGTTCTTCATCCATGGGAGTATTCTGTTGGAACAATACATGTGCATAGCATGAGAGAATGCAAAATCCATGTGAATGTTGCAGGAAATGTTTGTGAGCTGGAGGAGGCAAGAATCTCTGAATGTTGAGTAACTTGTTTTTCACATGTCTTTCTCTGCCCCCTCCTCCAAGGAATTGCTTTATAATGCAGTTGGTTGTGTGTTTCAGAATTATTCTTATAATGTTGCTGGTTTCATCTTCTATGTTCTAAGACAGTGGTTCCCAAACTTTTTCAGATAACCGCCCCCTTGGTTCCACAAACTCATGCCCAGTGCCCCCTGCGCATGGCCCCTTTAAATGGGAAACACCCGCCGCAGGCTTGCCGAGGGAGGGAGGGAAAAGAGAGCGAACGCTTCTGTTTTGCAACCTGTATGGCAGGGCACACCAAGCAGGATATGTCTCTTCATTAGCATTTTGGTGCTTTTGAAACATTTCAATTCACCATTAAAAGGAATCTTCTTAAACGGTATTAATACATGTGTGGATTCTTCCCCTATATGGCTTGGGACCAAACTACCTTCTCCCATTAAAATGTCCTTGGGTTTTAAGACCTTCTGGAGAGGTACTTCTCAGAAAAGACCACCTCGAGCGCCCCCCTGCTGCCTCTTTGCCTCTTAGCGCCCCCTGCTGCCTCCTTGCCTCTTAACGCCCCCCTATGCAATCCCACCCACCCCAAGGGGGCACTACCACCCACTTTGGAAACCACTGTTCTAAGATATATTCAGTGATCTACAAACACAAAAGGGCAAAAAATGTTAAACACTTTGATTTACATGCATACAAATATGCATGCATGTTCGCGTATATACATGTGTTCAGCTTACTGCTGGCAGATGTTTACAACACTTACTATTTTTGAAGATGGCAAGTTGAGCCTGGTTCAGACATTTACTTCTCTAGCAATCCTTTCTTAAAACCAATGTCAGGGTGCTCATCATCAATGCAATTTGGGAATATTGAGATTTGACAGGGAATTAGACAGACATGCACTTGGCAAACTTCTCAGAACTTGGTTGGCCAGATGTGTATGTTAAAATGATACTCATCTTCCCCACAAGGTAACTTAAGAATGTGCATTCAGTGATAAATCAGACACTTTCCACAAAAAATGATACTTGTTTATTACTTCGTAAATAAAAACACTTTGTTGTGTGATCTCCTTTGCAATAAAGAAGTATTTGGATGGATTTGATTATCATATAGAATGATAAACACATGCGATCTTATAACACTGATAATACTACAAATCCTCACATTTTTTTCATGTCCTGTTCAGTTTTGTAATTCCATTGCAGTGTCCCTCTTTTTCCCCTTTCTGATTCAATATTAACTTCCCTTAAAAAAGAAAGGTCAACAACAACATGATGTTGTGGAATGATGATATGGAGTGTGCATTCATACAAGTAGTGAGTAGATTGTATGCCCTCCAGTAGTAGGGCAGGGTGACTTTGAATCAGCTGACTAGAATGCAACTGGTTAGAATGGGAGAAATGTACTATAGTTATCCCTGTGTGTGCATGTGTTAATGAAAGCAGCAGGCATTTGCATAATTAATTTAATTAATATTTATGCCTTGCTTTTAAAAAATAAAATAAAGTAGTGTGTAAACACATCAGTACATACTTTCTTGAACAAGTTTTTATACACCAGTTATGGATTACCTTGTGTTTGACTAATGTGTTCTCCTGTCTTTTCTTACCCCACAGGTAACGTAGAAGAGGATGTAGCTATTCTGGAAGATAGTGGTAAAGACAATTCTGAACCTGCACTGTGTATACAAGGGTGGCCCAAAGGAGTGAAGCATTGTCCATCCAAATGGAGACAAAACAAAGAGAGAAAAACAGGTTTTAAACTTAATTTGTACACTCCACCAGAGACTCCGATGGAGCCTGACTATCAGGCAATGGGAGATGAGGTGGTTGAAAACAACACGGACCAAGTTTCTTCTGATACAGAACAGAGTAAAAACACTGAAACTGTTCTGCCAGATGAGGATGAGGCCAGAGATTTCGTGTATCTGGAAATACCCAGAACAGAAAAAGCAGAAAATGTAATTGAGGTACAGAAAAACAACATAGTCAAAGAAGTAAAAAGTGTGACTACTCAAGATAAAGATCAGCAAGATGAAACAGAAATGGAGAAAGGTAAGCCTGAGAATTTAGAAGAACTTGAAGAAGAAGAAGAGGAGGAACAATCGCGTAATGAGGACCACGATGCTGATGATGAGGATGAGAGCCACATGGGTTCAACTGCAGTGGAGACTCAGGAAGCAGGACCAGGAGAAGCTCTCAAAGAAGTACTTGAGAATCAGGAGTCATTTTTAGACACCAGTGAACAGAATGGCAAATCAGATCAGGAGGACTTAATGGACGGTGGGGTTGATCTTGCCGCTGAGTATGGCAGTGACCGCAAAGAACTTCCTGCTCTTCTGGAGCCTGTGTCTGAGTCAAGTCATCAAAACCAAACTGCCAGTAATGAACTAAATTCTACATTCAAGGACACAATTGTGGAAACTAGGGAGATTGACTCTGAGACAGCCCAGGCAGTAAAGTCTCTAACACAGGAAACAACAGAACAGGAAGAAGCATTTCAGGATTGTGCAGAGACTCAAGAGGCATGTCTAAGCCTGCAGACTTACACCAACACTGACCAAAGCCCGCAGGTGACCACATTGGATGATTGTCAACAGTCTGATCACAGTAGTCCTGTCTCATCTGTCCCATCTCATCCCAGCCAATCAGTTCGTTCTGTTAATAGTCCAAATGTGCCTCCATTAGAAACCACTTATGCTCAAATCAGCCCTGATCCAAATGCCATCTCTGTGCCATCTCTGCAGAACATGGAAACCAGTCCCATAATGGATGTTCCATCTGTTTCTGACCATTCACAGCAGGTTGTTGACAGTGGATTTAGTGACTTGGGTAGCATTGAGAGCACAACAGAGAACTATGAGAACCCGAGCAGCTATGACTCTACCATGGGCAACAGCATCTGTGGAAACAATTCCTCACAAAACAGCTGTTCATATAGCAATCTAACATCCAGTAACATGACACAGAGCAGTTGTGCAGTGACCCAGCAGATGTCTAACGTAAATGGAAGCTGCAGCATGATGCAGAACACCAGCATCAACTCTCCCCCTCCGTGCAATGTGAAATCTCCTCACGGCTGTGTCATTGAAAGGCCCCCAAGCAGCAAGCAGCAGCTTCCTCAGTGCAGCATGGCTGCGAACTTCAGCCCGCCTATACAGTTAAATGAAATAACAGAGACCGGCAATGCGAACAACATTGGCTTGTATGAAAGAATGGGCCAAAGTGAGTTTGCAGCAGGGCATTACCCACAACCGTCTGCCACTTTCAGCCTTGCCAAACTGCAGCAGTTAACCAACACACTTATGGACCATTCGTTGCCTTACAGTCATTCAGCTGCCGTTACTTCCTATGCAAATAGTGCCTCTTTGTCTACTCCTCTCAGTAGCACAGGACTTGTTCAGCTTTCTCAGTCTCCTCATTCAGTTCCGGGGGGGACCCAAGTCCAAGCTACAATGTCTCCACCCCCTAACCTCACTCCTCCTCCCATGAATTTGCCACCTCCCCTTCTGCAACGTAACATAGCCGCATCCAACATTGGCCTGTCCCACGCCCAAAGACTGCAGACTCAGATGCCTGGCAAAGGCCATGTCTCAGTTAGAACTAAGTCAGCACCTCTGCCACCGACTGCAGCAGCCCACCAGCCACAGATCTATGGGCGCACCTCACAGACTGTGGCCATGCAAGGGCCAGCACGCACCTTAACCATGCAGCGTGGCATGAACATGAGCGTGAACTTAATGCCAGCTCCAGCTTACAATGTCAATTCTGTGAACATGAATATGAATACTCTTAATGCTATGAATGGGTACAGTATGTCTCAACCGATGATGAATGGAGGCTATCATGCAAATCATGGTTATATGAATCAAACTGCCCAGTACCCTATGCAGATGCAAATGGGAATGATGGGAAGCCAGCCATATGCACAACAGTCAATGCAGACCACCCCCCACAGCAACATGATGTATACTCCTCCAGCACATCATGGCTACATAAATACTGGCATGTCTAAGCAGTCTCTGAATAGCTCTTATATGCGTAGGTAGGACCTTGTGGGAGAGGGGAGGGGGAGTCAGTTGATCTACCAAACTGGCATGCTAGGATTTGGCCTGCACACAAACATAATATTTTGGCAAGTACGATTTCAAAACCAGCAATTGGTGTGAATGCAAAAACATTTGTTGGCACCATATATATTTTTAAAACCTGTATGCAGCAGAAAGCCTTATATAAATGTGTTCTTTTTTATTTGTTCTGCAATTTTGTTTTTGTTTGCAATTTTTTGTATAATTGAAGTTTTATGGCGTGGAAGAAATTCTTTGTACTGCAAACACACAAAACAAGCTGGTGGTTCACAGCCATTTTTTATGTGCCTGCTCCCATTTGAAATGTGAGTCATAGTTTCGGAGTAAATCTGATGTTGTGCTGGACTGTGAGCTTTCCTCCTGTTCCGTCCTTCCCCTCCCCTCATCCACCATGTAAATGCCTTTTTGCATTGTATTCATGGACTATTTTGTTCCTCAAGTTGACACTTTCGCATGCCGCTAATGTCTTTGTTAGTGACAGTGCGTTTCGTAGTACTGTACAAGTGTTGTGCTTAACAGTAAGCCATTGTCTTAATTTGTGTTTTTTGCCTTGATTGGGGTGGGTGGGGGTTGAATGTTTTTTTTTAATATATATATATATATATATATATATATATATATATATATATATATTAGATTTTTAAAATCTTGGGTTTTTTATATAAAAAAAAGCTGTGAGAGCTATTCCAATTTTGATTAGTTTAAATATTTTGAGTGCAATCCACTGGGAAATTCCCTTGTGTTAATGTGCTCTTGCACAAATCTGATTAACTTCCATGGGGCTGACACAGAAAGCACCTTGATGGATTACATCTTTGAATGGTAAGTGTTTCGTGTAAAGGGGAGTCCTCTTTCTGTTCTGGTGGCAGATTTGTTTCCCCAGAGGGGGAGGGGGGAAGGCAGCTTACTGTTTTGTTTTGGGTTGTTTTTAAAATGCAAACCTTTATTGATTGAATGAAGCATATCAGTGTTTATCAAGTTTTTGAAACATTTCATATATATCCAGATTCTTGGCAAGTTTTTAAAAAGAAGTGAATTTGGTGTAAAGTTGCTATTTTATGGAAATGCCTCTAACTTTACATTTTCATTCCATCTGTAGATTTTTCTATCTTTATAAAACATTGGAGTTATTTTTTAAGAAAAGTAAATAGAGCAGTAGCGTGTGAATAGCTCAAATAAAGCATTAAGAGCGCATGTAAAAAAGCAGAAGGTATTGGTGTCTGTTTATATGGCTTCCTTTTTTGTAGCCTTTGTACCTGTACAGAGTGACTGTAAGAGCCAAGAAGCGGCTTGATTCATGTATAAAAATAGACCCAGTGACACTCTCTTGTATTTATGTTACCTTTTTAGTTAGTCACTAAAATAAAGCAAAGACAAGCTGTACATTTTAACATAAAAATAAATTATGATGAGCCATCTTTAGCCTCGTGTCTTGTCATAGTCTGATGTGCATAAGGAATGAAGAGCCTCGCTGCCACTTCCCTTTGGTTGATGGGTGTGACCACCAACACATGAAATCTAACAAGCAACTTTGGCTGTGGAAGTCTGATGTTGCTTGAAGGGTTCACTGCAAGGAAAACGAGGATTTTTTTAAATTAACCAGAATATTTGATTAAACATTATAGAACAGCACAGGTTATTGTGTCAAGATTAGTGTTGATCACTTGTCGAGGGTGGGGGGAATATTAGTGCACCACTGCTCATCATAGTTAAATGGATACTCAATAAACTTTTCAAGCAGCAATAAACTTTTCACTCAGATAGTTACTTAAGTCCACTAGATTGGCTGCCATCCAGCAGGTAGAGTAGGATGCATGTGTTCTCTGAATGGTCGAACGTATAGCCCTCTGTGGGAGAAGAGGTGTCCCTGATGATCCTCCTCCTTCTCCTCTGTGGTCTCCAGGCTTCAATGCTTAGTTTGGGGCATGTGCTGAAGCTGCCCAATCCTGGTGTTGGAATTTCCACATCAGTTTCAGCCACACCTTGTTCGTTTCAGGTGTAGCCAGTAGCGTTGTAGAGATACCAGCTAGCTCTGAGCAGTGTGGCGTCTCACAGTTGTTAAGAGCTGAATTACCATGTATAGAAATCTTAAAAACATGACTTGGATAGCTGAGCAGGACTGACTGCCAGGTATTATGTATGTGACTAAGGTGTGTGTGTAACTATGGCTCAGCTGTGGCTCAACAGTTTTGTGTGGCCTGTACAATGTTCAGATAATTGTAGATTACCCAAAACAGTTGAACTACTTTCATGGGCTTCCTGATAATCAGCCCAAGACAGACATGGCTTTGTTCTTTCCATCTCCTCTATGCCAGCCATGTGCCAAAACTGAATTCAGGAGGAGGAGGAGGGCTGGGCATCAATGTGATCTGTAGGGAAAAAAGGACTCCTGAATTAGAGGTGGGTGGGGACTTGAGTATGAAGGGATGAAAACAAAGAGATCAGAGAAGCTACGTCTCTATGGGAGTGGAGAAGAAAAAGTCACTGAGGATGGAAGGCATAGACAGGAGTGATGGTGGAAACTGAAAGAATTTGTAGGAATATTACTCATACAGGTGTTTCTAAGCAGCTCTCAAGTTTGGGAACTTTAAGTACTGTTGATTCCCCCCCACCAAATGTCAAACTAGTGATGCATAATAAAAATACATCTGAGTTTGGCACTTTTGTATTTAACAACTTTGTTCTGAATTTTTTTATATAATAAAAGCTACCATTTGGAAATGCTACACTAATTTTTGTTGAGATGTATTTCAAATAAAATATAGAGCACCTATACTGAAACATTGTAACTTTTCCTTGTCTTTTTAAAAAGCTTATGAGTAATGGATGGAATTGTTGCTACTCTTACTGCAAAATAAGATCAAGCTGATTTTGGTCTGTGTTGTTCATTGCTGTAAAGCTAGAGGCTCCTCTTTTAAGCAAGTATCTTGAAGCCTTGCATAAAGACCCTTTCAGAATGGACCTATATAAACCATTCTTTAGTTTAGACTAAAGTGGAAGGCCTGTGGAAGACCTGAGGCTGAACAAAGAGGCCACCCCATTCATAGGAGGTGAAATTTTGAGACGTTTTGTTGATTTTCAAGTATGTGCATGGGAATTTTAAAATGTTTTTGGGATGCTTCTCTCTCTCTCTCTCTTTTGCTTCTACCTGTGGCAATAGGGACATTTTTGTTTTAAAGTTGCCACCAGCAATAAACACCCAAATAAACTTTTGAAAGTCCCTTCCTTGCCCCCCCCAATTCAAGCTGACAGTGGAGCCCTGCCCTGCAAGGGAGGTGTGGCTTGAAAACTGAGCTCAGCCATTCATAGATGGCCTTTAGCAATTCATTTCAGGGGCAGTCCCCCAACATAAAGTTCCCCAGATGTTCGTGGAAGAAACCAATTATTCAGAGCCGTTCTTATCTGGTTTCTGACTGGGGTTTGATAATACCACTGCCTTGGTTGCCTTGGCAGATGACCTACACTGGGAAATGAAGTGGAGTGTGTGATCCCATTGCTTTTCTCTGCATTCTCAGTGGCTTTCAGTAACCATCAACAATTATATCAATGTGGACCGTCTTGTGGAGATGATGCTAGCAAGGCATTGCACTCAGGTGGTTTCAGTCAGTCCTGAAATGGTCTCAGGAGGCGCTGCTGAGAGGCAGCTTGTTCCACCCTTTGGTGTGCCACAAGTTTCCATCTTTTCTCCCATGCTTTTAGACATCTACACGAAGCTGCCAGATAACATCTGCAAGTGGTTGGGACTGAAGTGTCATTCATCAGTATGCAGATGACACACTGCTCTACCACTCATCTTCAACATCTGATCCTAGAGAGGCAGAAGAGTTGGTAAATTGGTGTCTGGTGTCAGTTGAGTGAGTGAGAGTGAAAAAGTTAAAACTTAATCCAGATAAGAGAGAGGTGCTGTCAATCAGGGATCCTGACAATCTGGGAGACAACATGAATTCCCTTTTTCTAGACGCTTCAGACCTTTACTGATGCTTTATCTACCTTACCAGGAAGGCACATGTACGTAACCCTCTACATCTTTGTCCCTCTTTCCATATCAGTGGGTCCACGGGTGTCTCTTTCCAAGTTCCCTGGCAGATCCAGGTCACCATGGACATGAGCCTCTCCCTTAGAGGGGTCCATTTCCAGGTGTTATCAGTAGATTGCCTGTGGTTTGGGGGTAGAAGCTATCCATAGCATCAAATGCCTCATGCTTTGAGCAGATGAGAGGGGAGGCACTGCTTTTCAATACCCTTCTCAGGATATTCTCCTCCACTATTGGAGATTGGACTTGCCAGAATTTTGGACTTGTCTGAAATATTGCTTCTCTTAAACGGACTGGAGGATATTCTGTTCCACCCATTTTGGATTGGTCTACTATGTGTGAAGAGGAGTCTAGGGTTTTTTTTGGTCTTCCTTTCACAGCTCACATTAAGCTTAGTTCTGAGTCCAAGTGATTTGCTTTTCTCTTCAGTACATTCAGTTTTTCTTCCTAGTTGGAGATGAGTGTGGGATTTGTAGTGCGGCACATCTGAAGTGGGCAGTTTCGGGAACACTGCAATATCTCCTCTCTACCCCTCCCCCCCCCCCCCGGTGTCCCGCATGATAAGAGTTCAATGTCCTGCTATGCTGCTGCTTGGGCTTCAAAGACAAAGCGACTATAGGCTGCAGCTATTGATTAAAGCCGACTTACCCCACTCTTTCAAAGGGGGCCTGGATTTGCTCTCGCCTTTAAAACCGACATTCTTACCCCGCTTTTTCAAAGGGGGCCTGGATTTGCTCTCGCCTTTCACCTCGCTCGCTCCAACAACAAGAAGTCCCGGGGGGAGAGAGGGAGAGGGAGAATTTTGCTGGGGTCCCAAGCATTTTTCTGCTTAGCAGGGCTGCGCCAATTCCAGGCGTCCCATGGCTGAAGGTGGTGGCCACCGCCGCCAACCCCCGCCACCGTGCTCAGCCACTAAGTGTTTGTGCCGGCTGGGAAGAGCCCACAGCGGCGCTGGAAGCAGGCGACGGGTTGCGATTCCCAGGGCCTGCGGACCAGGCAGGCCATGCTGCGCCCCTCTGAGATCTGCACGCCCTAGGCCGCCGCCTTATTCACCTATATGGTCGCGCCGGCCCTGTTCACAGCTTTCTTACCCTTGTGGTAGCTGTTAATTAAAGAGCTCTCTCTCCCCCCTAAGTTTCTGCCAGCTGCAGCAAACTGGAGGGGAAACTCTTTGTATGAATAGAGGGGAACTCTGGCTGATCAGCCCTGCATCCAGAGGCTGTTGGGGAGGACCTATCCTCTCCAGACTATCCTTTAGTCTACTGAAGAGGATGAGCACTCATGGTTAGTCCAGTCGTCCAGTCTATGTAAGAGTCCAGATCATGCTTGGCCTAGATGGTCTTGTCAGAAACTGGGGGAAGTGCACATGCAGCCTTCATTCTCAAGAGGGAGGGAAGGGAAGCACTCTGTGCATGCCCAGAAATAGGCTCAACGAAGGGGAGCAAGTAGGTGGGCCAGCCTTGACCCTTCTGTACAGACTCCTGAAGGAGCACTTGGTGGGCAAGAAGTGCAGTCCGGGGCAGTCCTGTCAAGTCTTGGCTGGAGCTGGGTGCATCCACTGACAGCCGTTTACTTCCCCTCCTTCTCAGTACTACTCCTCAATCCTCTGTCGGAGATCAGCATTGGCAATGAGAGGAGGGAAGCGCCTCTCAGAGGACGTGGGCACCTGAGGGTGCCCACGTCAGGACTTAGACTTCAGTGTTATAGCAGTTGAATCTAGTGAGGTGTCCAGAGTGCAGGCTTGTCTTGTTTTTTTGGATGAGTTTCAGTTGGTACAGCTCGAGGACGTGGACAAGGTGCTTGGACAGGTCCACACGACCACCTCTGTACTGGATCCTTGCCCTTCTTGGCTAATAAAAGCTAGCAGGGATGGAACAGCCGGCTGGGCCAAGGAAGTGATTAATGCCTCTCTACAAGAGGGAGTGGTCCCAGGCCATCTGAAAGAGGCGGTACTGAGACCACTCCTGAAGGAAACTTCCTTGGACCCAGAAAATCTTAGTAATTACAGGCCGGTAGCAAATGTTCCATTCCTGGGCAAGGTCCTTGAGCGGGTGGTTGCGGGCCAGCTCCAGACACTCTTGGATGAAACTGATTATCTGGATCCATTTCAGTCGGGCTTCAGGCCTGGTTTTGGCACGGAAACAGCCTTGGTCGCCCTGTATGATGACCTATGTCGGGAGAAAGACAGGAGAGGGAGTGTGACTCTGTTGATTCTCCTCGACCTCTTAGCGGCTTTCGATACCATTGACCATGGTATCCTTCTGGGACGACTCGCTGAGCTGGGAGTGGGAGGTACTGCTTTGCAGTGGTTCCGCTCTTATTTGGCGGGTCGGATACAGAAGATGGTGCTTGGGGAACATTGCTCGGCCCCGTGGACTCTCAAGTATGGGGTCCCGCAGGGATTGGTTTTGTCCCCCATGTTGTTTAACATTTACATGAAGCCGCTGGGTGTGGTGATCTGGAGCTTTGCAGTGTGCTGTCATCAGTATGCTGACGACACGCAGCTCTATTTCTCCTTTTCATCTTCAGCAGGAGAGGCTGTGGATGTGTTGAACTGGTGCCTGGCTGTGACAATGGACTGGATGAGGGCTAATAAACTGAAACTCAATCCAGACAAGACTGAGATGCTGTTAGTAGGTGATTCCGCTGACAGGATGGGGGGTGTTCTACTGGTTCTGGATGGGATTGCACTCCCCCTGAAGGAGCAGGTTTGTAACTTGGGGGTTCTTTTAGATCCATCATTGTCACTTGAGGCTCAGGTGACCTCAGTGGCACGGAGTGCCTTTTACAAACTCCAGTTGGTGGCCCAGCTACGCCCCTATCTAGACAGGGATAACCTGGCTTCAGTTGCCCATGCTCTGGTAACCTCCAAGTTAGATTACTGCAATGCACTCTACGTAGGGCTGCCTTTGAAGATGGTTCAGAAGCTGCAGCTTGTGCAAAATGCAGTGGCCAGATTGATTACAGGAACCAGAAGGTTCAACCATATAACACCTGCTCTGGTCTGCTTGCACTGGCTGCCTGTATGTTTCTGAGCCCAATTTAAGGTGCTGGTTTTGACCTATAATGCCTTACGTGGCTTGGGACCACAATACCTGACGGAACACCTCTCCCGATGTGAATATAACCAGTCACTACGTTCAACATCTAAAGTTCTCCTCCGGGTGCCTACTCCAAGAGAGGCTTGGAGTGTGGCAACGAGGGACAGGGCCTTTTCGGTGGTGACCCCCAGACTATGGAATGATCTCCCTGACGAGGCTCGCCTGGCGCCAATGCTGCTATCTTTCCGGCGCCAGGTTAAGACTTTCCTCTTTGGCCAGGCATATGGCTGCACATCTTAATTACCCACATGTTTTAGGTTTTTTAAACAGTTTTTAATGCTTTATGTGTGTATGTTCTGTGTTTTAGAATTTTAAATTTTGTATACTTGTTTTAATCTTAATTTTAGAATTTCTGTAAACTGCCCAGAGAGCCCTGGCTATGGGAGAGGTATATAAGTGCAAAAACAAACAAACAAATAAATAAATAAATAAATAAATACATGAAATTTTGGATTTAAAATATTTTTAAAGAATTTAATAAAAACCCAAGGCTTATGCCTACAACTCCCAGCATGCCTTAGGTGGAACTTCCAAGAGTCTTATCTTGCCACCAAATTACTATTATTCCTTTAGGACATTCCATAAATAAAATTTCTTCAGCAGAAGAAGTATTGGAAAAACCCGGATTTGTCAGGACTTTTGGTAACAAATCCGGGAAGGGGGGAAATTACAAAATTTGTAGAAAAATCCGAATTTCCCCCCCTCTTCCCCAGCCAATGGGAATCAACATTTTTGAGCGTTGGCTGGTTTACCAGTTGTTGCCGTTCCTGGAGAAGACAGACCTTGCAATCCATGCCTGAGTTATTTCCAGGCTGGAGTGTTGCAAGGCTCTCTATGTGGGGATGATTTTAAAACCAATCTTGATACTTCTATTGGTCCAAAATGCAGCTGCCAGATTGTGTTCCCTGTGGTCCAAAGATCAGAGGATTCATCTCCAGTCTTATTCCATTTTCTTGGGTTACCTATTAATTTCTGGTCTCAGTTTGCACATATTATCCTTTGAAGTCTTGAACGTTTTGGGACCAGGATACCTCAGAAATTGCCTTCTCCCACAGGAGCCTGCCTGTGGGAGAAGGCAGTGATGGGCATCAACAGCCCTGCTCCCTCTTCCCCATTCCTATGCAAAATGAGAGACAGGGCCTTTCCAGTGGCAGTACCAAAATTATGGGACTACCCTCCCTGTGGAGATCCACCAGCCTTCTTTCATCTGTGTCTTTAGACATCTTTTGAAGACTTCTCTGTTCTCTTTGATTTGTTTCCTATTCCCCAGTCTCGTTCCCCCATCCACCCTCAAGCTCAAAGGAAGACAGGAATAGAAAGGTGGCACTTCTCAGGGAGTTGTTGTTCCTGACTCTGGAGCTTTTCAGGCCAGAAGTTGTGGTTGTGCTGGACTTCATAGAATCATAGAATAGCAGAGTTGGAAGGAGCCTAAAAGGCCATCGAATCCAACCCCCTGCTCAATGCAGGAATCCACCCTGAAGCATCCCTGACAGATGGTTGTCCAGCTGCCTCTTGAAGGCCTCTAGTGTGGGAGAGCCCACAACCTCCCTAGGTAATTGATTCCATTGTCATACTGCTCTAACAGTCAGGAAGTTTTTCCTGATGTCCAGCTGTAATCTGGCTTCCTGTAACTTGAGCCCGATATTCTGTGTCCTGCACTTCTTAAGACTCAGAAGGGACAAACCCAATGCAGTCCTCGTAGCCTCCTAGGGTGACCATATGACAGGAAAAACCCAGATTTGTCAGGATTTTTGGTAACAAATCTGGGAAGGGAAGAAAATTACAAAATTTGAAGAAAAATCCAGATTTTTCCCATCTTCCCCAGCCAAAGGGCAGCTCTACTTTAATGGGAATTAACAAAAATGCTTATAACTCCATCATTTTTAAAGATAAAGACATGAAACTTGGCACGATGGTAGCTCTTAGTCATACCAAATTTAAATCAGATTAATTCATACATTGATTTTTAGGAATTCTTTTAAAATTTGAGGTTTTAAAATTATTATTTTTAAAACTGTCATTTTTAAAGATAAAGGGATGAAACTTGGCACCATGACAGCTTTTAGGTAGGGCTTTAGCCATACCAAGTTTGAAACAGATCCATTCATCCATTGATATTTAGGATTTTGTTTTAAAAAATTAAGTTTTAAAATTATTTTTTAAAACGTTATTTTTAAAGATAAAGATGAAACTTGGCACCATGATTGCTCTTAAGAAGGACTTTAGCTATGCCAAGTTTGAATCAGATCTGTTCATCCATTGAGTTTTAGGATTTTTTAAAAAAAGTTTGAGGTTTTAAAATTATTTTGTTAAAAAACTGACATTTTTAAGGGTAAAGAACTGAAAGTTGGCACCATGATAGCTTTTAGGTAGGGCTTTAGCCATAACAAGTTTGAAACAGATCCGTTCATCCATTGATTTTTTAGGATTTTTTTTAAAGTTCAAAGTTTTAAAATTATTGTTTTTAAAAACCGCTGGAGCTATATCCTTCAAACTCAGGTTGTCAAACCTCCTCTTTGGGGTCTTGCACATTGAGCAGTTTCAGCCCTTGGCATCAAGGGGAACTCCAGTCTTTAGGTAAGAAGTGCTGGGCAAGCAGAGCACCTTTCCTATTGCAGATTTGGTGGGCAGTCGGGTACCTGGAGCTCAGCAGAGGCAAGGGGTCCACAAATCAAAGTGTGGGAAGGGAGGGGTCAGTCAAAGCAGCCCACAGGGCAAAACAGAATGGGCCAGAGGCCTTTTTCTCAAAGTTCCACGTCATGGGCAATGAAGGGTCATCCTTAGAGAAAAACTCTCATGACCAAAGTGAGGTGCCAGTCTAGAGAGAGGCTCTCTTCTTTGCAGATGCCCTGTTGCTGTGGATGTTGGAACCTGGCATATCATTGCTTTGCTTTGGTACTGCTTCCCTTCCACTTCACTTTGTACACTTGTGAGCTAGGCTCTGTCTGCACTGCTGGGATGCAATGCAGAACATTTGAAGTGCATGTCAAAGAAAAATAGATAGATTTGCGGCTTTGGCTGGCTGACATATCTCTTAGAGACAGAGTTAGACTGAAGACACAACTCAGTGATGGCTGTAGTTGAGCCTTGAGAGGCTGCTGTGCCACACAGGGCCTTTTTAAGAGTGTCTCAATGTTGGTGCGGGCAGAGGTGGCTGGCGGTGGAGTTTTTTTAAAAAAACAAGTCACCGGATGCGACCAAGCTATAAGCTGTCTCCCTAGCCCCAGCCACAGGGTACAAGTGCACAGCCTGGCTGGACCGTTGGGAGACTTTGGCAGAGAGATGGGGTGGGTGATTATTTGAGGGTGGAGATTTTGGCTGGCTGGCATAAGGCAGAGAGAGGCTGAAGGCAACCCAGATGCACCTGTAGCTTGGCCCTGAGGCTGGCTTGCCACCCAGAGTGTTTTAAAAGTGCATCAGAGTTGAGCGGTTGTGCAGAAGGAGAGGAGGTAGAGGTGGCTGGTGGCAGAGATTTTTAAAGTATTGGGCAAAAGGCGGGATATAATAATAATAATAACAACAACAACAACAACAATAATGTAAGAGTCACCAGACATAACCAAGCAATAACCTGCAATAAACAATATCCCAAGCCACAAGTGCGCAGCCTAGCTGGACCATTGCGAGACTCTGGCAGAGAGAGAGAGAGATTGTTTGAGGCTGGAGGCTTTGGTTTGTCTGCAATGACTTGGAGTGAGAGACAACAGAGGCTGCACAGACAACCCAGAGACATCTATTGTAACTTAGCCCCATGGTGCTGGCATGCAATGCAGGGCATTAGGAAGAGGGTCTCAGAGTCGCGTGTTTGTGCAGGAAGTAGACAGGAGTTCAAAGTCTGGATGTGCGAAGTGGTGCCAACGCACAAGCCTTTAGAAGCTAATGTATATAAGTGAAAAGTGTGAATGGGCAAAGTAGTGTTCACTGCCACAACATCCACCCTAATGTTAGAGTAGAGAAACGTGTGACAATCATACACAAGTTTTTTGAAACAACTGAAATTTAAAAATAAAAAAAGCCAGCCATCTGCCCGGCCAGTAGCAAACCCCATTAACAACAACAGCAGCTTGCAACGAGTGAGGATACAGTCAAAAAATATATTTGAGGGAAGGGGAGAATGTAACACAAAGAGTACAGCAAAAGCTTCAAAGTACAGCAAAAGCTACAAAAGTAGGAGTGAGTGAAGTTAATTTCAGATACATTGAATGCCTCACTTGTTCTTTATTTCAGTGATTTTAACATTAAGATGTTATGTAGAACAGATTTGTCTTAAATGTGTACTGGAAAATCAGACATGTGACCAAGGCTATGTTCAGGTGGTGCTGGACACGGCCCCTTGGGGGCTGACTGTGTTATACTCCTTTTTGGTTTCCAAAATATGGTCACCCTATCCAAGACACACAACTGTAAAGAATACTGTAGTGGTGACATTTTAAAGAATACAATCTTCTGCTTTGATTTGTTCATTTATTTAGTGCTGGTTTTATCTTTTGTATTTGGTTTTGATTCTTATGTTTTATTGTATTTTTAATGATCATGGCTTATAAATGCTTATAATCTGTTTAAGCAGAAATGTGGGAGAGATATGAATAATATCTCCATTGACTCCACTGGGCAGTTGGGAAGAGAAATGTATTGTGGATTGGGAGTGCTGACAATGTTATAAGTGCTACATAAATAATAGAAATAGCCTTTTAGCTATTACAGACTTCCATCATTCATGAGACTTTGGGTGGACTATGTAAAGATCAGTGCTTAGCAGTAGCCATAGCATCTGGGGGGCTGGGGAAGAGGACTTAAATCCCTGCTACTCTCCAGCACCCTTTTGTCCCCCTTCTCTGAAGAGGATATGAGGGACCAGCTCTGAGCTCTCCAGCCCAGCAAGAAGATCCCCCCCCGAACTGTATTTAAGCCAGGCTGCTGTGCCCCCTTGGAGCAAGACCAGAACTAGTCACGTGTTTTGTTTGTTTATTTATTTATTTATTGGCCTGTTGTTTTTTATTTGCTTTGTACTTGTTATGTATCAAGTCTAGATTATTTCTTTGTAATGTTGAATTTATCCTATGTTTATTAAATTGTTGATTTTGTTTTTAGTTTATTTATGTTTTGTAATATATATGTATACTGTATAGTGTGTGGGTTTTTCAAATGTTATATATGTTAATCAAATGTATATTTATATACCACTTTTCAATAGTAAACTGTGCTCAAATAGTAAACTGTGCTCAATAGTAAACTGTGCACAATAAACTAAACTTAAACTCTAGAGCTTTCCTTGGCACTTGTCCAAGATCCCTCATTTCTCTGCCTTTGTAGAGGGGTAGGACCCTTCTACTAAGCATTTATTACTTGGAAAACAATAAATTGCTTGGCCTGCTGACAAGTTAAATAACACTTCAATACAGTTGAGTACTTTTCAATTCTAATGCATGCTAATGCAAAACGCTGTAGAGGACATAAATAGCTTTTAAATGGGCCCTTAAATACCAGATGCACAGGCAAAGTTTTACACATCAGGAGAAACCAAAACAAGGTTCATATACACCAAGCGAGCATTCTGCCATATCGCTGCATTTCAAAATGTGTGTGTGGGGGGTGTCATTGTATCCCAGGGGGCCTCAGGGTTGGTCATCCCATCTGTCCTGATTGTGAAACTCACTAAGCTCACAACTGCACCTACAACTTGAAATAACTACAGCTCTTACTGAGATCTTGACATCTATCAGTAGCAGTGACTTTTGATGCAAGTATTGGAATTGCTGCTGCATCAGTAGCAGTAATCCTACTCTTAACAGCATAACAGTACAGATAGTATTCAAGAGTACATGGCAGTGCATTCTTAGTTAAGGTATGACAGGGGGGGAGCATTCTACCATTATAAAGGGGTAATTGGGGGGTTGGTCATTCTAACATTCATGACAGTTTTTTCACCAATCTTCCTGAAATTTACATGTGCCAGGGAGAAATGCCTATTTTATATAACCTGAACATTTCAGGAAGATTTATTAAAGACTGAGGGAGAAAGGGCATTTAAGAGGGGAAAAGCTCAGATGGCTGCCATGTGTTAAGCTTTGCTGTTTCTGGAGTCCCTTTCTACTCTAACTAGGTGGAATGGTTTTTTTAAAAACACACACACAACAACCCCACTTCAATTTAGTTTTTTTTTTTTTTTTTTGCTAATGAAAGCCTGTGGAAGCTCATAATGTTGAGGATGAGGGGAGGGGAAGGAGTGTCATACCCTGTGTAGGCATGGAGTCAGGGGACATGGAGGAACCCAGACCCATTGCTGAAGAGTCCAGCTCAAGGGGGGTGGAACCTGTGCCAGCAGGGGGTCCTGCCAACCTAGGGAGCCAAGAGGAGGAAGAGCCGAGTACAAGTGTCTCAGCATCTATGTCAGCAGGGAGTCCTGCCAATCTAGATAACCAAGAGGGGGAAGAACCAAACATCTTTCAGCCAGCAGAGAGCAGAAAAGGAAGCCAGATGCCGCTGCCAGAGGCTTTATCTGAAACGCCAAGCAATCAAGGAGCACCTGGGGGAAGCAGTGACTTGCATATATATGCCTCAGGGAGCTGGGGAGAGTTTGTCAGAGGTTAACTGATTTCCCTGGCGAAAGCTCCAGTGTTTGTTGCCTGTGACTTCTCAGCCTTGTTGCCTAGAATCCTGTTTGACCACGGACCTGTTCCTGACCACGTTGCCTGCTAATCCTGTTTGACCACGGACCTGTTCCTGACCACGTTGCCTGCTAATCCTGTTTGACCACGGACCTGTTCCTGACCACGTTGCCTGCTAATCCTGTTTGACCACGGACCTGTTCTAGACTACCCTGCCTGCTGTAAGCTTTGTGACCTGGACTATTCTTTGTGTGTCTCCTTGCCTGCATCTGGCCGCTTCCAAAGAGACTGAATTCTGCCTGTTACTTTGAGTGTTACCTGCTTAGCTCTAATTTCTTGGTTGTTGCTATAAAGTTGGCAGATTACCCAGACACTGTTCTTATCTCTGTCAGCTCCTTAGTTGGTTGTTTATTGTCAGCCTTTGGCAGCTTTCCTGGACAAGGAGGGAATAACTGCCGCAGAAAACAACAGCAGCTATGAATTTCTGTGACCTGTGTGTGTGAACAAGCAATCCCTTCAGTGTGACCAGACCCTACCACAAGGAAGCTATGGAATTGAATGGGAGTGAAACTTTAGTTCATAAGCAGGCCTGGCTTTCCTTGAGGGCAGAGAGTTTTGCTGCCTGAAGTCTGAGAAGCAGACTCAGGCCTCATCTACACCAAGCAGGATATTCCACTATGAAAGTGGTATATAAGAGGCAGGAGCCACACTACTGCTTTATAGCAGTATTGAAATGCACTGACAACTGTTGGGGCCCACTGACACCTACCATATACAGCTTTCATACCGCTATTTCCTGCTTGGTGTGGCTCCTGCCTTTTATATACTACATTCATAGTGCAATATCCTGCTTGGTGTAGATGAGGCCTCCCTTTTAAGAGAAGATGAGGCCTCTTTTATATTTTGGAACATGTTTTCCTTTGGCTTTCAGACTATTTTGGGCTATCTTTTCCCAAGGCCAGTTTCTCTGACCCAGGCAGGATCTACACTACTGCTTTAAAACATATAATGGTATTGACAACTGTTGGAGCCCAGAAAACGCTTCTTGTGCAGTTTTCAAACTGCTTTCAAAGTCTTATATCCTGCTTGCTGTATATCTGGCCCCAGGCACCTGGCTCCTGAGCAACTTGGTGCAGTTTTCACCCCCTATTTGCTTTTTCTCACTGGTGAATGTTGGGCTTCACAGCACTTCTCATTTTAAAATATATTCTACACTTTCTACCTGGATAAATTTTCCCTATCTAGACTTTGCTGAGTTCTATACCCTGGATTCTAGGAGAGATCTCTTTCGATTCCTCTGGATCCATGATAACCTGGTCTTCAGACAGGGCCGGTGCCAGACTATTTTGCGCCTTAGGCAAGGTGAGCTACTTGCACCCGCCCCCAAATTGCACGGAAGTCCGAACGTGTGCGCCGAGTGGAGAGCTGGGACTGGCTCACTTCGATTTGGGACTGAGCCATCTGGAATTCACCAGGACTTGAGAGAAAGAGAGAGAAAGGGGAAATGGGAGATCTCTCTCCTTGCCTTGGCACTTTGCAGGGCAGGGAGGAATGGAGAAAAAAGGGGGGGAATGGGGATACAGCGAGAGATCTGCCTGCCTTGGCATCTTGCAGGGCAGGGAAGAAAAGGAAACGAGAGAGAGAGAGAGAGAGAGAGAGAGAGAGAGAGAGAGAGAGAGAGAGAGAGAGAGAGAAGGAGCTGACAGAAAGAGAGAGGGGGAAAGAGGTTTTTTTTTAATAATTTTTATTGCTTTTCCACATTACTTAAACATACATCATTATAATAAAACAACAACAACAATAACATACTACATACCTGTTGAATAAATGTTGATTACAAAGTATCATATCATAACATAATCAATCTTAACGTATAAGTGCACCCCCCACCTCGGGATCTCATTCCTGATTCCAAAATTTCATACTTCTGTTGGCGGTTTCCCACTTCCCTTAGAAAACACAAATATTAGGAACTGTTTCCAAATTCCTTCAAAATCATTTGTTTTAGCTATACCTCTTCTCCACCTAATATTACAAGTCAATTTATCATTAATAGCTATATCCTATACTTCTTTGTACCATTCTTCAATAGAATATTCCCCTTGAAACTTCCAGTTCCTAGCTACCA
Organism: Elgaria multicarinata webbii; assembly: GCF_023053635.1. Classification (NCBI taxonomy): domain Eukaryota; kingdom Metazoa; phylum Chordata; class Lepidosauria; order Squamata; family Anguidae; genus Elgaria; species Elgaria multicarinata. Next base: position 2,714,914 of record NC_086176.1, read on the forward strand.
TCAATCGTGCTGCAGTCAGCAAACTCGATATCACATTTTAAATCTTCAAATAGTGACAGTAATGCAACTTTTGGTGTTTGTTCTATCTTCATTCCCACTATTTCTTCAATCTCCAAAAACACCATCTTCCACAATCTTTGTACATATTTGCATTCCCACCACATATGTAAATACGTTCCTTTTTCCCCACAACCTCTCCAACAGTTTGCTGAATGCTGATTATTTATCTTATTCAATCTAATCGGGGTTAGGTACCACCTCCATATAATTTTAAAATAATTCTCTTTTATTCTCACTGACATACTTCTCAACACTCTATGTTTCCAAAGTCCCTCCCAGCTCTGTTGTCCTATTTGTACATTCAAATCTGTCTCCCATACCATTTTTCCTGAACTATCCATCGACCCTTTCTCCAACAATATTTTCTATATTTCACTCATTAACCCTTTTAACGCTGCACTTTCTCCCTTACATTTTTCTCTTTTAACTATTAGTTCCTCAAACTTCATCATTTCTCTACACTCTCTATTTTCTCTTACCCACTTTTTAGTCCACTGTTCCAGTTGCCTATACTCTAACCAGGTTAATTTTTTATTTTTTAGAACCTCTTCCATATCTTCTCTTGTATTCATTTCTCTCAACCAATTCTTTAATTTCATTTTATTTTTTTCTATTAATAATTTACTTAATCTGCCCTTCAGTTCCTCCGGGAAATTCTTTAACATTATTACCGGTGACAAAGGGGAGCTGCTCGGAAGCAGCTCAGAGGGGGAAAGAGGTAACCAAGAGGGAGACAGCACAGGAGAGCAAGATTGCGTGGTTCCCCCACCCCACCTGGATAACTAACACAGCAGCTACCAACTTACCTTAACCCCGCTGGTGCTGCTGCTGCTTCAGCCCCTGCTTCTCCTCTGGGCCACGCTGCCCGCTGCTGTGCCCACCTGCCACTAGCTCCAAGGCCAGGCTGGGCCAGGGCTTCAAAGGGCCTCCCGTGTGCAGGACATTTGCTGCGACCTGCTGCCCGCTCTTTTGAGGATTGCCATGGGAGGGACTGGAGGCCACGTTCCGGAAGTCCAGGAACGCAGCCCCCAACCCCCAACCCCTTCCAAGGCCGACGGAGGCCTTCCCCTCGGCCTTTTCCAGAGCCAGCACCATTGCACCAGCCCAGGGGAAGTCTACATGTCCCTGGGAGGACTGGAGGCTGCGATCCCAGAAGTCCAGGAACACGGCCCCCAACCCCTTCCAGGACCAATGGAGGCCTTCCCCTTGGCCTTCTCCAGGGCCAGCACCATCATGCTGGCCCAGGAGAAACCTAGAGCGGTCCTGGGAGGACTGGAGGCCACAATCCCGGAAGTCCAGGGCTGATGGAAGCCTTCCCCTTGGCCCTTTCCCCCAGTAAAATGGGGGCCAGTCCCGGTTGCCCAGGAGATCTCCATTTTTCTCGAGGTCTCTGGGTCATCTGGGTCACCCTACTCCCAGAGCCGCTCTAGCCGTTGGCTTCCGTGTGGTTAGAGCAGCTCTGGGAGGGTGGCTTCTGGGTGGAAGGCCGAACATGGGGCCGCCCCCCCCAGCGTCCCTGGGTCACGCTGGGGTGGGGGTGGGGCGGCTCCACATTTGGACTCTGGGAGGGTGGCTTCTGAGCAAAAGTCAGAACATGGAGCTGCCTCCCCCACCCCAGCGTTCCTGGGTTCGCTTTGGCTGGGCGGGCGTAGGGTGCCATCTTGCCTGCCCAGGCTCAGCTGAATCCTTGGGCTGGGCCGGGCTGGCTCACAGCCAACAATGCGTGTGAATGCTGCGCTGCGCGGCGCCCCTCTTAGCTTGGTGCTCTAGGCGGCCGCCTGAGTGGCCTCTATGGTAGCACCGGCCCTGTCTTCAGATCTCTCCTTGGAATAGGTAACTACACTAGGGTGATGATATGAAAAGGGAATTTTAGCAGGTGTCATTTATATATATGGGGAACCTGGTGAAATTTCCTCTTCATCACAACAGTTAAAGCTGCAGGTGCCCTGCCCTCTTGTAAATCTGGTCACTCTAGTATAGCTCCTGCAGCTTTAACTGTTGTGGTGAAGAGGGAATTTCACCAGGTTCTCCATATATACAAATGATACCTGCTGAAATTCCCTTTTCTATGCAACTGTTAAAGATACAGGAGCCCTGTCCTCCTTTTCATATCGTCACCCTTTTAATCCCCCTACCTAATACACACTTTGCTGCTCCCTTTCTTTTTTCTAAGAGTTTGGACCATACTGCTATAAAGTTGAAAGTTTCGAACACTTCATTTAACTAGCTTGGGCCAGTGTAAGTTTTAAGTACAACTTTGAAACCTTTCAAAATGCTTCTGGGCCTATAACATAGGCTTTGGCCTAGTCACACTTTTTCTAATAGAAACAGTTAAAGCGTGGTGTACACATGTATAGTGTACACATGTATTTTCTTTCTAGTCATTGCATGTTTCACATTTCACTTCTGTATCTGATGTTCTTTTGCATTTAGTTTTCTTTATAAACCTTTCATATTTTAAGACTTCTTGTGTGGCATGTTTTCATTGGTTTAACAAGTTAAAAGGGGTATTCACTGTTTTCCTGCTTATGTTTTAAAATCTATCTTCAACAAGCCTAGTAACTGCAAGTGTTACGGAGTTGGGGAAAATCCTCAATCTCTTTGCAATCAGACACACTGATTAAGGGACCCCTGGAGATAATTTAGACTGACCCCAACCACATAACCCCCTTCTGAAGGGTTATGGACCACAGACCACTAAAGTCAAACAAAGTGGCAGACCATAATAACAGTTCTCATGTGCCCATTTGCTTTATGAGACAGATGCTCCTGCAGGCTACCAAACAAAGGGACTAACAGGCAATAGAGTTGCCTGGCTGGGTCTGCCAGAAATCTGGCCTCAACACTCCTGGCAAGTCCATATTCTACAGCAACTGCTCTCAGCTGAATTTGATGGAAACCCACCTTCCACCCCTGGGTTTAATTTACTGGCCTCTCCTGGCTGGGCTTTGCAGGGAACTATAGGAACTATATATGTATGAAGCAGGCTTACATAGCATGCATAGAATGCTGAGACTGGCAAATCTAAAAGCATGTAAGTTGTTTTTCAAGAACCAGGGAAATTCCATGGATCTTACTTTTGAGTAAATATCTATGGATGGAAATGTAGCCTGTGTAGGCTTCAAACTTGACCACAAATTTGATCACAAGCTACTTTGAGATCCAAACAGGGAAAAAAAATGAGCTATAATAATTAACATAATAAACTGTAACTTATTCTAATATAGAATATTTTCCTGTATCATCTTGTGTGCTTGCAAAATTTATCAGGGATTTTTAATTCCAGTAGAACATTTTTTCAGGTTGTCTCCAAATACAGATGCAGAACATGAAATGCTTCCTTTTCATGAGGCAGTGATAAAAAGCTTTTATCTCTGGACACTGGCTATTAAAAAGTCCTCATCAGAGCATAACTTCTGGAGGTCATTTATTAATTTGAAAAGTGGGCTCAACACATATGCAGAGGTGACTGTGGGTTGTGGAAAATTGATGATGAACAACTTAGAGCCACCTATTTCTCTATCTTTTTAGAGCAGCCCTTCCCTAACCTGGTGCCCTCCAGAGATGTTGAACTATAACTCCCATCATTACAAGTCAGGATGTCCCATGGTCAGGAATGCTGGGCCTTGTAATCTCAAACATCTGGAGGGCAGCAGGTTAGGGAACACTCTTCTATATTCACAGATCAAGAACCAAAGTTTTTTTCTTAAAATGTGTTTATACAAAATATTCTGTTCACTCCCCACAATCCCTCCACAATACATCATCTCATCAAAGTGACAGAGGAGCAGAAAAGGTTTAGTTTGGCTGTCTTGGACGCCTTTCAGATGAGATTAGTTTGTAATCCTATACCACTTGGGAGTAAACCCTAGTGAACTCAGTGGCACTGACTCCTGAGAAGACATGTACAGCATTCAAATGTTAACCAACCTTCCCCAGCCTGGTACTCTCCAGATGTGTTGCACTGCAACTCCCACGTTATGTGTTATGGGGAAGACAAAAATAATTTTCATCATTAATTTTTAAATAGTCTCTATGGATGAAGGTATTAGGTGCTAGCTCTGCCTTTGATCTCACACTGCTGAACACGTAAGAAAAATCCTTTGCATTAGTCCCCCAACACCATATAGCTGATATTCAACAAACAGACAACCCATGCCATTTGTTGAAAATTATTTTTAATGTCTGAAGAACTGTCTGGATTAGGTATTTAAGATTCATTAATTGTTGCTTCATTTGGTTTGAGACAGTCTTCTTAGATGAACCTCTTTTAGAGTTCCTTGATGGATCACATATCTTAATGCTGGAAAACTTTAGAACAGATGTGGGGAGAAACTAGATCTATCCTGATGTTTTGGATATCATTTCCCAGCATTCCTGGTCACTGCCCATGCTGGTAGGGGCTTTTACGAGTTGAACTCCAAAACATCTGGAGATCTACATTCTGCCTGCCCTTGCTCTGGGACAGCCTCCCCCAACCTGGTGCCTGTTAGATGTGTTTGGTTGCAACTCTCAACATGAGGAGACACTCTAAAAGAGAGACTTAGGCCATAGCTTGACCTAAGGTTTATCCCTGGATCGTCCAGGGGTCAAACCTGTTCATCTAGGTGACACACAGGGGGATCCAGTGCTCAGGCAGGGGCAAACCCTGGATGATCCCAGGATAAACCTTAGGTCTTGCTGTGGCCTTAGATGACCCTAAGTTGTTCGTCATCAGTTTCCCACAACCCCACAGTCAACTGTGCATATCATATTCTCCATCCTACCATGTACATTGATGGTGCTATATAAATAATAATAATAATAATAATAATAATAATAATAATAATAATAATAATCTGCTTTAGGAGAATGAGAATTTCACTTGCATTTTCTGCCTCCCTAGGGAGTATGTGAGCCTTAACTCCCAATTGTTGGGTCGTCCGGAAAAAATCCTCTCCGGGTGGAGAGATTAGCAAAGTATGCAGCATTCCAGGCAGGCTCAGAGAAAGTAAAGACAGCCACAGAGATAATCGACAGCAACAGTATTTTTCTTCAGCAATATTTTACTGAGTTAAAGACTTAGAGATCATATATTTACAATATTATACAGTATACTCACAACAACATCATATTCACACAGGAGAGTTAAAGACACACTCTTTACACAAGACTTATATACATAGCAGTATCTTTCTCTACCAATTTACAGCTTAATCACCAATCAATCACACTTGTCAGGTCGTTAACCAATTATCTTCTGACCTTTAAGTGGCTGATGTAACTTCTTGCAATAGTTGCACTAGACTGGGTAACATAGAAACTATGGACACTAAAAATCCAAACGCGGACAGCAATTTCCCTGCTTTTTGGTGTTTGGTTGAAAGCTCTAGAGCCTTAACATTGTTTTGTAAACTGTAGGGGTTTTTGTTTGTTTGTTTAATGATATATAAATAGTGTGTGTGATTTAATGCATAGAGTTAAAATAAATAAATTCTAAATTAGTTGCCAGAAAGGAAGGTGGGTGAAGAGTGACTGACTGAAGCTCCCAGGGGAGGGGAGGCAAGATATTTTAAAGAAGATATTAGGTGTGAGGAGCGCTTTGTACAAAGCTCTTATCTCCGATCAGCTGCTGCTAAATCTTTTCCCTGCCAGGGAGAAGGGAGCAAAATCTGGGGAAGAGGCTGCCGAGACACGTGGTCCTGCTTACTTCAGAAGCTTGTCTTGCTTATGTCTGAATAGACATACTGCTGAGGTTTAGAATTTGGGGTGATATTTGAAAGTGCTGCTGAATGATTCAGGCCTGCTTACTTAGGCAGAAAAAGATTCCACACCACACTAGTGGCAGTGGAGGAACTACAAGTGCAGTCCCCAATCCCCCAGCAAACTCTGGATGCAGCTTTTGGGGCCAAACAGGTTTTGCACCCTTATCCCAAAGGATCGAGTTTGTAGCTTGGGTATGCTTATAGTTCCATCTTTATTGCTAAAGCAAGGATGGGGGACTTCGAGCCCATAGCCCTAATCCAGCCCATGGAGGTTTGGGCTCCTTCTGTGCCCTAGCCTGGAGGCTACCAGGGGCTTGGGGTTGGGTTGGAGAGAGGAATCCCTTTGTTATCATTGACCTGAGTTTTGAACTATTTGATAATTATTTTCTGCTTTTAATGTTGGTGTTGCTGCTTTTAAATTATTTTCAAAGTACTTTTATTTGGTTGATTATTGTTTTTATTGTGTTAATTTTATTATGTACATCTTCCTGAGAGTTTCAGCTATAAGGCAAGCAATACTTCTGTACGCTGCCCTGAGATCTTATTGATATAGGGTGGGATATAAATGTTTTAAATATATAAATAATACATTGGGAAAAATGAATGACTGGGGCAGATGGGAGTTGTGGTACACAACATCTGGAGGGGATTGTGTTGGGGAAGGCTACCATAGATTTTTTTTATCTATGCACAAACTGGAGTAGTTGAGGGCAGGTAGCTCAGCCACATCCAATTATGTTCCTTAACTTTCAGAATTGAATACTGATTGATATCTTACTTTGGCATCAGAAGATGTATGCAGAGCAGTTTATGGATTATTTCCAGCCAAGGCCTTTATTGTGCTGTCTCATTGTCTCATTCATGGAGTTGTATGGGGGGGAGGGGGGTCGCGTCTGGACAACAGCATCTTCAGTGTCTAGCCCTACTATGGTTTCTCCTGCCTCTTCTTCCATGGGTTTTTTCTTACCAGAAAAAATAGCGTTAAGGAAGAAAAGATGGAAGAGCAGCAAAATGCCTTTTGACAGTTAGTACTAGGAGCCCTCTGGCTGGAAGCACCTGTAGATAAAAGAGGGGCTGTGCTGCTAACAGGCTTTTAGAGAGCGGTTGCCATTTCCCTTAAGGTAAAAGAACATGGCCATTGGCCACTGGCACATGTATTTGCATAGATCACAATGAACAAAATAGTCCCCTATACTTTACTGGAGATGAGATCAGAAAAAAATCTAGCCATGAGACAAATGACCTAGTTAGGTCCCATCAACATGTATTGGAGGTGGTGAGGGTGTTGCATAGAAAAAGTGTGTGTGTGTGTGTGTGTGTGCATGTGCATGTGTGTGCATGCATGCACATGTAGTCCTGTTTTTGCTATAAGCATTGCCTCCAACCCCACAATATTAAACTACTGCCCAGGGAGCTTTAGCTATTGGGCGGTATAAAAAAATGCAATAAATCATCATCATCATCTTACGCTGTCCAGCGGTGGGTCCATGTAAATCCCAGTTGATATTTTATTTTTATGCACTCGGGTGACTGAACACGGGTCGCCAGATTTGATCACTAACCTTCTTCTCTGTGAAACAGCTCTGAAGAGCAGCATTAAGGGCAGAGCTGCCTTCTCTGTATACTACAAGTTCCTTATTAAGGTTGCTTTGTGCTCTTTCTTCTCTTCTCTGTGATTTTCAAGCTGAAAATACCCTCAAGGCAACAGAAGTATTATTGATTCTCTCCCTGCCCCCTTTCCCCCCTTAATTGGTAACAAATTACTCTCTTGACCTGATTGTTTCAAAACCCCTGATTCTTTTTTTGCTACTTGTTTTCTGGAAAAGTGGGAATGTTATATCTCCATCTCTGTGCTGGTCTCCCGGTCTCTGTTAGAGTCTATCCCATTTGTGGCATTCCTCCTCTCCAGGGCCAACTTTATATCCAGTTCTCTGAGCTGTTTCAGGAAGCCGCGATTTGGGAGAATGCACCTGTGTTTGAGCACTTGATCTATGGCGTCAACCACTGTCATATTCTTGTAAATCATCAGATATGCGAGAACCAAGGCAGCTGAGCGGCTGCGGCCCATGGCACAGTGCACTAGAACCTTGCCTGTAAAGTGAAGAAAAGAGACAGAGAACCCATTCAGTATCTGTACCACAAGCACTCCTTCTTGGGCAAGTCTTATTCAGTAATATGCTCATGCACTGATGTTAGTCAAAACCAGCCCCTCAGGATTGGACTAACTTTTGAGAAATCAGCTCAGCCTAGGACAGGTATCTGCTGATATGTAAATCCAAATGTATTGAACTTTGTTGGACTTCCTTCTCAGTAAAAATGAAGCTTTTTAAAAATGTCCTATGTTAGTCCATTTTAATGTGTGTGTAACTGTCTCTTCTCTTAGATATTTTAGACTGCAATCCAATTCACAAATGTGTAAGAATAAGTGCTATTGAACACAGTGAAACTTCCATGGAAACATGCATAGGTTCAGGCATGCATTGCAATGATAAAAATGAACATCCAATCAAATATAGCACATTCTTACAATGGTGTGGGGGAAGCTATAAGAACTTTAGATAAAGGAAATTTACATGCAAGTTCTTGTATTTTAAAAAGGAAAAAAGTTCTCTAAAATTTAACAACAATGATATCCCCCTTTTCAGGTTATAACTTATTATTATTATTATTATTATTATTATTATTATTATTATTATTGCCAGTTTTCAGTTTGATCTAATTAGGAAATGGGCTTGTCTATATGGGCTTGTCTATAGACAAATGGGCTTGTCTATATGGCTTGTTTACCCCAACCTAAATGTGCATGTCCGTGTTTTAAGTTACTTGACGCAGCCGTCCATTTGCCGCAGCGCTGGGTTTTTAACCCGATAATGCCCATCTTCGCATTCGTGATTTACCATGACTTTTAGTTCACATCCGAGTTTGCACCGCGTTATGGCTATGTGTCTTTGGGAGGAGTTAAATTGGATTTTGACATGTGGGCAGGGCTTTGCAGGTAGGACAATGTGATTGGCTGATTTCCCAATTTCACACCAATCATCTGCCTTGTTTGTTCGCGCCGATTTTAGTTTGAAGTCTCTTTGTGGAGCTCCACAGAGAAAGCTTCTTAAAACAAATGTATTTATATATTTAGTGCATTTCTGTACCACCCAATATGTGAAGCTCTCTGGGCAGTTCACAAAAAGAAAGAGTGGGAAATGGGCAGCCAGATGATGGAGAAGTGTTCTGCTGCTTTGTTCCTTTCCCTCTGCTGCCTCATTCCTCCGCCCCCACTCCCAGTTTGTCTGTTATATGAATCTGTGGAGCTCTACATATAAAATTTATAGCTTTGCTCCTTTCTCCTTCGTAGCTTCGTATCATTGTATATGCAATAATGCACATGTGTGCATTTATAACTCACTATAAAATAAATAAATTCAGGAAATAAATCGGTGTTGCTGCTACAGTGTGATGCTCTTTTACCTACATTCGAATCAATGAAAATTCAAGTTTATATTTAATGAGGAACAATCTCGTTGCCATATAGATGGGGGCTAGGTGACACATGAGGCAATGATCAGTGCTGAATAATGCTAGTAGCCTTTCATTTTTTTATATAATGTACCCTGCTTTTTTCCAGCCAAAATGGTTATAGCTTTGCTATCCACCACAAAGGTACAAAGATGCCAGAGATGCATGGAGGTGGGGGAGGAATCTTACAGGGAAAAGAAAGACAATGGGCCTTGCTAGACCTACTTTAAAATTTGGGCGTGTGGAGGGGCTAGCCCACGCTAGAAGTAGTGCAGGCTGTTGCTCCTATCCACACGTTGACGCGATGGGGTAAAAGAAAGCCCCGTCGTGTTGGCCATTTTGTTTAATATCTTAAAGGGGCCATATGTGCAGGAGTGCACCAATGATAAAGGTAGGTTTTATTTTAAAGGGTTCTCCACTCCCCCCTGGCCCGATTTCCCCCCCGGCCCCCAATCTCCGATCCCCCCACCCACGATCTCTGATCCCGCCTGCCCGCGAACTCTGATCTCCCCATCCCCCTTGGCTCCATTTCCCCCCATCTCCCCACCCTGCCCTGATGGCCACAGCACTCCTGTGGAGTGCTGTGCTCCATCCACCGCTTTTCCTGGCTACTCACGAGTAAATGCGGTAGCTGGGAAAAGCGGTGGAATGGGCTACACGCCCGCGGTCTTGGGCTCAGCCCGAGACCGCGGGAAATACCGGGCCACAACCGGTGCCGGTTATCTCGGGCCAAGGGAGGGTTGACACCCCCCCCTGCTTGACCCCGGGATCCCTTCTGCATCATCTGGACGCACAGGCGAAACCCTTGTCTAGCAACAGCCAGTGTTTGCCAACTCATAGGTTTCACTCCAAGGTTTGTTTCTTTCTTTCTTTCTTGTTTTGCATTTGCTGCTATGTTGCGCCTGCCAGATAATAGCTACAATCCTGGAAGTGCAGTAACAAACCAAACTAGGCAAGTGCTGGTCGTGACTGTGATACCTGCTAAAGCTTGGTGGGAGGCTAAGAAGCTGTTGCTGTCAGTGGCTGGAGGAGGAAGAGTCGTTGGTGAATCTTATAACTGAGGTTATCAAATAAATTTGCTCTTAATCTTTTGGGCCAACAAGACAAGTGCTAAATATGCCCTCAACTGCTCTATCGCCTCCTGAACACACAATTCTACATTTTGCAACAGGAGTGCATAGGGAAATTATGAAAATAAAATAAATATCTCCTCTGTAAGATTGCAGTCAGGTGGTTGAGCATTTATAATTTTGGAAGTGAAATGGGACCAAAAGGTTAGAGGAGGAGCCATAGATTGGCCAGACCAGATTCACCCTCAGAATTGTGGTGTGTGTGTGTCCCCTCCCACTATTTCCTTGCAAATGCTGTCTATACCAAGCTTGGGGGGGGGGGAATTATATATATGTCACCACCACCACCTCTCTCTCTCTCTCTCTCTCTCTCTCTCTCTAGTCCTAATAAGGGATTAACTTGTAGCACTATCTTGCAATTGGCAAAGGCAGAAGACCTTTAAAGACCCAGACAGCTTTTTTGTACAGGGGGCATCTGATCTGACCAGAGGGGCACCTGCATTGACAGGAGGTTGGAAACCTGATAAGTGGCTCTAAGATATTAAGAGCTTTATAGGTCAGCAGGTGACATCTTGCATTTCTCTGCTTGCTTCTGCTGCAAAAAACCTTTTGTGGAGGCTATTTTGTGGAAGGAGAGGAATGAGAAGTGAAAGGCCAGTTGAGGCTGAAGGGGTTTGTAGAATTTTAAAGGCCTCAGTTTGGAACTAGAGCACCACTGCCGGTCAGGAAATGATGAGCTGTAGCAGCAATCAAACAGTGATATCAGAAAGGCTTTAATGTTTCTACTTCATTCTCCTCCTGCTTGTGTGAAGATAACAATAAATCTCAGTTGCAAACGTAGAGCTGATTGGATCATGTGAGGGGAAAACCTGCTTTGATAGTATATGAGCTAAAGACAGTCAAAGTTTGACAGGAGTGGGAGGAAAGAGTTCTCATGCTTCCTTACCCCTCCACCTCTTCCCCACTTCCTGCCTCCCCACTAACTCTTCTCTGAAGGCTGTCTCAAACACTCCCTTAGCAGCACTGCACTCCTGCTTCTCCTGTAAGATTGTAAACATCACCACCCCCAAGTTCCATGTTCTCCAGGGTTCATCTGCAGTTCTTGGATGTGGCAGTGCCGGCTTTGCAGATTGCAGCAGAACTGGGATTCTCTGCTTGATATAATGTGCAAATTGGCCCTCAGTCACAGCAGTAGTACAGCGTCGTGCAGAAAAGCCCATTGTCATGATGGTAGGAACCAAAGAGTTTCATAACCAGGGAAGTAGTTCTGGGAAATACTGGCAGAGAACTGAAATCTAGGGCTCGTAAAAGTTTGTTTATTTATTTTATTTATTACATTTATATACCACCACATAGCCGAAGCTCTCTGGGCAGTTTACACAGTGTTAAGTAAACTTCGTTTGTTACACACTTCATTCAATTGTTACATGGTTCTGAAATGTTTGCAGCAGCAAATAGTACATGAATCATGAGCTTTCCTATCCTTCCACAGCAATTGTATTTGTGAGCGCAATCTTCAGAACACTAATGCAAATCCCATCTCGCCGTGGGGGCTAGTACTCTGAGAACGATTGGATAAAAATATTTTTGCCCATTTCCCTTGTGACTTGAACAGCTTTACACTTTTAAAGTAAATCAGCAAAGATGAAAAAAATGTTCTTTTTAAAATGTCCATTTACCGTTTCTTGATGTTTGAGGTCGAAAACACATAAGATTTCTCTCTCTTCTTCCTCTGGTGTCCTTTCAGCTATTTCTCCTCAACTTCTCTTCCTCCTCCTCTAACTACCACTGACTGACTTTTCTTTGGCCCTTTTCCCAACATTCTGTACCTTTCCTTTCATTGGCCCAGAACTCTAAGAACTTTAATACATGTGCAGACACAGACTGTCATATGCTACATTACATCCACAGTGTGGGGCGTATGCAATGCATTAACCTCCCCTTTACCTCATTGCTGTCCTTTCCCAAGCTGCCCAAAGCTCAAGCTTTGAACTTTTTCAACGTTTCAAAATTTTCAGCATGCCTACACTTCTCAAGCTTTAGTTTAAAACAAAAATGAGCAAAATCAGTTTGAAAGATCTTTAGTAATAAGCCTTACACTATTGTATTTTTATATATGATGTTTTGATTGTATGCTCAAGGGTCAAAACAAGAAGTTAAATACCAGAATCCTACATTGATTCTTATCTACCAACTTGGATGGCTTTAAAAGGGGGTTAGACAAATGCATGGAAGATAAGCCTAACAATGACTACTAGTCATGCTGGCTAACTATAACCTCCCATATCAGAGCCAGGATGCTTCTGAATACCAATTGCTGGGAAGGTGCTATTTCACTCATGTCCTACATTGGGACATCTGGTAGGGCACCGTGGGGGCAGAATGCTGGACTATAAAGGCCTTTGGTCAGATCCAGCGTAGCTCTTCCTTTTTCCATTTGCCCTAGTTACTTGTCCATTTCCATCTGTGATCATCTTGGCTCACCAGACAAGACTATACTGATTTTTGCAACTCCATTTTGGGAGGCCACGAAATATAACCAAGTCAGCAAAAATCTAACTTTTCTTCCATCCTGATTGAAATCAATAATAGTTTATTGCTGCTCACTCACATCTAAGTAGTCTTAAATGCTCTGGAGAGAGTGAGCTAGCCTAGCAGAGAGAGGTTTAAGTTAGAAAAGTGGTCTTTCCTTGGCTCAGTAATAGTTTCTGAGTGTGCTTAATTCAAAACTATTTGCAGTTAGCATAAACTTCTCCGAATGTCTTTTCATAAGCCCTGCCTGTTACATTTTCTATGATGTATAAGATATTGCTTGGGCCTTGACTGGACCACTGCCAGGCATTGACTAGATCGGTGGGTCTTGGCATTCTGCTATGTAGCACTCCAGGAGCCAGAGAGGGAATGGTTCCCTTTTTCCTTGGCCCCAGTGTCACCCTGCTCCTGCCCCAACAGGTTAAGTACATTCAAGGAAGGGGGAAAGGTTTGGGAGATTGGAAGGGGCTGGAAGGGAGGGTTACTACACTTGGAATAGACATAACCCGAGCTATTTCCCATGTGTACATTTCCAGGAGAGCCCGCTGTGCACTGAGATGTGTATGCTGTACACCACTCCTCCATTTCCTGTGAGATGGACTGTAGAGTATCTGGTCCCCAGGAAGACATTGGCCCTGACATAAGCTGACACATTAAACTAGTATCAACCTGGTACTCTCTAGATGTTTTGGACTACAACTGCCCACAATGGCCGAAGGGCAGGGATGGAGGGAGTTGTAGTCCAAACCACCTGGAGGGCACCAGTTTTCCGGCCCTTGCTTTAAACACGCTACCATGTCTGGTGAATGTATAGGCATTGTATCTTTAAGAGAGCTGGGATTAGACCCAGCTGAAGGGTAGTAGCCTATAAGAGGAAATTGGGAATAGCAACTAGCAGGCTTAGTCAGGGATACTGCTAGTGCTGCTAGCCTTGCAATGTGGATTCTTAAATAAAGGATTTGTATTCTCTCTCTCTCTCTCTCTCTCTCTCTCTCTCTCTCTCTCTCCAACACCATGCCCACAGACATTGGGTTAAATCCAACATTGTGCTAGTGGAAGTCCGCTAGCACACCGGGACTCTCCTCCTCTCTCCTCCCCACCACTGTAGCCCTCTGGACTGCCCAAAGAATCTGCTCCAGGGGGCTTCCCAGCCCTCCAGAATAAATTTTGAGAGTAAGCTGGGGGGGGGGGAAATCACCCCTCCCAGTTCCAATGAGAGAACTGCTTTCACCAACAGCTGCATGAGATCTCCAACCCACCCACCCCCCGCTACTTTTTCCACTGATCACAAGTTGCAGAAAATATCCTTGTCAGATTATGGTCTTGCGTGAGGAAAGTCTAGGCAACATGACTCCAGGTTTGCATTCCATTTTCCTTACTTGTGTCGTTCTGAAGTGCTTTATCGATGAACTCAGCAGATGAGTAAAAGAACTGGCTAAGGTTGTAGGTGGGGAGATCGTCCGCCTCCACCCCGTGGTACTCAATGCTCATGTCGCTGTAGTATTCTGGTCCCGTGTCCACGTTCCACCGGCCGTGGGCTGCGTTGAGGATGTGAGTGAAGCCCGCTTTCTCGAGACTATAGCGATCGAGTGCCGTTTTCCTGTTTTCAAAGCAGAAAAGTCTGTTTGACACGTGCAGGGGAAACACCTTGGTTATTTTCAGGAACCCAAGAACAGGGCAGATTCATCCAGTGATGAATTGCACACTTACAGAACTTTAAACTCGCACCCCTTTGATCCAAGCATGCTTAGGTTGACTTTAAAGAAGGAGCCCTACATGTACTTAATTCTGAGATGGCGTGGGTAGCCCATGGTTTTCAACATAGCCAATTTCAGTCATGTCCCTGAGAATCCACAGCTGAGCAAGTCCTTGATGGAGAAAGGAAGCCCATGAGTGTATCTGCAGCAGCTCTGTGGCAATGCATCAAACAGCAGTGGTCCCTATTGGTAAAACTCAGCTGCTGCCTTGCATGTTACAGGAAACAAACTGTACTTCCACTGAAAGTCAATGGCATTTTTTCCTGTGGTGGCTGAGGAGCATTCACGCGTCTAAAAATGCATCTGGGAACTGTGATGACCCAGGACTCCTGGGCTGTGATTTCGTAGGCATAAATCTGGATCCAACCCATTGTCTCAGGGCTGGTTCATAAATTACTGGGAAACAGGAATGACTTTAGGTTTTGAGAGCTAGGATGAATATGGTCTGACCCAGCTGCTTCACAGCCACAGTGAGTCCTGCCCATGTAAAGCTTTATCACACCAGCG
Organism: Elgaria multicarinata webbii; assembly: GCF_023053635.1. Classification (NCBI taxonomy): domain Eukaryota; kingdom Metazoa; phylum Chordata; class Lepidosauria; order Squamata; family Anguidae; genus Elgaria; species Elgaria multicarinata. The sequence goes on from NC_086176.1 coordinate 2,730,094, forward strand.
TTATACTGTGCAATCACTGCGAATTGCGTGCAAAAGACTCCAAAAATTTCCATCTTATAATCTGCTTTTATTGTGAAGTACTCTGAAGTTTCCCACCTTATAAAGCAGGATACTCCCATGCATCCTGTTTTAATTGTGCTATAAAAGGAAAAGAATCAAGCTATTTTGCTAGTAGTTTTTGAGCGAATCATTTCTTCTTTTCTGAGCGGCCACTGGGGGTGCAGGAGCAGGATTTGATACTCTTAAGCTTCAAATTAAACAAATGATTACATCTGCATAAGTTTTAAAGATAAAGACTTCAAAATTGGCACAGTAATAGATATTAAGGAGAGCTTTAAGCACACCAAATTTGAATTGGATTGGGTCATCCGTTGATTTTTTTTACATTTCCCCCCCTTAAACCCTTTTCCTGGTATGCAAAGGATCTTAGGAGCGCTGCTGCCCTGGATGTGATTTAGCTAGCAACAACAACAATGACAGCTAAGTGCTGTAGGGGATAATTCAAGGGAAACAGGTATGTGGGATGAAGCTAACAAGCCCCAGCCAGCCTTTTTTTTGTTACGAGATTTTCAAATTAGAACGAAAAGTGTATTTGAGATTGCTGTAACAACTCTCACCTATGTCTAACTTTGCCCAGTGTTAATACAGTGAGGGTCTGAACACCTACTGAGTAAGTGGAGCAGATGGTGAAAGGGAATTTAGTTTAATAGAGGCTCTTACGAGATAGAGAATAAACTTTGCTCAAAAGCTTATCATTCCGTCAATTTATTTTCAGTGGAACTCTCTCATCCTGGCTCATCTGCCAACATTTAACAGGCTCATGTGAATGTGTCAAATTTCCAACTTTGCAGATGTGAACAGCCACTGAAAGAAATTTGCTGGTGTCTGGTGTAGATTGGAGCATCAGCATTTGACCTAACATTTCACTGGCTTCTGGTTCTGTGGCCTGATGCCTTTTTTGTGCTTAGAATTTGATCTCTGCAACTGGGCATCTCCTTCAGTGAATAGTAATTAAAAAAGGACCTTGGGGCAGTGGTCACGGCTGGGCAAAGGCTGGGGCAGAATTCAATACATGTTTGTAAGAACATAAGAACATCCATGCTGGATCAGACCAAGGGGCATCTAGTCCAGCTGTCGACCAGGGACCCACAAGCAGAACACTGTGTAACAGCACCCTGCTGCCCATGTTCCCCAGCAACTGGTGCATATAGGCTTACTGAAGGTAGCACATAGGCTTCAGGACTAGTAGCCTTGTGAAGAAGCAATTTGATTTCTTATTCATCCATTTATGCATCCTGTTTTCAAAGATGATACAGCCTGAGCAAAATACGTTTTGGAGATATGTGTTTGTTTGCTAAGATAATGGGAAATCTAGACGTAGAGAGCATTTATATGAGAGAATCAGCAGGCAAGAGTGTTTAACCCCTTCTGTGCCCAAACATTCTTGCCTGCCACTGCCCACCCCCCCTCGACACGCACAAACCCAGCTCCTGCTTTAGAACGACAGGGGGAATGGGATTGGAAATCATGTTTCTCTGGTAATGAGCATCATCACATGAGGGGAAATTGTGTTTGCTTACTGTTGCTTCTTTGCCCCCACATTGGTCCCTCATAACTTCCTCTTTTGAAAAAGGAAGTAAATAACTTGGGCATGGCCCATTCAGTGGCCCATTTTGTTCACGCTCCTTCTGCTGCACACAGCAGAACACAGTGGCTAGTTCCAACTTTAAAAATAAGTCAGACTTACTGGGGTGTTTTTTTGGCACACAAAGAAGGCTGGAAAGGGCAGGAGGCAGACATCATTGTGAGAGGGACCCACGAAAATCCATGCCTGCCCAGGAATAAGCTAGGGTGACCATATTTTGGAAACCAAAAAGGAGGACAACATGGTCGCCCCCAAGGGGGCATGTCCAGTACCAAGGGGGCATGCCCACCCAAACATAGCCTTGGTCACATGTCTGATTTTACAGCACACATTTAAGACAAATCTATTCTACATAACATCTTAATGTTAAAATCACTGAAATAAAGAACAAGTGAGACATTCAATGTATCTGAAATTAACTTCACTCACTCCTACTTTTGTAGGTTTTGCTGTACTTTGAAGCTTTTGCTATACTCTGTGTGTTACATTCTCCCCTTCCCTCAAATATCTTTTCTGACTGTATCTTCACTCATTGCAAGCTGCTGTTGTTGTTAACAGGGTTTGCTACTGCCCCCAGATCTGTTTCAAATTTGGTATGGCTAAAGCTCTACCTAAAAGCTATCATGGTGCCAACTTCCAGCTCTTTATCTTTAAAAATGACAGTTTTAAAAATAATAATTTTAAAACCTCATTTTTTAAAAAAATCCTAAAAAATCAATGGATGAACAGATCTGTTTCAAATGTGGTGTGGCTAAAGCTCTAACTAAATCATATCATGGTACAAAGTTTCAGCTCTTTAACTTTAAAAATAACGATTTTAAAAATAATAATGTTAAAACCTCAATTTTTAAAAAATTCCTAAAAAATCAGTGGATGAACAGATCTGTTTCAAATTTGGTGTGGCTAAAGCTCTACCTAAATCCTTTTGTGGTGCAAAGTTTCATCTTTTTAACTTTAAAAATGACGATTTTAAAAATAATAATTTTAAAACCTCAATTTTTAAAAAAATCCTAAAAAATCAATGGATGAATGGATCTGTTTCAAACTTTGTATGACTAAAGCCCTTCCTAAGAGCTACCATTGTGCCAAGTTTCATGTCTTTATCTTAAAAAAATGATGGATTTATAAGCATTTTTGTTAATTCCCATTAGAACTGCTCTTTGAAAGAAAATCCGGATGTCCCCTCCCCCTCCCGGATTTGCCATCAAGACCCCAGACAAATCTGGGCAAATCCGGTCATATGGTCACCCTAAATAAGCGTGCTCAGTGTCTAGTTTGGCCTTTGGGGAAAGGGTGGGAATCTTATTTCTATACAAATAAATGGGGGAAAACAAGCCCCAAATATTGAAGGGGAAAAAAAGTTAAAGTATGAAAAAATAACATGCACAGTTTGAAGCCAGGGAAGATTAGTAGGCCAAATTATAGGCCTGCCCCCCTCATTTCTACTGGGGATGGAGTAGGTTGACCATAGGAAAAGGAGGACAGGACTCCTGCATCTTGCATAGAAAAGGGAATTACAGCAGGCGTCATTTGTGTGCATGCAGCACCTGGTGAAATTCCCTCTTCATCACAACTGTGAAAGCTCCAGGAGGTATACTAGAGCACCACACCTCAAGAAGGATGCAGTCAAGCTGGAGCATATTCAGAGGAGGGCAATGAGGATGATCAGGGTTCTGGAAACAAAGCTCTATGAAGAGAGACTGAAAGAACTGGGCATGTTTAGCCTGGAGAAGAGGAGATTGAGGGGAGACATGATAGCACTCTTCAAATATTATTATTATTATTATTATTTATTTATATAGCACCATCAATGTACATGGTGCTGTACAGAGTAAAACAGTAAATAGCAAGACCCTGCCGCATAGGCTTACAATCTAATAGGTTATCACGCAGAGAAGAGCCAGGATCTCTTTTCGATCATCCTAGAGAACAGGACATGGAATAATGGGCTCAAGTTACAGGAAGCCAGCTTCCGGCTGGACATCAGGAAAAACATCCTGACTACTAGAGCAGTATGACAATGAAACCAGTTACCTAGGGAGGTGGTGGGCTCTCCCACACTAGAGGCATTCAAGAGGGCTTGCAAAAGAGGAAGTAATGAGGGACAAACACATGGGCAGAGAAGCGATGGCAAGCCAAATGAAACATGCAGATATATCCAGTCTGTATGAAAGTAACTGAAGTCTCCCCTTTCTCCCTTGGAAGTCTTGCTGATTTCTTTTGATCAGAGAGATACCTCCAATACTAAATTACTTTTTGGGCCTCATGGTAATTCTGTGGAGGAGTCTGCCCTTTTTTATTATTTATTTTTATTTGATTGAATAAATGTTGATTACAAAATATCATATCATAACATAATCAATCTTAACATATAAGTGCACGCCCCCCCAACCTCGGGATCTCATTCCTGATTCCAAAATCTCATACTTTCTTCTGCTGACGGTTTCCCACTTCCCTTAGAAAACACAAATATTAGGAACTGTTTCCAAATTCCTTCAGAATCATTTGTTTTAGCTATACCTCTTCTCCACTTAATATTACAAGTCAATTTATCATTAATAGCTATATCCTATACTTCTTTGTACCATTCTTCAATAGAATATTCCCCTTGAAACTTCCAGTTCCTAGCTACCATCAATCGTGCTGCAGTCAGCAAACTCGATATCAATTCTTTAATTTCTTTTCCACATTTTAAATCTTCAAATAGTGACAGTAATGCAACTTTTGGTGTTTGTTCTATCTTCATTCCCACTATTTCTTCAATCTCCAAAAACACTATCTTCCACAATCTTTGTACATATTTGCATTCCCACCACATATGTAAATACGTTCCTTTTTCCCCACAACCTCTCCAACAGTTTGCTGAATGCTGATTATTTATCTTATTCAATCTAATCGGGGTTAGGTACCACCTCCATATAATTTTAAAATAATTCTCTTTTATTCTCACTGACATATTTCTCAACACTCTTTGTTTCCAAAGTCCCTCCCAGCTCTGTTGTCCTATTTGTACATTCAAATCTGTCTCCCATACCATTTTTCCTGAACTATCCATTGACCCTTTCTCCAGCAATATTTTATATATTTCACTCATTAACCCTTTTAACGCTGAACTTTCTCCCTTACATTTTTCTCTTTTAACTATTAGTTCCTCAAACTTCGTCATTTCTCTACAATCTCTATTTTCTCTTACCCACTTTTTAGTCCACTGTTCCAATTGCCTATAATCTAACCAGGTTAATTTTTTTATCTTTTAGAACCTCTTCCATGTCTTCTCTTGTATTCATTTCTCTCAACCAATCCTTTAATTTCATTTTATTTTTTTCTATTAATAATTTACTTAATCTGCCCTTCAGTTCCTCCGGGAAATTCTTTAACATTATTACCGGTGACAAAGGGGAGCTGCTCGGAAGCAGCTCCCCTTTAAATTTACTCCAAATTTCCCAGTGAAACCTCAGGAGCGGATTACCTATACTTTCAGCCCATTTTCTCCCTCCTTCCCTAAAAAAAACATTTTCCAACCTCATCTCTATATTGCTTGTAGTTTTATCCTCCATCCAATCTAAATTTCCTACTCCTATAATTGCTTCTACAATATGTCTTAACCTGTTCGCTACATAATATAGGTTTATATTTGGGAGACCCATTCCTCCCTTCTTTTGGCTTAAATACCATTTGTTCTTATTTACCCTTGCTTTCTTATCCCCATTACAGTAATTATTTATAATATTCTGCCAGCTTTTTATCTCTAATTCTGAAAATTTTATTGGTAGCATCCTAAACACAAAATTAATTTTAGCTAAAATCTTCATTTTTATTAATACTATTCTTCCAAACCAGGATAAATTCAATCTTTTATATTTTTCCAATTTTACTATAACCTCTTTTCTTAACCTATTTAAATTCTCCTTCTCTAAATTGTCTAATTTTTTTGTAATTTTAATTCCCAAATATCTAATCTGTTCCTTAACTCTCATTTCTATTCCCTTTCGTTCCCATTCCTTTTCAGTATAATTAAATAAAATAATCTCTGATTTGGACCAATTTATTCTTAACCCAGTAGCTTCTTCAAATTCTCTCAATTGCTGTTTAATTCTATCTATCTTACTTAATGGGTTCTTAATAGTTAATAGGGTATCATCTGCAAACATATTCAATTTTGTTTTTTTTATACCACCAATTCCTTCTATCTCCCCATAATCTCTTATTGCATTCGCCAATACTTCCATAACCATTACAAACCGGACCGGCGAGAGTGGACATCCTTGTCTTGTCCCTCTGGCTAGTCGTATCTTATCGGTGAGTCCGTCGTTCACTACCACTACGGCTGCATTTTGAGAATATAGCTGTTCTATTATAGCTTTAAATTTATTTCCAAATCCCATTTTATTCAATATAATCTTTAGTGCCTGCCAGCTCACACAATCAAAAGCCTTAAAAATATCCAATGCCAAAATTCCTGCCTTAATCTTTGATTTTTTTATTACCTGTATTGCATTTAAAACTCTTCCCACTAAATTGTGCATCTGTCTGCCCACCACAAATCCACACTGGTCTTCTCCTATGTATTCAGCTATAAAATTGTTTAACCGTTTCGCCAAAATAGTTGAAATTTTTTTAGCATCTTGATTTATTAATGAAATAGGTCTATATGAATCAGGGACAGTCAAATCTTTATCTGGTTTTGGAATTAATATTATCAATGAATGTTCCCATGATTCTGGTGTCTTCTCTCCTTCCAGTATAGCATTGAAAAGTTTCACTAATTTCGGTACTAAAAACGCTTTGAAGACCTTATAATATTCCGATCCTAAACCATCTACTCCCGGTGATTTACCTACTTTCAAATTCTCAATTACCTCTTCAACTTCTCTTTGAGTTATTGCCCTTTCCATTAACTCTTTATGTTCAATTTTATTCCCTTCTTTATATACTTTTCTATATAATCTTCCAACTTCATTTTTTGAATATCCTTTCCCTTATATAATTCTTGATAAAATTCTTGAAATGTTTTTATTTTACCCTTCATTGTATGACAATGATTCCCTTGTTTATCCTTCAATGTTCCTATCCCATTCCTCGCTTTTTTCCTTTTGTGAGTCTGGCAAACAGTCTAGAGTTTCTATTGCTATTTTCAAAATACTCTCTTTTCATATAAATTATATTTTTCTGCTCTTGCTCTATATTAATAATCTCCAATTCCTTTTTCTTTGCTTGTATTTCTATTAATTTGTATTTATTTTTATCCTGCCAATACTCTTTCTCCAATCTCCTAATCTCTGTCTCTAACTTTTCCTGCTCTGCATACTGTTGTCTTCTTAAATTACAGGTTTGTCTAATACAAATCCCTCTTGCTACAGCCTTCATGGTATCCCAAACCACTGACCCAGCCGTTCCACCCTTTTCATTAATTTCCCAAGATTCTGACAGTTCCCTCTGCATTTTTTCTACCACTTTATTGTATTTCAATATTTTTGTATTCATTTTCCACCTATACGCTTCTTTATCATTCTTCTTAACTGTAAACTCTAAGGTTAACAATGCATGATCTGTTTCCTTTATTACCCCCGTTTCCATTTTACAAACTTTAGTTGCAAACTCCTTTGAAACAAATGTATAGTCTATCCTAGAGTATGTATGATAAACTGGGGAATAATAAGAAAAGCCAGGGTTCGCCCCATTAAGTAAACGCCAACAATCCACATAATCATTTTCTTTTACCAATTTATTCAATATAGTGATATTATTTCTCTTTTCAACATTAGTGGGGTTTGACCTGTCCCATCTATTATCCATAACCATATTGAAATCCCCAGCTAAGATAACACACCCCTCCTTAAATTCTTCTATTTCTTTAAATAATTCTATAAAAAACTCTCTGTGTCTCTCATTGGGGGCATAAACATTGACTAATGTATATGCTTTACCTTCCATTTGACCCTTTATCATAAGGTATCTACCATTGTCATCCTTTTTTGTAGTTTCTAATATGAATCCGCTTTTTAAAAAAAATCAAAGTAGCCACTCCATTTTTTTTGAAGTCCCCAATGACTTTTCATAATAAACTGACCACTTTGTCCTTATCTGATTTACGCCCTCGAACCCCTGATGTGTTTCTTGCACCATAATAATGTCAGATCCTTCTCTATTTAACATTTGTTCAATTCTCCTCCTTTTCATGACTGCCCCCAAACCTTTAACATTGAGCGTTGGTACTTTTATTTTCTTATCCATATTCAACCTTTTGATACTTCTTCCGATCCCTTGTGCTCTGCAACTCAAATTCACACACATAAAACCCTCAAAAACCATAAAAAAAACCTCAAACCCCTTCCCCCCACCTCTTTCCCCCCCAAATCCCCGTAAGTCTATCACTCCGGCCATTACTACCCTTAAGGGGGGGGGAGGCAGTGCTCTGCCTGGCTGGCAAGATTTCTGTATTTTAACCATTTTATAACTGTTATCTCATGACAAATTTATCAGTTTTATTGCGTCCCAGACGCCCCCGCTTCACTTCCACTCCCGCCTGCTTCATTCAAACTTGCACCATCATACAGACCCAGACTCTTCAGCAACTCCTTGCCCTGATCCAAGGAGGTTACTCTGTGTTGCCTCGCAGCATGTGTAAATCTTAAAAACACAGGGTAACCCCAAGCATACTTTATTACATTCTTTGCTAATATTTCCGTTATCGGCTTGACACTGCGTCTCCAATTAAGTGTTTGCTGGCAAAGATCATTGTAAATTTGCACTGATTTGCCTTTATATTGCAGCAGAGGCATAGATCTCAATTTCTTCATAACTTGCTCTTTTTTGTAAAAATTGCCAAATTTTACCAGAATGTCTTTATTAAGTCCTTTATAATTTAGTCCTCCCACTCTATGAATCCTGTCCAAATCCTCTATTTCCAAATCAGGCATCATTTCTTTAAACCACTGTAAAATTATTTTCCTCAACTCTTCTCTTGGTGTTTGAGTGAGATGCTTAATATGAATAGAAGAACGGCGATTCTGGTCTTGTAATTGGATCAGCCTTAATTCATGGTCCTGGAATTGCACATTGGAACTTTTTTCAAAAACATCTTGTCTTTTCTCCAGCAAATTTACTCCTGCCTCCAAATTCTTTATACTTTTATCATTCTGAGCAATCTTATCAGCCAACACATCCATCCGTTTATCTGCCCTCTCAGCATGCTGTTCCATTTTCTTAAAAATTATTTCATTGTTTTCCAGTATGAAGCTTTTTATTTCAATCATCGTGGCTGGCTCCTTGCCAGCTTTCTTCGCCATCTTGGGTTCTTCCGTCTCTGTCTCTGTCTCTATCTTGCTCGCACTGTCAGCACTAACCAGCTCTTCTTCTGAAGACAGCTTTTCTAGGCGGGGGAGATTGTGATTGCTAGGGCGTTTCCGACGCAACCAGGTAACCTTTGCAATTTTATTTTTTATTTTTCTGATATGTGACATAGGGCATATATCTATTTCTTAGTGTCCCGAATAGTAATCAAAAACAGTCTCTCATTGCTTGCCCTGACGGCTTTTCTCTCTCTGAACTTCCCGATGATTAGATTTATTAGCAATAGTTCAGTCTACACAGATAAGGAGTGAGCTACACCGTAAATCAAGTCAGCGATCGCTGTGGGAGCGCCGGCATAACAAGCACTTTAGTTTTAGTATCGTTCCCCACTCTGAAAGCTGCTTTGGAAGCCCTTAAGCCGCGTTGATTTCCCCACTCCTTATATCATTTCCACTTTCATAAAAGTCAACAACACCGTCAGTAATTATTCATAGTCCTTTTCCAAAATGTTCATTAGAGATTTATGCCCTTTTAAGTGAGGTAATTGAATTTTTCGGCTCAGCCATCTTAGAGCCTTATAAGAAATCTTACCCTTCCATGGCCGTCAAGCTCTGCCCCCCCGGAGTCTGCCCTTTCAAGGTTTTCAGTTTCTTTGATGCCATGCCATGCCCTCTTTCACGTACACTGTGACACCACCCCCGGAAGGCCCTTCCCTCTCCTTCCACAGGAGCTTCTCTGGAAAGCCCCAGGATGGCTTCAAGGGGGCTTCTGCATCATATAATCAATGCACCTCTGGGCTTCCAGAACATATTGACTGCCCCGGTCTCTCTTGTAGAGCAAATGCTAGGAGTCCTGCAAGCCGGGAAACGGAAAAAACAGGGGAATGTGTGAGAGATGGTGGTGCTGGAGAAAGAGAGTGCACCAGAGAGAGCACATGCACAAGGAAAAAAGCATATGGAAGAAGGGGCTTATCCAAAAGTGAGTTAAAAGCTCTGTGTTCTTTTAACACACTTTCAACACAGAGCTCACTCTAAGAAAAAATGCTTTTCCTGAAGTGGACTTCAGCATGCGCAGAACCAGCAGGTGGCATATTGGGGCAAGTGTCGGGGCCCAGAGACCCTGCCGCTGGACCTCTGCCTTCACCACCACGGCCACCTGGCCAGGCAATGCTGCTGAGGCACCATCGTGGACAGGGCTGTAGCTTCGTGGAGAATCCATTCAAAGCTCCGCTTGGATGGACAGGCACAGACTGAGGAGACCTTTGTAGGCTTTGACCCAGACTGCGAGTACCTTTGACAAGGCCAGCCATGCCCAGGCTCTACTCTTCCAGCCAGACAGACAGCCTTTCCCATCTCCCTTCCTTTGCCCTACGGTGATCAAGGTCTAAGACAAGTGCAGAACCTCAAGCCAGGGCCCAAGCTGGCCCTCCGGGATTCCCCAGACAGTCCTGCCCCAAATCATTAAGCGGTTTCCTGCCTTTGGCATGCTATGTCCCCGCCCCCACCCTTCTATATAGTTGAAATGCCTCTCCTAAGGCTGCGTTGCTGGCAGTGAGAGCTTTAAAGGGCGGAGGTGTTTTGGATCGTGCCCCCCTGCCCCCTTTGTCTTTGTCCTTCTCCTGTGTTGTCTACCACTAGAATGTGGTGCCCTCAGGAGTTTTTCCCAGATTGGTTTAAGCCTTGAGCTGACAGAGGTTCAACACCCCTGTCCCAGAGGAAGTTCTTTATTTGGGGCAAATGGGGTGGTGGCCCTCTGCCTCTCCCCCAACCACTTGTGGCAGAGAAGACCCCCTGCATTGGAGGACATTTGCTCCACCGCATGGCCTGCAGTTGCCAATTGCCACGCATGATCTTCTTCTGCCCTCCGCTGACAATCTCAATGGGGTATTTATTGTGTATCTGCCCTGCCCTCAGCCCTGCCAGCCCCAGTGAGCCCCAGCCGCCACTGCCCTTGTCTAAGGCGCAACTCTTGTGCCTCTACTGTGCCATGGCATTCTCTCCAACATGTTACAAGTGAGATGGGGACGCCTTTTTGTACTGGTTAAGCCCCCTGACTCTCACCTGCTTGGGCCACCTCCTCTCTCCCCTTCCTCTGCTTTATTTCACATTGCTGAAAGCTGCCCTTCTCCCCTTGCATTTAATAGACAGTTGGAGCTTTATCACACCAGCGTTATACTGTGCAATCACTGCGAATTGCATGCTAAGGACTCAGAAGTTTTCCACCTTATAATCTGCTTTGATTGTGAAGTACTCCCATGCATCCTGCCTTAATTGTGCAATAAAGCAAAAAGATTCACCGTAAACAACTGAATGAATAAACAACAAAAAGCCCCTACATTTTGAGCGTATCTTCCGAGCCTCTGCAGGGGCGCAGGAGCAGGATTTTAAAGAAATGCTTTGAAGCGTAAGCTTTAAAGATAAAGACACCAAAATTGGCTTGAAGCTCTCCCTAGATATTAGGGAGAGCTTCAAGCATACCAAATTTGAATTGAATTGGGTCATCTGTTGATTTTTTAATGATTTTTTACATTTCCCCCCTTAAACTCACTTCCTGGTATGCCAAGGATTGCTGTCGCCCGGTAGCAAAAATAACAACAACCGCGAAAGCGTAGCGCTACGGGGATAATCCGAGGGAAACAGGTACGGGGGATGAAACTTTTGGCCTGACACCAACTTCTGGGCTTCAGGTGCAAACTGCAGTGTGCAAACTGGTAGGCAATGTGCTGCAGATGCACATACATGCCTTCAGAGATCAAACATGCCAAAAACTGGGGGAAGTGCTGGAATCTAGTTGTGTATAGTTAAAAGGCATCGCTAACATTTTTCAAACCTGTGACATATGGGGGATGGGGAGAAATAGAGTTGCGTTTGCTTTACCAAGGACAGGTGCCAGAAAGCAGCAAAGCTCCGCACACCCTGGTTGCATGTCTGCTAAGCTTTCTCTCTCTCTCTCTCTCTCTCACACACACACACACTATCTTCTCTAGTAGCTCATCTATGGCTGTCCTAATTCACACACTGCCTTCCTGCATGTACACAGCCCAGCACAAGGTTATGAAGTCAGAGATACCCCTTCACTCTGATCCAGTTATTACAAGCCGCGATCTCCATGGCTTTTGTATTGTGATGTATGTTCGCGTAACTTACTCATCTCCTATGTGGAGGTTGGGCCAGACTTCATTGACGTGTGTATACTTTGGGCTGCCTTTCCAGAAGAGCCTCTCCAGGTCAAATGCTCCAGGGGTGCAATAGTCCCCATCGGGGTCTACTTTGACTGCTGTGTAAGCACTTAACTTTCCAGATTTCAGGGCATTCGAAGACATCTGGTCTCAAGAGTTTACGTTCGATGGGTGAAGAAACTAAAAAAGAACCCTGCAACACAATGACAAGCAGAAGGTGAGGTTGGTGGGAAGCGTCCAAGCAAACAGTTCTCCCTGAAGACGTTGCTGTCATTGTATTACCTTAGAGCTTAGCTTATTTATAAGGACTGAGTTAAAATGAAGGTTGGGAGGTGGGAGAGACAACTTATAAGACAATTTTTCACTCTGGTGAAAAGCATCTCTCTTTGAGTGATGGGGGAGGCTGTTCTAAAAGGGTGTGAAAGTGTTTTCACCTTCCAAGAGAGGGCAATGTTGATCGAGGGAGCATTTTCATGACTGTCAATCAGCTTTTCCATCAAGGGATGTCATTACAAAGCCTAATTGGTAACAGTCCACTGCTGAAGCCTAAGTAAAATAGGGATAGTAGAAGATAAATGGCATTGACATGTGAATCCCACTATTTTATTTATGTATTTTCTTATTTATTATTAACATTTATATATTGCTTCATTTGCTTAAAGGAAGCAGATATTTGATACTTGAATGGAAAGATGCATAAAAATAGAATTATTAGAATTGGAAGTCTACCTGATTTGGGGCTGGCAGCCCCACACATCCTATCCCAAGTTGTTCTAGAGACCCCACCCTACCCTAGGCTTTTCAGGGGAGGGTAGGCTGTCCTACTACGTCCTTCCTCCCATTTACTTACCTTGTGATCCAAAGCAATGATTGTGAAGTGCCTTGAAGTGCTTCTGTTTAAATAAATGGGGACAGAACCATCGTTCAGTGGTGGAGCAAGCACATTGCATTCAAAAGCTTCATGTTTATTCCCTGTGATCTCTAGTAAAAATTGTCTTGATAATGGCTACTGAAAGCCATTGCTAGTTAGTGAAAACACTGGATGAGATGGGCTCAAAAGTCAGCTTCATGTATCCATGAGTAAACACATATAGAACTGACTTTTAATAGTGTGGTGACTCAGAAGCTTTTTTTTTTTTAAGTCTAACAGCAAATGGGAAAGAAGTGCTCTGCAAGCCTATGCTTACTTCTGAGGTCTTACTTCTGTTTACTCAGAAGTAAGTCTTTCTCTGTTCAATGGGGTTTACTCAAAGGGAAGCATGCATGGGATTTTAGTATGACTTGGATGTAAATGCAGTTGAAATCAATGGGATTTACCCTTGAGTAAGGGAACCAGCAGATCTGTAGTTTATGCACCTGAAGATGCACAGCTTTGCATGATCAAAGGAATGGAAGATTGATCCTTCGCACTTGTGGACTGCCAGGAAAATGGTTTTAAGGCAGGAAATTAAAAAATTCATTAAAAAATCAAGGGATGAACCAATGCGATTCCAACTTGGCATGCTGAAATCCCTCCTTAAGAGCTATCACTGTGCCAATTTTGATCACTTTATCTTTAAAACTTACGCAGATGTAAGCATTTTTAATTTTCATTTTAAAAATTCCTTAAAATCAAGGGATGACCCAATCTGATTCAAACTTGATGTAGCTAAAGCCCTCCTTAAGAGCTATCACTGTGCCAATTTTGATTTCTTTATCTTTAAAAATGAGGGAGTTGCAGCAAGGAGGGTGCATTTTCTGCATTTCATTTAAGGTGAAAATGCCTACTCAGGAGTAAGTACATAGAGTTAAATGGGACCTCTCTCCCTCCACCTTCATGGTTGAGTGGAGAACTGCACCACCCTCCTCTTTTGTTAGCGAGATTGCCCTTAGACACACACATCCCCAACAAAGGACGGGATGCTCGGATAGAATGCAATGACAGCAATACACGGGAAGGAGGAGGGAGGGAAAATAATCCAGACTTTCCCAGCTCCAAAAAGAAACCAAACATGGAGGGTAAGAGGCAAAATGAGAGCAGGACCTGGATGACATCATGTGAGTGAAAAACTGCATACCAGGCCTGGTGTGATGGAGCTCTAAATCCTTTTCCTGGAAGTTCACAAGAATGAAGGATCACTTTTCATTTCCTTAGCAAGCCTGCCTCTGTTCAATGGGGTTTACTCAAAGGTAACCCATGCATGGGATTTTAGTATGACTTGGATGTAAATGCAGTCGAAATAAATGGGATTTACTATTGAGTAAGGGAACAAATTTGGCAATGCACAGCTTCGCAGGATCAATGGAAAGGAAAAGTGATCCTCCATACTTGTGAACTTCCAGAAAAGCATTTAAGGGGGGAATTTAAAAAAAATCCTTAAAAATCAAGGATGGACCAATTTCATTCAAACTTGGCATGCTGAAACTCTACTTAGAGCTAGTACTGTACCAATTTTTATCTCTTTATATTTAAAATTTACACAGATGTAATCTTTTTTGTTAATTCAATTTTTTAAAATTCTTAAAATCAAGGGTTGAACTGAACTGATTCAAACTTGGGGTGGTTAAAGCCCTCCTTAGGAGATATCATTGTTCCAATTTTGATCTCTTTATCTTTCAAACTTACTCAGATGTAGGCAGTTTGGTTACCTTGGAGCAAAAGAGGAGACCTGACCACCTTTACAAAAGAAATGAGTTAAAATGATTGTTCATCTGCCCACCCTTTGAAACAAGTAAAACAAACCTTCACATCTCCTCCCCTGTAAAACTGTCCTAAGGGGCAGGGAGGGAAATTTCACCAGCATAGTAGCACTCCAGGTGAAAAGATACATGAGCTGAAAGAGCACAACAATGCACAGATGTGGAAGTGCCCAGAGAGGTCCCATTTAACTCTATGTTCTTACTCCTGATTAGGCATGAGCAGGGGTTCATTCACTTTAAAAAAATATGGAAAATGCACCCTCCTTGCCCACAGCTCCCTCATGTTTAAAGATAAAGAGATCAAAATTGGCACAGTGATAGCTCTTAAGTAGAGTTTTCAGCATGCCAAGTTTCAATGAGATCAGCCCATCCCTTGATTTTTTAGGATTTTTAAAATTCCTCCCAAACCCTTTTCCTGATAGTCTGCAAGTGCAAAGGATTGATCCTTTGATGATGCTAAGCTGTCCATTTCCAAGTTTATAAAGTAGTGATCTGCTGGTTCCCTTACCTTACCCAAGAGTAAATCCCATTGATTTCAACTGCATTTACATCCAATTCATACTAAAATCCCATGCATGCTTACCTTTGAGTAAACCCCATTTTAGTAAGTCTGTCTCTGTTCAATGGGGTTTACTCAAAGGTAAGCATGCATGGGATTTTAGTATGAATTGGATGTAAATGCAGTAGAAATCAATGGGATTTACACAACCCTGCAACCCTCTCCAGTTCAGGCTCCAAAGCCTCCAGACAGGGTGAGGGGAACCGGTGTAGCCTAAGCAACAGGGAATAACCACGGAAGTACATAGGAGAGTTTTCCCCCGAAGTGAGTTCAGTAACAAGAGCAGCTACTTTCTAGGAAAAAGCAGTGCAAGACCATGTTGTTGCCCCATGTTGATTATTAGGGAGGGTGACATGTCCAACTACCACAAACCAATGAACTGTAGGGGAAGGTACAAAGGAGATCTGAGAGTGCATCTCAATGGAACAACAGTGATTCGCTGGTGTGCAGGAGAGGAAAGGTGTAAAGATGAATGAAACGTAAAAGTGCAAAAGTATAAGTGCTCAAGCTTTCATATGCTATGGAAACAAAGGCGGATACTTTGAGGGCAAAACAGGGCAAACGTGATGGAGCTCAAAGGCAGGGGCTGTGAGGGTTGCAGTGTGGCTTTTAAAACTATGGCCATAGCTAGACCTAAAGTTTATCCCTGGATCGTCCAAGGCTCAAACCTGTTGATCTAGGTGACACACAGGGGATCCAGTGCTCAGGCAGGAGCGAACCTTGGATGATCCCAGGATAAACCTTAGGTCTAGCTGTGGCCCTTGATTCTCAGAAGTCATGGCTGGACTTCAGAAGCTGCAAAGGCAAGAAAACCCCTTATTTGGTCAGAGCCATTGTTAAAGGATAGGCTTTAAAAAAAATAATATTCCAGGGTAGCAGTCTTGTGTGGTTTCAATTAATTAATTTCAAAGGGCATTGTTGTGTAACCTCCTGGTGGATTGTACCCGTAACTCCTTTAATGAAACCCTATTGCTGGTCCTTAAAATCAGTGTTGGCAGCAAGATTATAAAGCAGCTTTTAAGCTAATAGAGAAGAGTTTAACAGAAGCTGAATAGCATCCAGTTTAGGAGGACTCAAATTCTGGGCATTATGATCTAAAATGTCCTAAACTGTCATTAGTGCTTTATAGCCCCGAGTGACTTGAAAGAAAGTAGGTATCTAAATGCAGGCAATAAATAAAGAGTAGAGAGGATAGAGGTTGACAATGAGCACAAGGAAACTAATGGCAGACAATAGAAAAGATGGCTGTGTCTTAGGAGAAATGACACACCATGAAAAAAATTCAAGAAGGATAATGTCATGTATGTGTTTTTATGGTAATGCAAGAAGACTGAAAGTCAAGATGAGTGAAATAGTGTATGGTACTTACTTTCAGATAATATGACATTACTGAGCTTATCAGAACCCTGGGAGAAGAACAGGAAATATTTACCGCCTAGATTGAAAAATTATTGGAAGTGCAAAATACGTTGTATTAGGGGTGCCATTGCTCTATATGTCAACAAAGGCACAAATTAGAAATCGCAGAAGAAACAAATTTCATTATAGAATCATCAGGTCAAAATAATAATACATAATGGGGTCAAAATGTTGCTCCCAAACCAAAGTTCTGATGGAGATTTAGAGTTGCAGGAAGAAATCTGAGAGGCAGACAAAGGAGACATCTTCCTCTAATGGATGGCTCTCACTATCCTCAGATTGATTGGTTCAATGTAAATTCAAGTCATGGTGCAGAGACAAAATGTCTAGTCACAGCAAATTATGTGCCTGAGAACAATTAATTATGGAGCTGACAACACAATCCTGAATGGTACCCAGGATTTAGTGAAAAATAAGTGATCTCTTGCGAACAATGACTTGAATGGTACTGGATTCAAAACATAAATGAATGGGAAATTGTTCATACAGTTTGATACAGTCCTATTTAATTTCAGAAGAAAATGTGTGTTTGTTTTTCAAAATTGGAGGATTAGTTGAAAGACAGGTGAAAGAGACAGTCAGTAGGGAAAAATTCCTTCAGGAATCTTATTTATTTCAAATGGCTATGGGAGGTGTTGTCAATTAGAAAGGAAACAAAGTCAAAAAGATGCCAGCAAGGTTAAATAAATAGCAGAGTCATAGATGCTATAAAAGGTGAAAAGACAATACCAAACCAAATGTAAATTTTACATTTAAATATGCATCAGAAACAGGAAACTAGCACAAAAGGCAGTGGGATCTTTTTATAAATAATGTAGAAAAGAAATACTGAAAGAAGACATGGAAATTGCATAAATGCAAAATAAATTATTTGCCTCCATCTATATACTATACATGATATTGGAGAGAGAGAATTACCTGAACCATTGTTTTGGGAGAGTACATAAAATAACTCTTAAATAGAGGTGTAATAAGAAAGACATTTTTGAACTAATCAGCAAATTAAAACACATATAATGTGGGGAGTTCTCTGGAAAAGCTTTCCCTACTTTGGCATATAAAATTCCAGGGTATACATTAGATTTTTAGCTTACAGGAATTTCCAATGGCTGTGTAAAGAAACGTATAGAAAGGCAGAGAAAGATACCCCCCAGAAAAAAGCATGTATAATGTGAGTCCTGTAAAGAATCCATAGAATCATAGAATAGCAGAGTTGGAAGGGGCCTACAAGGCCATCGAGTCCAACCCCCTGCTCAATGCTGGAATCCACCCTAAAGCATCCCCGACAGATGCTTGTCCAGCTGCCTCTTGAAGGCCTCTAGTGTGGGAGAGCCCACAACCTCCATAGGTAACTGATTCCATTGTCGCACTGCTCGAACAGTCAGGAAGTTTTTCCTGATGTCCAGCTGGAATCTGGCTTCCTTTAACTTGAGCCCATTATTCCGTGTTCTGCACTCTGGGAGGATCGAGAAGAGATCCTGGCCCTCCTCTGTGTGACAACTTTTTAAGTATTTGAAGAGTGCTATCATGTCTCCCCTCAATCTTCTCTTCTCCAGGCTAAACATGCCCAGTTCTTTCAGTCTCTCTTCATAGGGCTTTGTTTCCAGATCCCTGATCATCCTGGTTGCCCTCTTCTGAACACGCTCCAGCTTGTCTGCATCCTTCTTGAATTGTGGAGCCCAGAACTGGACACAGTACTCTAGATGAGGCCTAACCAGGGCCGAATAGAGAGGAACCAGTACCTCACGTGATTTGGAAGCTATACTTCTATAATGCAGCCCAAAATAGCATTGGCCTTTCTTGCAACCATATACCACTGTTGGCTCATATTCAGCTTGCAATCTACCACAATTCCAAGATCCTTCTCGTTTGTAGTATTGCTGAGCCAAGTATCCCCCATCTTGTAACTGTGCATTTGGTTTCTATTTCCTAAATGTAGAACTTGGCATTTATCCCTATTAAATTTCATCCTGTTGTTTTCAGCCCAGCACTCTAGCCTATCAAGATAACTTTGAAGTTTGTTTTCTCTTCCAGGGTATTAGCTATCCCACCCAATTTTGTGTCATCTGCAAATTTGATCAGCGTTCCCTGCACCTCCTCGTCCAAATCATTAATAAAAATGTTGAAGAGCACTGGGCCCAGGACTGAACCCTGCGGTACCCCACTCGTTGCCTCTCCCCAGTTTGAGAAGGTTCCATTGATAAGTACTCTTTGAGTCCGATTCTGTAGCCAACTGTGAATCCACCTAATAGTTGTTCCATCTAGCCCACTTTTAGCTAGTTTGTTAATCAGAATGTCATGTGGTACTTTGTCAAAAGCTTTGCTGAAGTCAAGATATATGATGTCCACAGCATTCCCATGGTCCACAAGGGAGGTTACCTTATCAAAAAATGAGATCAAATTTGTCTGACAGGATTTGTTCTTGACAAATCCATGTTGTTTTCTAGTGATCACCACATTGATTTCAAGGTGTTTACAGACTGACTTCTTTATAATCTGCTCCAGAATTTTCCCAGGGATGGATGTCAGACTGACTGGTCTGTAGTTCCCAGGTTCCTCCTTTTTGCCCTTTTTGAAGATAGGGACAACGTTAGCCCTCCTCCAGTCGTCCAGCACCTCATCCGTCTTCCATGATTTTGCAAAGATAATAAACAAAGGTTCTGAGAGTTCTTCTGCTAGCTCCTTCAGAAGCAGAAGCAGAAGCAGAAGCTGAAGCAGAAGCAGAAGCATAATCCAAAAGCAGAAGCCCCAGTAAAGATGCAGTATAAAAGACTCATGTAGAAATACGCTGAAATGGCAAGAAGACTTTTTAAACATATTTAATTTCCAAGTGGCTTGTTATATCCTTGAATCATCTGGACTTATCTACTCTATAGGTGACCAGATTCGCATTGCAAAAACACTCCACGCTGAATATCCATGATGTGCAAGGAGAGTTCCTGCACAACCATTGTGTTGTGTGGAGGGCTCTGTGGAGTTTCCCATGAAGTTGACTCACTGGCTACAGAGCTCTCTGTGAAGAGCGGTGAAAGGAGCGAGTGCTGCCCTAGGAGAGGGATTGTTGTTGTGGTTTTTTTTTGCAGCAATGGCTGATGGGATACCATCAGGAGGATTGGGGGGGGGATGAAGGTGGAGGAACTGTCAATCAAACATTGTGTTGCCTTTTGCTCAACTCCACAGTGTAGCCCAGAGTCACACAATGGTGGAGTTAGGACATATTGTGTGGTGAGTGCCCTCTACAAACTCTCACCCATTGAGTGGAGTTCTCCCACTGCGTAGAGAAATGTCTGAACTGAGCCATTGTCTTTTTATTTTACCAAGCTTTTCAATCTTAACATTTTAAAAAATTCTTTGCACTGTTATCTCCTGTTGTTAGCTTGATTTTGTTTTTTATGGTGTTTCTGGTTTTGTTCTGTTTTAGTCTTTGTAATTTACTACTTTTTAAAAATGTTCTTACATTTTTACTGTAAACTAGCCAAAGAAACTTGGTGATTAGGCAGTGTATAAATCTTGCAAGTAAGTAAATGGATGACCTTGATTATCTGTCTTATCTAATATAAACAAGAGCTCCGGCTCTAGTATTCCTGTGTCAAAGTTAACTTTCTGTAACTTACTGTAAGGCCAAAGGTATTGTTTATAGAACAGAGAGAATTGTTTAGCATAATTAGCTATGCCCCAGTGTTATGTTCTGATTGGTTAATGCTGCTACTGGGCCCTGCCCCTTGCAGGCTCAAATGCTGTGCTGAATTCCCAATGTCTCTTGTCTGATTGCTCCCTTTGAAGAGACCAGGCCTTGATTACTAATCAATAAAGCGCTTTTGAACCCTCTGTCGCTGGAATGGTGGAGTCGTGCTTAAAGGCTGTTTGGATTTCGTCCTTGGGTGAAAAGAACATTGATCTAACAAATCTGTGTCTGCATCATATAACTGATTTGCAGTAGGGCTGTGATCTGCTTCTCTTCGGTTCGGAGGAGCAATAGCAAATTGGGGGCTTCGCCTCTGTTATAGGCAGAGGAGAAGCAAGTCGGGGGGCTAGCGAAGCATAGTGAAGAGAAGCGACCACAAGCAGAGCGATCCGCTTTTCGCAGAGCTCTCTGCCTGCCATTTTGGATATTTTTCCTCATAAGATTGGATTGCAGAAAAGATTAGCGTATAACTTTTTTTGTTTTGAAACTCACATCCCTGAAAGTCACTGTGCTTAGAGAGTGGTGGTTGGGGGTCATTTGTGGCGATTTTCAGACTCTTTCATCGTGCGGTTTGCTTGCAATTAATTAGTTTAGAACGGCTAAAAGCAGGAGGGGGTAAGGTTTTTTTTAAGCGATGAGAGGCAGATTCAACTCCCAATCGTGATCACCTGATGAAGCATCCTCCAATCCCAATGTTGGGGGGGGGGGGAATAAGCAAAACGAGATACTTAGTAACTTGGGATACTGGGTAACTTTTCTTTCTTTGTCTGAACAGACTTTTTCCAGTGTTTTTTGAAACAGTAGCCCCACCAAATGCACAAGCACAACCTTAAATCATATACTACTAAGTAAATAAATAACAGATAGGAAACACAGCACTGCTACCCACCCTAACCTTGGTGAACAACTGAATTAGGGGTGTGCACGGACCCCCTGCTCCGCTTCACTTCCAGATCCGTGATTTTCGGATCGGGCCACTTCACCCTGCCCCCACTCCGCCCATTTCCGCTCCGCTCCGCTCGGAGCTCCGGATCCGGATCAGAGCTCCGTTTCCCCCCCATAGGGTTGCATTGAAAGCTAAAAAAGTAAACAACTTTTTTTCTGTTCAAGTTAGAAACCTCACGTTTGGCACCATGACACCTCATGGACATATACACATGGATGCCAAGTTTCAAGGCAATCCCATCATCCCCTGATTTTTGGGGAATTTTTGAAAATCGGGCACCCCATTCAGACCCCTTGGGATAGCTCCGTCAATTTGCACGTTAGAAACCTCAAACTCGGCACCATGACAGCTTATCCATGTGTCCACATGGATGCCCAGACTCAAGGCAGTCCCATCATCCCCTGATTTTTGGCGCGGCTTAACTCACCCCAAATTGTCCCATTCTACAACTACGTCAATTTGCATGTTAGAGACCTCAAACTCGGCACCATGATAGCTTATCCATGTGTCCACATGGATGCCAAGTTTCAAGGCAATCCCATCATCCCCTGATTTCTGGGGAATTTATGAAAATCGGGCACCCCATTCAGACCCCTTGGGATAGCTCTGTCAATTTGCACGTTAGAAACCTCAAACTCACCACCATGACAGCTTATCCATGTGTCCACATGGACGCCCAGACTCAAGGCAGTCCCATCATCCCCTGATTTTTGGCGCGGCTTAACTCACCCCAAATTGTCCCATTCTACAACTACATCAATTTGCACGTCAGAAACCTATCCTTTGGTCCCATGACAGCTTACCCATGTGTCCCCATGGACACCAAGTTTCAAGGCAATCCCATCATTCCCTGATGTTAGGGGAAGTTTTGAAAATCAGGCACTCCAGTATGTCAGGGATTTAAAGTTGCAATGCAGACAGCTCAATGGGGCCAGTTCAAAGGAAATCCCAACATGCCACGAGATAACCCTAAATCTTCTTCCACATTTGAAAAATGGATTATTGAACTTGATAAAGTCTAAGTGAGCGCAGGAAGGACTTCTCCCCTGAGTCAAAGCAAGACACATACACCATCCCTGCGATGGTGAGGGAGAAGGGAGGGAAGGCGAGAAGGGAGAGAAGGCAGGCAGGCAGGCAGGCAGGCAGGCAGCACTAACACATAGCAAACCAACCCGTAAGCGGGCGCAAGGAGCAAGTGAGGCAAAGATGGCTGGTTGTTTCTTTCTAAGCCAGCAGTTACGCATTGAGGGGCACAGAGGAGGATGACTGGGAGCAAGCGTGCCGGAGGGTGCTGGGCACGAACTGCAAAGCCCATCTCCCAGGCACCAGGCAGGCAGAGCAGGCGAGGAGTCAGTCCTGGCAGATGTGCCACCACAGCAGCACCCCGGGGGAGGCGGGCAGACAGGCAGGCAGGCAGGCAGGCATGGGTTGGCGGGCCCAGAAAAGCTGGTACCTTGCACAAGTAAGCCATAGATCTGCGGGGGAGTCAGTCCCAGCAGATCCAGCTACCTCACAAGGACAGCTCCCAGGAAGGCAGGCAGGTGCATCCACTGTAGTGGCTGTGCTCAACTCGGCGCACTACAAGACGAGTTGAAGTGAGAGCTCACTTCTCAGAAAACTTAAACTGTCCGTACGCACTAAGTGGCTGTGCTACGGGAGATCGGTGGACTCCTGGAGTACCACCCGCAATTGGGGAAGTAAATAAACTGAACTGACGGCTTGCTTCTCAAAGAGGGGGTTACAGCGGAAGAGGGGTGGGACAACACTGGGGAGAGGAGCTCGACCAGCTGCTGCTACACATCCTGGCAAACCAGAGCATCCACAGGAGTGGCTGTGGTGAAGTCAATGACTCTCATGAGTTGAAGTGAGAGCTCACTTCTCAGAAGTCCATGACTTGAAGTGAGTGACAGCTTGCTTCTCAAAGAGGGGTTACAGCGGAAGAGGGGTGGGACGAGACCAGGGAAAGAGGCACGGCCAGCTGCGCCTCCACCGTAGGGGCTGTGCTCAAGTGTCTGAAGTTGAAGTGAGAGCTCACTTCTCAGATAACTTTAATTGCTCCATATGAGACTGGGGAGAGAAGCTCGACCAGCTGCTGCAACTAATCCTCCTCACCCACATCCTGGAGGACCAAAGCATCCACCGAGAAGTGGCTGTGGTGAAGTCAATGGCTGTCATGAGTTGAAGTGAGAGCTCACTTCTCAGAAAACTTAAACTGTCCGTACGCACTAAGTGGCTGTGCTATGGGAGATCGGTCGACTGCTGGAGCTTGGCTCGCGCACATAGGGGAAGTCCATGAGTTGAAGTGACAGCTTGCTTCTCAAAATCACCAGACTGGATCACGAATAGTGCATCTGATCCCTGAGCTCTCCAAAGGGCGACCCATGGACTGCTGGAGTTAACCTCCCTCAATTGGGGAGTGATGGGCAGGCGGGCATGGGCAGGCAGGCATGGGCCGGTGGGCACAAAGGAGCTGGTACCTTGCACAGGTATGCCATCGATCTCTGGGGGAGTGAGTCCAAGCAGATCCAGCTACCTCACAAGGACGGCTCCCGGGCAGGCGGGCATGGGCAGGCAGGCAGGCAGGCAGGTGGTCGGGCAGGCGGGCAGGCTTGGGCCGGTGGGCACAAAGGAGCTGGTACCTTGCACAGGTATGCCATAGATCTCTGGGGGAGTGAGTCCCAGCAGATCCAGCTACCTCACAAGGATGGCTCCCGGTCAGGCGGGCATGGGCAGGCAGGCGGGCAGGCGGGCAAAAAGGAGCTACTAGTTATTGAAGCAGTTACTTTGAGTATGGAAGATTTGTGTGCATGCTTGGAGGAATAACGTTGCTGCTGAGCCCTCCAAAGGGCGACCCGTGGACTGCTGGAGTTTACCTCTCTCAATTGGGGAAGTGAATGAGTTTAAGTGAAAGGTTGCTTCTCAAAATCAGCACACAGATCAAGTACTCCATTTGATCCCCGAGCTATCCAAAGGGCGACCCGTGGACTGCTGGAGTTTTCCTCCGGTTCCCGGTGGCTGGGATGGGTCTCGGCTTCTCAAAGCCATGGCACTGCTGCGTATGCACTGCAGCTTCTCCTACGAGAGCTGTCCCACGGACAAACGGTGCATTACTGGAGCTTAGCTTTTTCTCAAAGGGGAAGTCAATGAGTTGAAGTGAAAGGTGGCTTCGGAAGTCTATGGCTTTCAGTGACAGCTTGCTTCTCAAAAAGGGGGTTACAGTGGAAGAGGGGTGGGACAACACTGGGGAGAGAAGCTCGACCAGCTTCTGCGACTAATCCTCACCCACATCCTGGAGGACCACAGCATCCACAGGAGTGGCTGTGGTGAAGTCAATGGCTGTCATGAGTTGAAGTGAGAGCTCACTTCTCAGAAAACTTAAACTGTCCGTACGCACTAAGTGGCTGTGCTATGGGAGATCGGTCGACTGCTGGAGTACCTCCCTCAATTGGGGAAGTGAATGAGTTTAAGTGAAAGGTTGCTTCTCAAAATCAGCACACTGATCGAGTCACCCACATCCTGGAGGACCACAGCCTCTATGTAGTGGCTGTGCTGAAGTCAATGACTTCCATGAGTTGAAGTGAAAGGTTGCTTCTCAAAGGCGAGGACTCTCCTGTTTCATTTTCGCAGCAAGATAGGCAGCTGCAGTAACACTCGCAACCACACACACAATGACAGCTTTTGCACAGAGGCTCATGAGTTGAAGTGACAGCTTGCTTCTCAAAACCATACTTCTGGATCAGGGAGTACGTCTTCCACTGCCAGGGCACTCCAAAGGGCGACCCGTGGACTGCTGGAGAGAGGCAGCCTGGCTAGTGGTGGTGGTGCCAGGCATTGCCTTGCCCCCTGCTTGCACCTCACCCAAACACGTGCAGTCAATCATGGAGTCTTTTGGAACTGGGTGGAAAACTATCCGGATGAGTTGACTAAGCTGTACCGGACGCCACAGAAATGAAATGAACTCAAGTGCGGTGCTTTGCCCTCACAGTCACACACACACACACACACGGTGACAAACTCTGCCTACAGCTTTTGTAGAGGCTCATGATCCCCACCAGGCAGGAAGTATTCTGGGGAATATTCAGCCTGGCAGTGCCTGCTACGTCGTCTACTGTGGTAGTAAGGAAGAGATAGCCTGAATTTGACGGAGTGAACTGAATTGTAGAAGGACTACAGTCTGCCTGCCTGTATGTAAGACGAAGAAGGCATGACCTTACTGAGAGAGACGAATCGAATGATTCAGAGTTGATGTTGTGAACTGAAACACAGCCACTAAATAATAATAATAAGAAGAAGAAGAAGAAGAAGAAGAAGAAGAAGAAAAAGCCTGCCTGCCTGAACTGTAGTCTGCCTGCCAACTGAAGGAGGGGTGGAATTAAAGAGAGGGGAGCCTGCCTGTCACTCCCATGAGGGCTTGAGGGTGGGGTATCCCAGCAGGGGCAGATTGCCCTTCAGAAAGACCAGCTGCTCCACCAAGTCCGGCTCCAAGCGAGAGCGGTGAGGGGTCACTATGTCGCCCACCATAGAGAACACCCTCTCGCTTGGAACACTGGTGGGTGGGCAGCTGAGTTGATCCATGGCCACCCGCGCCAGGTCTGGCCAGTAGGCCAGGGGGTCCATGGTGCACTCCTCCATGGGCTCTGCCAGGTAACGCTGCACGGCGGTTGCAGCGTTATCCTGGCCGGTGGCTGGGGAGGGTCTCTGCCCAACCACGGCGTGCAGAGCCTGTGCCCAAATCCCCTGGCCTGTGCTCCTGCTGGGAGGGATGCAGGTGAGGCGGCTGCTGCTGCTGCTGGTGCTGCTGCGGGGAGTGGTGGCCTGCTCCTCTGCCTCACTCTGCCCCACCCTCTTGGCCCGTGCCGCCCGCACTTCACCCACCAGCATTTCCACCCAGTGCTGCCTGGTATTTGGCCCACAAAGCCCATCCTTCACACGAGGGTCGCACATGGCTGCCAACATGTGGACCCTGTCTGTTTGGATGGGCTCCAGCCTCCGCGTCAGGCCGTCTCTCAGCCTGGTCACTGCTTCGCGGACCTCGGGCTCGAAGCGCCTGCCGGTGACGGGATCCCTGTACTCCAGAAACTCGCCCATCTGTTCCTGGAGATGCCTGCATACAGGGATCACCTGGCTAAGGAGGGCAGAGCTAGTGCTCAGGGTCTCGGTGGCCTCAAGGAACGGCTTGAGGACCGCCACCAGCTGGGACATGGCGTCCCACTGCTGCTTGCCCAGGGCTGGGTGGACACCCATGTCCCTGACCCTGAACAAGTCGTGGATGGCACGCTGTTGCTCCACCATACGCTCCAGCATCAGGTAGGTGGAATTCCAGCGTGTCACCACGTCTTGCACTAGCCTGTGCTGCGGGAGATTCAACTCCTCCTGCTTCTGCCGCAGCAAGCGACTGCCCTTGACACTGTGATGGAAATGGCCTGCCACCTTTCTGCAGCTCTCCAGGAGGTTACGGATACCGGACAGGGGACCGAGGTTGGCCTTGCTGCCCATCCCAAGGCCATCCCTCACCACCAGGTTCAAGACATGCGCAATGCAGCGGATGCCCTCGAATCCGCCGTCGCACACCGCCTTCACCATATTGGCTCCCCCGTCCGTCACCATGTAACCGCGGGTGACCTTCTGCCCAGCTAGCCACCCATCCACCATGCGGTTCATGGCATCCGTAATCTCCGCTGCCGTGTGGGACTGGTCCATCACTTGCGTGTGGAGGAGGGCCCAGCAGTAGCCCTCCTTGCCAGTCCCTCTAGTGCTGGATGCTTCCTGCCCCACGGCTGCCCACCAGTGTGCCGTCAGGGACAGGTAAGCGTGCACTCCACCCTCACTGGACCAAATGTCTGAGGTGAAGTGCACCATCCGTGCCTCTGCCTGGCACAGACGACCCAGCACTAACTCCCTGCAGGAACGGTACAAGGAAGGCACCACCCGCCTGCTCAGGGTGGTGCAACACGGCAGCTTATAGTATGGCACCACAAGCGCCATCAGCCTCTTGAAGCCTGCGTTGTCGACGAGGCTGAATGGCTGGTCGTCCAACGCCACCATCTCACCGATGCAGGTGGCGATCTGGGTGGGCGTTGGAAAACGCCATCTTGTGGGTCCATACTTCCCCCACCCCATTTCCGGCAGGGTTGCCTGCCTAACCCTTGTGGGGATGGGAGATGGAGAGCTTAGAGTGGCAGTGCCAGCAGCAGCCTTCAGCTTTCCCCTGGAACCAGTCGCCTTGCCCGCCTCTTTCCCCAGCAAGACCGACTGGTGCTGCCTCTGAAGATGCATCTTCATGCTGCTGGTTCCATAATGCCCTGTAGATGAACCCCTGCTTAGGGTGAGTTTGCAGTGGCGACAGACAGCAAAGCGGGGATCCGCTCCCACCTCAAAGTGGTCCCACACTATGCTTGTCTTTCGCTTCCGTGGTGACACCACCAATTGCCCGCCTGAGCTCTCAGGTGTTGCCACAGAAACAGGGGTAGCAGCGGAAGAGGGGTGGGATGAGACTGGGGAGAGAGCCTCGGCCTGCTGCTGCTCCTCCTCAGCCCCCACATCCTGGAAGACCAACACCTCCTCCTCCTCCCCCTCCACTGTGCTGAGGACCTTGTCTAGGTCCATCAGCGGGCTCGTGGGCTCAAAGGATAATGAAGGAGTTGGGGATACTCCTACTCCTCCTCCTCTAATGCCACCTGCCTCTTGTAAAGGGGCACTTTTCCCATTCCCACCCTCAAAAAGAGAACGCCAGGCACAAGTTGCAGAAGAGAGTGCCTCTGCCTGCTCCTTCTCCTGCTTCTGTTGCGGAGCAGCCAGCCAAGGAGTTGCCCGTTTGATTTTAACAGCAAAAGAGGCAGCCTGCTGCTTACTGCTGGTGCCAGCCTGAGCCTTGCTGCTTTCAGCACGCCTGCTCCCTCTTCTCATGATGACTAATAAAATATTAATACTACTAATAATATGTATAAGAATATACTAATATACTACTAAGAATATGTATAAGAATATAAGAATATGTTTAAGAATATTACTAATAAATGTAGGGAAATGGGACAAGAAGTGTGTGTATGCTTTCCCCAAAATGCTCAATCTGTGGCTGTTGCACTTCACAAAAGCAGTGCACACGCAGCACACTCACAGTCCAAGTTACACAGAGAAGAAAAAGAGAATAATATTTTTTTGGTATTTTTTGGTATTTTTTGGTATATAGATAGAAGGAAACACAATCAGGCTTTAAGAGAGGGGAGGGGGGGAAACGAACCAACCAAACACTACTACTAATATGTATAAGAAGAATAAAATATTAATACTACTAATAATATGTATAAGAATATACTAATATACTACTAAGAATATGTATAAGAATATAAGAATATGTTTAAGAATATTACTAATAAATGTAGGGAAATGGGACAAGAAGTGTGTGTATGCTTTCAAAAAAAAAGCTTTCACAAAAGCAGAAGGAAGATCAAACACAATCAGGCTTTAAGAGAGGGGAGGGGGGGACAACCAACCAACCAACCAAACACACACTCCAAAATTAAAAAATAAAGTTTATATTAAATCAAAGTAAGGGAAAAACACAGAGCAAACTAAGCTAAAAGTCAGAAAGAAGCAAACAAACACACGCACCAAGCTAAAGTCCTAATCTATCTCCAAAGTACACAGCAGCAGCTCACTAAGTAGACCCTCTCCCAACGAACGCTAAACCCACAAGAGGCTGAGAGCTCTCCGACTGTGAGGGTGACTCTGGCTTAGTCCCCGCCTCAAACGCTGGGATTGGAGGATGATGCTTCATGAGGTGATCAATTCTCATCAGGATTGGGAGTTGAATGTGCCTGTCATCGCTTCAAATAAACCTCACCGCCACAGCCGGTTTACCCTACCGTTTGTATTGTAAATGTACCTGATTTTTTTAAAAAATATAGCACGCGATCCGCACGATGCAGAGAGGTGAGAGTAGTCTCAAAATGACCCCCATCCACGACTCTCTGAGCACAAGAATTTGGGCGCTTCTCTTCGCCTTGCTTCTAGGGGTCCGCGGCCCGCTTCTACTCCGCCTCTGGGCAAGGCGGAGCAGGCCAATTCGCTACTGCTTCTACACTTCTAATCGGAGCGGAGCACATGCCTAAACTGAATAGATGTGGTGCAAGGGGATGAGGTCCATAGGGCATGTGGATGTGCCCAGTGCACACTCCTGCCCTTGGAGGGTCATCAGAACCCTCCAAAGGTTAGCCATTGGAGAAGCCAAGGAGCACCATGAGTTGAAGTGTGATGCAGCTTCTCAAAGATTGGTACCTAGACAGGACCAATCAAATTGGCACAACGGTTCCCTCTCCCCCTGGGCACATTCCTCTTACTGGTAAAAGACAGACATAGCCTTTTTTAAAAAAATTCTTCTTGTTGTTGTTGTGATTCAGCAACACTGCTGCTTTAATTCCATCCCTCTTGTGTTTATTTATTTATTTATTTATTTATTTATTTATTTATTTAATTTATATACCACCCCATAGCCCAAGCTCTCCTGGCTTTCCCTCTTCAGTGAAGTCAGGCAGGCTTTCATTGTGGTTCAACTGCTTCTTGTGGTTGTGATTATTATTATTATTAATATTACTAGTACTGCTATTTTTAACATTGTTTACTAATGGCTGTGTGATCACAGTACAGTCAATCAACTCTGAAGCAAGGAAGACAAAGGTTTACTTTTATCCTCCTAGCCCCCTATTAGTTATGGGATGTAAAAGGCATCTCTCTGTGCTGTTCCTGCCTCACAGGGCTGGTTTGCATTACTGGCTTTGATGGCCTGGAAATGTGGAAACAATCCTTGGGTCACTTACTTGTGCCACCAGAAATGTCTGCTGCATGCCCGCCTTCCTGCCTCCGCCTGGGTGCTGTCTTTGTGGGGTATTGGGATCTGCTGCCTGGGACTTACTTCCCCATAGATCTATGGCACAGTGTGTGTGTGTGTGTGTGTAGCACCTCTCTGCCTGCCTCTCTGCCCTCCTAGTGCCTGGGAGATGTAGATGGGCTGTGTGGGTCAGCCCCACAAGCCGCTTGCATGCTTCCTCCCAGTGCTTCAGGCCAGGGCATAGCCGCTGCCTGCTGCTGCCTCTCCTCCTCTGTACCCACCTCACAGGGACGGTTTGTGCATGTCTTGCTTTGACTCAGGGGATTAGTTTTTCCTGCGCTCATCCTGTTTAGACTTCTTGAAGTTCCAAGTACATTTTTGAAGTGTGGAAAAAGATTCATATCTAGGTTTATCATTAAATACTCCCCAATTCATGGCATGTTGGGATTTCCTTCGAAATGGCCATGAATAAGGAAAGCCCATTTAGCTGTCTGCAGCTTTAAAAATCCCTGAGATATTTGGATTTCTGAAAATGGGGTGGGGGATTTTCAAATATTCCCCCAAAATCACTGGAGCCTTGGATTTGCTTCCAACTGGGCAAGAAGGTGGATACATGGATAAGCTCTCATGGTGGTGATTTTGAGGTTTCTAACGTGAAAACTGACAGAGATATCGAAAGGGGTGTGAATTGGGTTTAGGGGTGATGCGTAAAATGTTTTTAAAAATCGCTAAAAATCAGGGCATACTTGGATTGGCTTGAAACTTGCCATGAATGTGGATCTAGGTGGCATCTGTGAAGGTACCCATTTGCAAGTTTGTATCTATAAAACTGTCAAAGTAAATCCAATTTCTGAAAATGGGGTGTAGGATTTTCAAAAATGTCCCAAAAAATACCGGAGCCCAGTATTTGCTTCCAACTGGGCATGAAGTTGAACACATGGATAAGCTCTCATGATGGTGATTTTGAGGTTTCTAACATTAACAGAAAAAAGTTACAGGTGTTTGGATTTCAATGCAAGTTTATGGGGGGGAAATGGAGCTCCGATTCGGATCCGGAGCTCCGCAGTGAAGTGGAACGGACCATAGGTGGATCAATGCAGGGTGGAGTGAACCTGATCTGGAATTTGCAGATCAGGATCTGGAGTGGATCGGGTGGTCCGTGCACAACCCTAATTTGTAGCCACTGTGGGGCTTTGGCTGCATATAGACAGCCCTCTGGCCACTGCCTGTGTTTTAAGAGCCTTCTTATAGACCCAGTGTGTCAGGTTCTGTTCTGCAGCAACACCTGGCAGCCACAGTGCATCTTGCTGGCCACAGAGTAGTTGCAGGATCCAGGCTCATATCATTGAGCACTCAGAGGTGGGCTGATGCTGACCAGCTGGGAGCAGCCAGGAAAGGACTATATAAGAACGGCATTTCCACTCCAGCTTTGCCACAGCAACACGATCTCCTGTGCCTACAAATCCTGGACCTGGCTGTGCCTGACCTTCTGTTTCTCCTGACTATGCCTTTTGCCTCCGGCCCTACTTGAACTTTGTTTGCCTCTGGACTCCGAACCTTGCTTGCCTCTGGACCTTGCCTTTTGCCTCTGGCCCTGCCTGGACTCTGTTTGCCGGTTCCACCACCATCCATCCTGGCTGTGGTGTTCCCGCGCTGAAGTCTTGCTGCCCATGCCCCAGACCCTGACAGTTTGCTGTGGCCCGAAACACCATGCCCTGACCGGGAACAACATGGATGGTGCCCAAGCCAGGGATTTCTCTGGGGTACTGCACGCCTTGCAGGTCCAGGTGAATACACTCCATGCTGAGCTGCAATCCCTGTGAGTTGCCCGAGCGGCAGTCCCACCATCCCCTCGCCCAGTGCCAGCCGCTCCAGTACCTGTGCGATTCAACGGGGAACGGAAGGCTCTTTGAGTGTTCGTGAACCAGTGCCAGTTGCTCTTCTAAACCTGTCCAGAAGCGGAGCCATGTTTGTCTCGTAATCGGTCTGCTTTCTGGCCCCGTTCTCACTTGGGTCTCTCCATACCTCGAGGGCAACGACCCGTTACTGGGGAACCTTAACGGCTTTATACAAGCTCTGGAGGGCATATTCGGGCACCATAATGGGGTCCATTCCTCTGAGCTGGCCCTGCAGACACTGCGGCAAGGGCCACGATCCATCGCTGAGTTCCGTTGCCTTGCGGCAGACACCATGTGGAATGAGGCTACCCAGAGGTTTTATTTCCAGCTGGGTCTGCACCCCCACATCAAGGATGAGTTGGCCCAAGTAAGCCTGCTGGTTGCATTACCTGCCTTCATCATCCTCTGCCTCAACATTGACGCTTGTCTGTCTGAATGAAGCGCTGAACAGCAGGATGGGCACTCTCTGGGGGAGCAGCGTATGCCAGACCCAGGACCTGGCCCTGAGCCCATGCTGGTCGAGGGTGCCTGATGGCCATTATCGAATGCTAAAAAGCAACAATGGTGTTTGGTGAACCTCTGCCTGTATTGTGTCCAGACAGGCCATTATGCAGCTGGTTGCCCATCCAAAGCATCACTGCAGGGAAACGGCCAGCCCCGGCGGTGTTAGGGGGAGCCTGGCCGGGGCCTTTAACCTCCCAACCACAATTCCTAGTGCCCATCAGCCTTATCCTGCTCCAGAGGCCTCATCCAATTTTATGGACTTGGGCTTCGCCAAGAAATATCAGGTGCCCTGCTGCTCCAAGCTGGTCCTAGTTCCAGTAGAGGACCTCGATGGGACTCTGCTCACCTCGGGACCAGTGGCTCATGAGACTTGCCCCCTGGCCATGCTTATCATGCCCAGGCACCAAGAAGTGCTCACTTTCGATCTGGTCCAGAGTCCCCCCTCCATTGTCCCATTATTCTGGGGATCTCGTGGTTGTCCCGACATGACCCCCACCATCGTCTGGAGCCAGAGGACCTTTCAATTTATGTCCCCGCACTGCCAGAAGGTCTGTGCCCAGCCTCCGATGATGCCTTCAATCCCCAGCCTGCCCAAAAAGCCCTGTTCCAAGCGGCGCCACGATGGAGGAATCCTCTGCTTTGGACCTGGCGGCCCTTCCGGACCAACATCTTGATCTGGCTGACATCTTCGACAAGAAAGGGGCTGAGGCTTTGCCTCCGCATCGTCTGTATGACTGTCCCATCGACCTCCAACCTGGGACAGAGATCCCTTTTGGACGCATCTATGACCTCGCAGCTCACGCCTGCGGAGAAAAATTGTGACGTCTGGGACAGGGAGTTCCTGGCCATCAAGACAGCATTTGAAGAGTGGCATCATCTTCTTGAGGGAGCCATACAGGTCCTCACAGATCACTGAAACCTGAATCACTCTCAAGCAATGAAGTGCCTTAGACCACGTCAGACGCGCTGGGCTTTGTTTTTTTACCCAGTTTGATTTCCGGGTAACCTCCTGGCCCAGCTCCAAGAATGGGAAAGCTGATATGCTCTTGGCCACAACAGAAGCCTTGGTGGGAGAAAACTCAGATCCGGCGCCCATACTCCCGAAGGCCAATTTCCTCCTGGGAACCTGGGATCAGGACTTCCTCTCCCAGGTCTGCCAAGCCCTGCCCTGGACCCTCAGCTGGGCCATGGTGTGCCGCCAGACGACTCCGGGCAGCAGTTGCCGGATGTATGGGCCGGCTGCCTATATCACCAGGACTGGCTCTATATCCTGGAAGGGCACTTGTGGCTCTAGGTTTTGCACCAATGCCACGACGCACGCACCGTAGGGCATTGGGGGTATGCGAAGACCCTGAAACTACTCTCCCAGGCCTTCTGGTGGCCGAGCCTCCGAGCAAATGTCAAAAGGTACCTCCGCTCCTGTGAGACCTGCTCCAGGACCAAGGTGCCCCAGCAAGGACCCCAACGACTCCTGTAGCCGTGGTCTACTATCTCGTTTGACTTTATTGTCGACCTGCCATCCTCCAAGGGTCACATGGCCATCCTGGTAGTAGTCGATTCCCTCACTAAAGTGGCCCATTTTGCTCCAACCCGTGGGGCCCCCAGTGTTGAGTTATGGCTTTATAAGCTGTTTAGTTATTGCACAGACTGGGCTTCTGGCACATAACCTTTTGTGTTAAGTTTCTGTCTGGGCCCTTACAGAAACTAGCAGAGATTACCGCGGTTCTTAGCCAAGTCAGCAAAGACGTGAATTAAGACAGAGATTTATGTAGGTTAAAATAAACCTTTTTACTGGCAAATAAATATATAATTTAGTTATGGCAATACAGATACAAATACTTACAAACGGTCAGTCAATACAGCTCACATGAGGGACATGGAAGTTATACAGGAACTTGAAAATACATTTACTTTTATAGACAACCTGTACAATGATGCAACTCCTTGCAACCCTTAATTGAAGACAATCAGTTAGACAATTATTCAATTATGACACTCAATGTCCAGGTGTAGAGTTGACCTTTAAGTTTCTGCTGAGTCTTCTGTTCCTCCAGATCCTCAGCAATTAACAAATCAATGGAAAACATAACCAGGATCCATTCCAGGATCCAACACCGCTTCTTATGTTTACACATTGATTTACAATAACACATTGTACAGTTATTTACACTTTTTCCTCCCTGAAACCTAACGTTTCACAAACTTCTCTGTGTTTGGTGGGACCTAGTGGTTTTGTGAAAATGTCTGCAAGATTCTCTTTTGTTTCACAATAAGCTAACCTCAAAACTCCACTCTCTATGTGATTTTCACATTTTGAAACTTTATGACTATGTGCTTCAACTTTAACTGTCACTGGCTTCTCCACCAAGACCTTAAAGTCCTTTATTAACTGGATCAGCCAAGTAACTTCACCACACACCAGCACAATACTTAGCCTCATAGGAAAATGCCACAAACTCTTGCTCCCTATCTTTTCAAACGTCATCACAAACCTGCTGAGAATGGCAACAAAAACAGACAAACAAAACTGTTCACTGAACATAACATTTCTCACCACCAAATGATACAAGCCTGAAGTTGCTAAAGCTGTTTCCTTGCAGGTTGCTTCACATATCCATTTCCATGGGGCTTTTCCCCCTTTGCATTCCTGCATTCACTTTGCTTAGCAAAAACTTCTGTCATCTGCTTGATCATTTTTTTTAAAATACCTAGGAAAAACTCTTTTCAACAACACGGGATTTAACAGTTTGGAAGAAAAATCAATTTCAAACTGCCTCCTTAATTTTTCTGGCGACCAGCCGAGGCTTGAATTTCTTCACCCTGTCTCTAACTGCTTGCGTTTAAACACCCTGCAGTTTAGAGATTTTTGCCCTGCTGGCAAACTTGCTTCTTCCTTAAAGACTCCTTTTTCTCTAAGGCTATCTAGCTCCCTTTGCATGGCACGTTCCCACTGTTATCTCTCTAAAGAATTCAATTTCTTCACATCAGAATAGGAATTAGGCTCATAATTTACATTAGGCTCATAATTTACATAACAAGCGTCAAAGCCGTACCTTTTAGGAGGTATGCCTTTATTTGCTCTTTGAGAACGTCTAGGAACTTCTTCCTGCTTCTCCTGCTCTGCTAACTCTTGAGCCTCTATACTCGAACTGGTCACTAGCAACTCAGGCTCTTGCCTGCTATCTAGTTCCACCAGGACTTCCGGGTTGTCGTGCACCTCTCTCCAGTTTTGCTCACTGAATCTAGCTGATCTGGAGACCACTATCCTACCCACTTCACACAGGAACTGCCAGCTATTGTACTCATAACCTACAAATCTCATTCTGATCCCCTTTGGAGAACTTTGCTGTCTCTGTGAAAGTGGAACATTTACAATAGCAAAACTCCCCCAAGTTCTTAAGTGCTTGAGGTTTGGTCTTTTGCTGTAAAGTAAAGAAAAAGGAATGTTATTAATGGATTTAGACCAAGTCCTGTTGCAAAGGTAATTAGCTGCCACAAACGCTTCTCCCCATAATTGTGGCTCTGCCTTTGCGTCTTTCATCAGGCATTCCATCTTCTCCTTTAAAACGCCGATCCTCCTTTCTATATTTCCGTTTTGCCACGGGCTCTTCGGATTACAATATTTATGATTTATGCCAGTCTTTTTACAAAACTGCTTGAAATCCAACAACTGGAACTCTCCTCCTTGATCCGTCAAAAATTCCCGGACTTGCTTCTGCAGATTTCTCTCTATAAATTTAACACATTCTTTCACCATGCTTAAACATTCTGATTTATGCTTTAACAAATACACCCACAAGAAACGGGTCTTATCATCTAAAATGATTAATGCATATCTGGCTTTTCCATAGCTTTCAGGAAAAGGGCCAGCCAAGTCCATATGAATCAATCCCAGAACATTTTTATGCCACCAGTCTCTGACACATGGAATATTCATAACCTTTGACTTAGCAATTTTGCATATAGAACAATCAAGGTACTTCTTGCATCCCTAAACTTTTACTCCATCTGAAAAACTGAGTTTTGTTCAGAACCTTAAAACTTGAATGTCCAAGTCTTCTATGAAATAAATGGATGCAATTGTCATGATTAGGCACATTTTCATTAGTTTCCATACAACCTGCTTGTATCTCTGAAACTCCTTCCTCATTAGGATTGCCATCTATGAAATACAATCCATTTTTCAGCTTTCCCATTCCTCTTAGGAGTCCATGCTTACCAATAAAGCATTTGTCTTTTTCAAAAGACACACAGAAATCCTTTTCTGTCATATTGGAAACTCCTAGAAGGGAAAAATTCAAACTGGGAACAAACAATGCATTCTCAAAGCACTCTTTCAAAAAAGGGAAGAAGCACGTTCCTTCCCCAGATGCTTGGATCTTCGTCCCATCAGCCAGCGCTATAGACTTTTCAGAGGAATCCCTGAAGTTCTGGAAGAAACTTCGTCTGTTAGAAATCACGGTAGAACAAGCCGAGTCTATGAGCCAATTGTTGCTTTTTCCTTCCGCTTGCCTGCAGAGCTGACTTCTCACTCCTGCCGTAACTAGCTGCGCTGATTTACTCTTCCCTCGGGGTTTTTCTTCTTTGTTGGGCTCTGATTGTAATCTGACTCTACAATCTTTTTGAATATGCCCCAATTTCTGACATCTAAAGGATCGAAGAAACTTTTTAGGCTTGGACTTTTTCCGAAGTTGAAAATGCTGACTCATCCTCCTCCTTCTTCACCGAAGCCTTAACCCCTTCATACCCAGACCATTTTGAAAATGCATCTGGTTTGTTGCATGAACTGCTTTCTTAAACTTTTCTTTTGATGTTCTTCTATCAATCTGCCAGATATTGTATTTAATGTCATGTCCTGGACTCGCAATGCTTCTAACGTTGTCACCAGCACGTCCCAAGACAGTGGTAAACTGGACAAAACCACATACACTTTCATTTCATCTGTTAAGGGTAAGCCTGCTGCACTTAAACTTTCAAAGCAGTCTCTTAATTTCTGCAAATGAGCTTTTATGTCTTCTCCCTCTTTCATAAGTGTACGGTAAAGCTTTCTTGTTAAGCTTATTCTAGCTCCTGCGGTCTCTGACATATACAAGTCTGAGTTTAGGCCAGATAACG
Source organism: Elgaria multicarinata webbii (assembly GCF_023053635.1). Lineage (NCBI taxonomy): Eukaryota > Metazoa > Chordata > Lepidosauria > Squamata > Anguidae > Elgaria > Elgaria multicarinata. Next base: position 2,767,842 of record NC_086176.1, read on the forward strand.
TCAACAGTGTCTTCTCTGCTTATATAAGACAGTTGATCGATCCTCATAGACAAAACAATGTGAGCTTTTGCCCTCTCAGCATGACGTCCCCACTCGCATAACTCTGCTGCATTCAAATCTTCTGCTGGGGCATTTATTACAACTTCCCACAGACCAAGATTTCTTAGCCTCATTTCTATCTTAAATGACCATGACATATAATTTTTGTCTGTAAGTAACTCAATAGGGACAGTGTTCCCAACATTTACTGCCATAATTTCAATTTAACAGGTTGTTTCTGGTTTACAACCCCTTCAGTGGTTTAATTTCTCTCAGGCCCTGACCGGCTATCCAGATTCAGATTCCTCAGTGCCCTCTTAAATTCAAACCACTCTTGCCAGTCCTTTTCCATGTGATTTTCCAGACACCGCTATCCGAAATAGCTTCTCACTGTCTGTTCCAACGACTTTTATAAAGACACTCAGGAATTTAATCAACCACAGCTTAATTCTTCAGTCGTACTGCACTTGCTGAGAAAAACTCATGCGTTATGGCTCAGCTTGGGGTACTGGGCCCATAACCTGTTGAGTTATGGCTTTATAAGCTGTTTAGTTATTGCACAGACTGGGCTTCTGGCACATAACCTTTTGTGTTAAGTTTCTGTCTGGGCCCTTACAGAAACTAGCAGAGATTACAGCGGTTCTCAGCAAAGTCAGCAAAGACGTGAATTAAGACAGAGAATTAAGACAGTAATAAACCTTTTTACTGGCAAATAAATATATAATTTAGTTATGGCAATACAGATACAAATACTTACAAACGGTCAGTCAATACAGCTCACATGAGGGACATGGAAGTTATACAGGAACTTGAAAATACATTTACTTTTATAGACAACCTGTACAATGATGCAACTCCTTGCAACCCTTAATTGAAGACAATCAGTTAGACAATTATTCAATTATGACACTCAATGTCCAGGTGTAGAGTTGACCTTTAAGTTTCTGCTGAGTCTTCTGTTCCTCCAGATCCTCAGCAATTAACAAATCAATGGAAAACATAACCAGGATCCATTCCAGGATCCAACACCCAGCGCCCGCCAGACTGCACACCTGGTACTCAACCACATGTTCCAGCTCCATGGTCTCCCTGAAGCAGTAGTCTCTGATCGAGGAACGCCGTTTACTTCACAGTTCTGGGCAGCCTTCCTCGAACTCTTTGACTATCCTTGGCCTACCATCCACAGACAGATGGACAAACCGAGCGAGTAAACCAGGTCCTGGAGCAATACCTCTGCTGCTTTTTAAGTTACCACCAGGATGACTGGGTGGAACTTTTGCCGCTAGCCAAGTTCACGTATAACAATGCCTGCCATGCCTCCATGGGACAGAGTCCCTTTTATGCCAACTTAGGATACTACCTGCAGGATTACCCCTGCATGCTTGCAGCCTCCTTTGTTCCATCACACAAGCAGAACTCGTGTGGCATCTGGAGAAGGCCAAGGCAGCCTACAAGGAGCACGCAGATCGATGATACCAGTCAGGCCCCCCGCTTCAGCCCGGAGATAAAGTCTGGCTCTCCATGGAGCACCGCCGATCCGGCCACCCCTTTGCCAAACTGGACTTCAAATATCAGGGGCCCTTCACGATTCTGCAACAAGTAAACCTGGACGTGTACAAATTGGATCTTCCCCACACTCTCAGGATCCATCCAGTGTTCCACATATCCCAGTTGAAGCCCTACTTTGCAAATCCGTTTCCCGAGCGCACCAACCCGCTGCTGCCACCCGTCCAGATCGATGACCACGAGGAGTTCCAGGTAGCCTGGATCCTAGACTCCAAATGGCGCCACAGACAACTGTTCTACCTCGTGGACTGGGAGGGTTATGGTCCAGAGGAACAGTCCTGGGAACTGGCGGACCACATCCACGCACCCGCTAAACTCCAAGCATTCCACCAGAGACACCTAGACAAGCCTGGACCCTAAATGGGGGATGGAACCCCTGTCCTCTGGGGGAGGGGGTACTTTCAGGTTCTGTCCTGCAGCACCACCTGGTGGCTGCAGTGCACCTTGCCGGCCACAGAGTAGTTGCAGGATCCAGGCTCATATCGAGCAGCCAGGAAAGGGCTATATAAGAACTGCATTTCCACTCCAGCTTTGCCACAGCAACATGGTCTCCTGTGCTTGCTGAAGTACCTGACTACCTGCAAATCCTGGACCTTGCCTTGCCTGACCTTCTGTTTCTCCTGACTATGCCTTTTGCCTCTGGCCCTGCTTGAACTCTGTTTGCCTCTGGAATCCGAACCTTGCTTGCCTCTGGACCTTGCCTTTTGTCCTGCCTGGACTCTGTTTGCCGGTTCCACTGCCATCCATCCCAGTCCTGGTGTTCCCGCGCTGAGGTCTTTCCACCCACACCCCAGACCCTGACACAGTGTGACTATTTGTAAATAAAGCAAATATTAAAGACATCATAAATCTCCAGTTTGCTCTCATCCAAAGAAACTAAATAGTCTACCCCAGGAACTTTTCACTGCAGCAAGAAGTGGGGAGTACTATGTTAAGTATATGAAAAGAAATACTTGCTTAGTCATTAAAATTGTGTGTGTATGGCTATCTCAGGGTTAAACAGAGAAAGTCTATCTGTGGGCAATTACCTTGAGATAGAGGCTGTTCTGGGAACCTTGCCAAGATTCTAAGTTAGCCTCATCACAGCTGTATGTAATGTAGATAAGAATTGTGTAAGATGTGTATATAGTTTCTCACTTGTGTAAAATGGAACTGATCACTGCTCTCCGATCACTGCTCTATGATCACTGCTCTCTGTGTATGCCTCAGTGTGCTGATCTGAACTGATCTGAATTGAACTGCACAGAAGCCTGAAGGAAATAAACCAGCTCTGCTGTGTAAGACCTGCGTGATGTGTGTTTGTTTCTGAGCACAAACAGAGTTCCAGAGAGAGAAAAGTTCTGGCACAATAACCCAACATACTATACTTAAGCAAAAACTCTTGGGATTACTTTGGAGGTTTCCTTCCCTGCTTAGAAGAAATCTTTCAAAAGATGGTTCCTGTTTTATGCCTTTTCTGAAGACAAATGAGCCAATTGTTGCTGTTCAAAACCAAACATGTGTGTAAAGCAGATCTCTGCCTGCAAATTTGCTTTTAAAACTATGGGCTGGTTCTCATCATCAGACTGCCCGCCATGGGTTATTTAAGCCACAGTGGGCTGTGGTGCATGCTCCTGGTGCATGAGGGTGCCAATTTTGAATATCCAAGCCACAGCGATAGCTGGTCATATCATCTGAACACAGGCAGTGGTGGCTGTAAGAGGGTTAAGCAATCCTCGCATAACCCATGGCTTGTTTCAGGGTTATGCGAGGGTTTAACCCTTGCACAATCCCTGCAGCCTTGGTTTGGACAACACAAAATGGTGCTGTTTGAATATTCAAAAACTGCTTGGTATGCACCACAGCAGCTTAAACAACACATGGTGGGCTGCGATGATTATGTGAACCGGGTCTATGTGCATGAAAGAAGGAAGACTAGCTAAGGAAAAATGCCTTTCCTTAAGATACTGAGCAGGAATGTATCATATTTAGCAGCTGCCAAGCCATGGAGCTACTGGCTTGGTATTAAGGGATGTCAAAAAAGAACAGCATAAAGAGTGCTACTTTTTTTTCTATAGAAAACACAGCTGCTTCTCTGAATTTTGGCATAGCATGGCATTTGATGCCCAGACAATGTCAATGAGAATATAACCTCTTTTTATGTGAATCCAGATAAATAGTTCAGTAGTTTGGCCTGAATTATTCGACTTACTACAAGCAGTGTATATGCTAAGGATCAAACTACACATTGGGCGTCATCAGACCAGCATTTTATTGCATGGTTGTTGCTGGGCACTCGCGGGTCCCTCTCACAACATCATTTGCACCCTCCCACCCCTTCTAGCCTTCTTGGCGCAACAAAAAACTTCCCCTGTAAGTTCAACTTATTTTTAAAGACGGAAATTGCTGCTCCTGCTGTGTGCAGGAGAAGTGGCACGATCAAAATGGCCTACTGAATGGCCACATGCATGTCATTTAATTCCTCTTTAGAAAGAGGAAGTAATGAGGGATAAACATTCTGGTGGAGAAGTGACGGTAAGGAAATGTGATTTCCCCCTGTGCGGGGGAATCATTATGCTCATTATGTGAGGCTTTCACATTTTCTAAGAATTGAAGCCATGTGGGTATATGTGATCTGGAGTGAGACTATGGGTGTGTGTGGAGAGGAGTAATTCTCTCCCTACCCCACCCATCCCTGCATCCCAATGAAAATCTTCCCCCTTCTAAAGCTGCTATTTGCACTGGGAGGAAAGCTCCTACCGGCACTAAGGTAGCTTCTATCCAGGACAGATAGTAGCTAGGGCAGAGAAGCACATTTCACATAATTTGTAGTTTGGCTCCACATAACTAGGTTTCTCCAGCTTCCTCTAGTTACAGGAGCAGGGAAGTATATACCAGAGAAAAGGGGAGAGTAGTACACATGCAAGAATTGCTGTTTTTCTCCAGAGCTTTTCACAAGAGGCCTGAGTCTTACAGATCAGGCTGAAATCCAACTGGTGGTGTATTTTTATATCACTGCACCTGCTGAAATTCTGCTTCAAGTGCACAGAAGTTGTGACACCACCCCTCAAAGTGTTGACCTGAACTGTGATAATAAAATGGGATTTTCTGCATGCAGTTTTGGAGAGCTGGGCGTAGAGAGGACTTGGCATCTCCACTGCATTCTCTCCTCAAGAGGTCCCCCTGTCAAAAACTAGCTGACAGTCAAGGAATGAATGAAATAAATGAGCATCTCTTGGCTTTCCAGACCCACAAGGCATTAGGAGAAATGTCTTGTGGTTCAGGTTGTTTTGAAAGGGCTCACTCCACAGTGATGGGAGTTGTAGTCCAACACCTTTGGACGGCACCAGATTGGGGAAGGGCTGCTGTAAACAAAAAAAGAAGTAGGCAGCCCTAAGTTGTTTGTCATCCATTTCCCACAACCCCACAGTCACCTCTGCATATCCTATTCTCCATACTGTCCTCATGGTTTATCTGCTTTGGAAGAATGAGAATTTCACTGGCACTTCCTGCCTCCTTAAGCCTTGTGATACTCAACTCGCAATTTCCCTACTTTTTGGTGGGGAAACTGTAGAGCCTTAACGTGGTTTTGTAAACTGTAGGTTTTTTGTTTAATGAACTTGTACACAGTTTCAAGAGGAAAGAGCTGAGGCGAGGAGCTATCACGTGGTGCCATTGTGTCTGGTGCCATGTGTGTTAGCTTCTAGATGGTGCTGGGGAGCCATGGTTTTGTCGTGGCAGGGACTGAACACGGCCATAGGATCTGCCAGAGCTGATTAATTCTGTAGATCAGGCTGCTCTGGTTGGTGAAGCTGAGGCACCATTTCAGATTTCCAGGGGATGGAGAGAAGGAGATGGGGAGAAGGGGAGGACTCTTAATAAGATCCGAGGGGCTGCTTGTGGATATATTCAAGATTTTCTACAGGAAGGACCAAAGCCTTTGTTTTGTTTATACTCACATTATGTTTATCTATCCAGATCAGTCACCCAACTTTTTAAAAAAGCAAACCAATAGTCAGTGTGAACATGGCAAGAGAGGTAAGAGCAGGTGTGACTCCCTCCCCTTCCCAAAATGGCACTCATGCTGTGGAGAACTTAAAATACTACTCTTGTTACCCACCACATGATATCTGCAAATCCTATCAGCCACCAAGAACGGCCTTAAGACTTTTCTGACATTCATTAGGAGCTGAGGAAAGCACTTGGTTTATATTTTAAATTGTTTATCCATTCAAAAGATGTAATGTTTCCAAAAGCAAAATAAAAATTATTTCATGGAGCTGGCTACCCCTTAGATGTCCCAATAAAGCCCAATGTACATTGATGGTGCTATATAAATAAATAATAATAATAATAAAAGCCAAGACATCCCTATTGAACTGGAAATTAAAGTAAGAACTATGACTGAAAATCTATAAGTAAGAAATCCTCTTAGACTGATCCTGGTTGATTCCATCAGAGTGCCTCATTAGAATGCAGCTTCCTCTTACTTTCCCAAGAAATATTAATTTAATCCCATCTTCTTGAAATTTCTCAGATATTGACTGCCCCCCCCCCAAATCTGGAAGGTTATTTGTCTCATGCAGCTGCAGTTTTTAACTGACTCACACAATGCCAAACGTAGTCTCTCTTAAAGCCCTATTCCCTTACCCTTTCCCAATTTCTTTTCTTTTCTCTCTCTCTTTTTGAAAAAAGGGTTTTTCAGGCATAAAAATTTCCTGACACAAACCAGTTATAATAGAAGAGGAACAATCAGGATTGGATGCAAGTGAAGGGTCACTGAAAGAAAATGATCTGAGCTGTATGGAAGAGGGAAAAGGTATCCAAATACAACACACACACACAAACCCATAGATTTAAGAATCTCAAAGACAGATTTCAGCTTAACAATGAACTGAACATAAACGTTGAAAAGCTTCAGCCAATGGGATAAAAAAGCAGCTCATTATATAATAATTTGGAATGTTGAATGACCTCATTTTATTTCCCAGAGAATAAATATCTAATGCTAATCTTACTGCTGCCTGAAAATTGTTTTAAAAAGCCACCAGCTGCTGTGGAAGGACAGCTAAACACTCTGTCCTTGGCCCTGCTTTTCTATCCTCGAAAGGATGAGCATTTGGGTAAAGGCAGACCCTCATTCTCTCATCTTGGCTTACCTGCGAGCTTATTCAGAAGCTGTAGGTAGCGTGGATCTTTGGAGTGTGACAGGGACGACAAAGGAAATCTTACCAACTTTGAAACTGGCATCTATTTTTAGAGCAGGATTTGCTGACTGACCTTGTGTGATACCCACTCAAAGGGGAGAATCCTTACATCTGCTACTAAAACTATTCCCTGATGTGACCTGAAACCATTGGCCTTGGCAAAGCAACAACTAGGCTGCAGGAGCAGATTGCGCTTCCAGTCGGTGAGCCTCGTGTGTGCTGCACAGGCTGTAATGGTGTCTAAGAGGGCCTCCCTCTGCCCTGGGTCAGAGGCCAGGCCAATTCCCCCTTTCACAGTACAAACAGGTTGCATCTCCTAGAGGACATGAACTACGGTACTCAGGGGCAGATATAACCAGGAAGGGACCCTACGCAGCTCCCTTCACTGCCCCTGGGTCTGCATCTCCTTGCACTCTTTTGGACACAAGAAGGATAAACTACTTGAACATCTAGCGCGCTCTTGTTTGCTCTGATTGACAGTGGCTCTCCAGGACATTGGCCAAGGTTCCCTCCCCCCCCCCCCCGCAAGCCCTGTGTCTTCATCCTTTGAACTAGAGGTGCCATTGATGGGATCTAGATGTTAAGTGTGGGGGCTGAAAAGGGTTATTTATTATCATCTGGAGTGAATAAATGAGGTAGCCCTTTTTTGATGGCTTGTTATTAGCCACAATGAATAGCTTCTGCTGAGTGGGCAGGATGGATGACCTTAATCACCCCTTCACCACAGCGTGGTGTACACACATGGCTGAGTACATGGGCCTCTTTATGCAAATCCACTGAATAAGATGGCTGACATTTCAATGGGAGGATTCCCCTTTCCTTCAACCACTTATCATTTGCTGGCTTTCTGGCATTTATGCAGCATTTCCCCTGATTCTAAAATGTTGAAATGCCTCTCCTTAGCTTTAGTTCATGGCTGTGAGAGTTTTAAGGTAAAATATGCTAGTATTTTTATTTATTTTGGTGACCCACTTCTTTTGCTTTTGGTCCTGTGCACACGGGCCCCTGATATCTTCTCCAAATAGAATTCAGCCCTTTGTCTAAAAGAGATGATGCACCCCCTGCTCGACATAGAGCTCAAGCTAGGGATACTTATAGGACCCTCTGCCAGGTTTCTTTCTTTACTGGAACAGAGATGATAAATAGTTGTATTTCTACAATGTATACAATGAGATTTTAAGAATAAACAAACTGAAATATAATTCCCCCATATGTTGCACTTAGTTGCGGTTAATTGTTGATGGGAGAATTAGATTTAAAATCCCAGGTCACAGTAGTTAAAAGTGCCAAACTTTGGGATTAAAATTTATGTCGTCCCTCCCTCTCTACTTCAGAATAATTGCCTCCTCCCCCAACACACACAATCTGCAAAATGTACACTTGTGCTCCTTCTGGGAGAAAATATATATTAAAAGCTAAAATCTGGGCTCCCAGACTTCTTGCAAGGAAGATATAAAAATAAAGATTCCCCTCCATTATCAATATTCTGAAACTGCTGCTCTTGCATAAAAATAAGTAGATATGTTTTTCTAGACTGGGGTGGGCAACTGATGGTCCTCCAGATGGGTTGGCCTATAACTCCCATTATCCCTCACCATTGGCTATGTTGGCTACAGCTGATGGGATTTATAGGCCAAAACTTCTGGAAAACCACAAGTTGTCTAGAACAGGGGTGCACATTATGAACAAGAGAGCCTCTTCGCATGAGGCTTTTATTCTGTGATCGAGATTGATTATTCATGGAAGTTTGTGGGTGCTTTACATGACATGGTCAAGCTCCAGGGCCTCTCCCATACTTTCAGACTTTTATCTCAGTTTATCTCAGGTTCATCCTGACTGGTAGCAGCCTAATAGTAATTTGGGGGGACCCTATTAAGATCAATAGGGAAAGTCACCATTCCTCCCACTCTATAAAAGTGGTAAAGGAAAATTAATATCTCATCAAATGTACAATTTATTTGGAGTGTGCACCAAAGTCAAGATTCTGTTTGGATCCCATTTCATAAACCCACTTTGTCTTGGATCTGAAAGAGAGCCTCGCTTTGGAAATACAGGGCTTCGCATGCTTTCCTGTTGATAACATGTGGAAATGAACAAAGCGCTATCACTTTTTGATAGAATTGGATGGACTTCACAAATATAGTTAGGCTCTGTTGAGTGGCTGAAGCATGTCAAATGTCATATAAAGAGCTGCTGGGATTATTATTTTTGCTAGGTTGTTTGCAGGGTCCAGCCATAGTCAGACTGGGTGTTCTTTAGCTACCCTCCAGCCATAAGATTCCATTTATGTGAATTATGAAATGGTCCCATTTTAAAAGTTCCAGTATATTTAGTTTTTGGGACCAGATGGGTTATATGAATAGATTTTGACCTTTTGTTGGTTTTCTATATCTTTTTCAGTGTCTGGAATATGAAACCAAAATGGATAATCTTGTTTATCTCTTGCTGTCAAAATAATACATATTCCTTTTGCCTCGCTATAATTAAACCAAATGTTTCAGAGTTGATTTTGGCTCCTAGGAACAAATATTCTGGTTCAGAAACAGTGCTGTTTATTACAGCAAGCTTTTTCTCTTCTTGTTGTTTGCTCCCTTAAAAATATAAACATTTTAGAAGCTGAAACTCATTAAGTGACAGTTATGCCAAGCCCATTTTTTTAAATAACACAGAAATCTGCTTTATCAGGAAATACATGTCCTACATTTAGATGCTAACTATTAAGACACTGTAGCCAAGTTCTTACTAAGGCAGAAAACTTGTGTCTGGGTTGTGTCAGGGAACCTCTGACTTCCACTTCAGATTAAGTGTTCTTCTATGTAGTAGTAGTAATAGTAGCACAACAGCAGCAGCAGCAGTAACAGCAACAGTTCATAGCATGTTATTGGTCTATTTACTTCATAGAATCATAGAATAGCAGAGTTGGAAGGGGCCTACAAGGCCATCAAGTCCAACCCCCTGCTCAATGCAGGAATCCACCCTAAAGCATCCCTGACAGATGGTTGTCCAGCTGCCTCTTGAATGCCTCTAGTGTGGGAGAGCCCATAACCTCCCTGGGTAACTGATTCCATCATCACACTGCTCTAACAGTCAGGAAGTTTTTCCTGATGTCCAGCCGGAATCTGGCTTCGTGTAACTTGAGCCCATTATTCCGTGTCCTGCACTCTGGGAGGATCGAGAAGAGTTCCTGGCCCTCCTCTGTGTGACAACCTTTTAAGTATTTGAAGAGTGCTATCATGTCTCCCCTCAATCTTCTCTTCTCCAGGCTAAACATGCCCAGTTCTTTCAGTCTCTCTTCATAGGGCTTTGTTTCCAGACCCCTGATCATCCTGGTTGCCCTCTTCTGAACACGCTCCAGCTTGTCTGCATCCTTCTTGAATTGTGGAGCCCAGAACTGGACACAATACTCTAGATGAGGCCTAACCAGGGCCGAATAGAGAGGAACCAGTACCTCACGTGATTTGGAAGCTATACTTCTATTAATGCAGCCCAAAATAGCATTTGCCTTTCTTGCAGACATGTCGCACTGTTGGCTCATATTCAGCTTGCAGTCTACAACAATTCCAAGATATTTCTCGTTCGTAGTATTGCTGAGCCAAGTGTCCCCATCTTGTAACTGTGCATTTCGTTTCTATTCCCTAAATGTAGAACTTGGCATTTATCCCTATTAAATTTCATTCTGTTGTTTTCAGCCCAGCACTCCAGCCTATCAAGATCACTTTGAAGTTTGTTTCTGTCTTCCAGGGTATTAGCTATCCCACCCAATTTTGTGTCATCTGCAAATTTGATCAGCGTTCCCTGCACCTCCTCATCCAAATCATTAATAAAAATGTTGAAGGGCACTGGGCCCAGGACTGAGCCCTGCGGCACCCCACTCGTTGCCTCTCCCCAGTTTGAGAAGGTTCCATTGATAAGTACTCTTTGAGTCCGATTCTGTAGCCAACTGTGAATCCACCTAATAGTTGTTCCATCTAGCCCACTTTTAGCTAGTTTGTTAATCAGAATGTCATGTGGTACTTTGTCAAAAGCTTTGCTAAAGTCAAGATATATGACGTCCACAGCATTCCCACGGTCCACAAGGAAGGTTATCCTATCAAAAAATGAGATCAAATTAGTCTGACAGGATTTGTTCCTGACAAATCCATGTTGGCTTTTAGTAATCACTGCATTGATTTCAAGGTGTTTACAGATTGACTTCTTTATAATCTGCTCCAGAATTTTCCCAGGGATGGATGTCAGACTGACTGGTCTCTAGTTCCCAGGTTCCTCCTTTTTGCCCTTTTTGAAGATAGGGACAACGTTAGCCCCCCTCCAGTCGTCCGGCACCTTACCCGTCTTCCATGATTTTGCAAAGATAATAGACAAAGGTTCTGAGAGTTCTTCTGCTAGCTCCTTCATTACTCTAGGATGCAGTTCATCGGGCCCTGGAGATTTAAACTCATTCAAGGAAATTAGGTGTTCTTTGACCATTTGTTTATCAATCTCAAACTGTAATCCTGCCCCCTCAACTTCTGCTTCACTTTTTCCAGGGGGGTCATAGACCCGCTTTTGGGAGAAGACTGAGGCAAAGTAGGAATTGAGCACTTCAGCCTTTTCTTTGTCATCTGTTATCAATTTGCCATCCTCATTAAGCAATTGAACCACCATTTCTTTCCTCTGTCTTTTACTACTCACATATTTGAAGAAAGCCTTTTATTGCTTTTAGCATCCCTCGGTAATCTCAGCTCATTCACAGCTTTAGCCTTCCTGATGCCATTTTGGCACTTCTGAGCCACATGTCTGTACTCTTCTTTTGTAGCCTGGCCTTCCTTCCACTTCCTATATGTATCCTTTTTTGTTTTCAGGTCATCTCTAAGCTTTTTGTGGAGCCACATTGGTTTCCTCTGTTGTCTTCTATCTTTTCTCCTGGTTGGAATTGTTTGTAACTGTGCCTTTAAAATTTCCTTTTTTAAATACTCCCACCCATCCTGCACTCCTTTTCTCATTAGGCTCCCTTGCCACGGGACCTTACTTATCATAGTTCTGAGTTTATTAAAATCAGCTTTCCTAAAATCCAGAGTACGTGTATGGCTACGCTCGACTTTTTTCTCCTTCATAATCAAGAATTCAAGTATGACGTGGTCACTTTCCCCCAGAGTTCCCGTAACTGCCACTTTATCCACTAAGTCATCCCTATTGGTCAATAACAAGTCATGGATTGCCGATCCTCTAGCTCCTTCCTCTACTTTCTGTAGGAGAAAGTTATCACCCACACATGTCAGGAATTTCTTGGAAGGGCCGCTTTTGGCAGTAATGGTCTCCCAACAGATATCAGGGTAATTGAAGTCCCCCATCACTACTACATCACACTTCCTTGAAACACTGGCAATTTGTTTCTCAAAAGTTTCGTCCTCGTCTTCTCCTTGATTGGGTGGTCGGTAGTAGACTCTGATTGTCATATCCTTTTTATTCCTTTGCCCCATTTATTTTAATCCAGACGCTCTCGACGGGGCTCCCAGTCTCATCCGCCTGTATTTCTGTGCAGGGATAGGTATTTTTAACATATAGTGCAACTCCACCTCCCTTTCTATTTCTTCTGTTCTTTTTGAACAAGTTATATCCTTCAATTGCTATATTCCAGTCATGGGAGTCATCCCACCAAGTTTCAGTTATACCTGTCAAGTCGTATTTGCCTTCATGTAATAAGAGTTCAAGTTCGTTCTGTTTGTTTCCCATGCTCTGGGCATTAGTATATAGACATCGAAGACCATGTGTTTTATAGTCTGGCTTTGTTCCTACCTTGTTGCAGACACTATTTTGGGACACTATTGGAGCTGTTCTCTGTACTGTGGTGCATTGGCCTTCATACATTGTTGCCTCGAAATTTACGTCTCCCGCCCCCGTAAGATTCAGTTTAAAGCCCTCCTGATCAAGTTCTTCATGCTGTGGCTGAACTCATTCTTTCCAGCCCTTGTGAGGTGCAACCCATCCCTTGCCAGCAGTCCATGTTCCAAGTAGCGTAGCCTGTGGTCCCAGAATCCAAAACTCTCACGACGGCACCACCTTCGAAGCCAGTCGTTCATCTGGAGTATTTTTCTTTCCCTTTCTAATCCTCTTCCAAGAACCGGGAGGATGGATGAGAAAACTACCTGGGCCCCAAAGTTCTTCAGTTTCCTTCCCAGAGCTTCAAAGTCTGAAATGATTTTTTCGTAGCTCTGCTTGGCGACATCATTTGTTCCCACATGGATGAGAAGAAGGGGTATGTGTCCATGGACTTTATGAGCTTCGGTAACCCTTCAGTCACATCTCTAATCTGTGCTCCAGAGAGACAGCACACCTGGTGAGTCCATGGGTCTTCACGACATACTTGGGTTTCAATCCCACGCAGCAGGGAGTCTCCCACAACAACTACTCTTCTCTTCTTCTCGGTTGACCTACCTTCTGCCTCTTGGTCACTGTTGCATGGTGTCTCCTGTTCTTCTTCCTCTGCAAACTGTCCTTCAGTCTCATTCTCCAGAAGCTGAAAGTGTTTGCTTAACTCTAATGGTTCCACCGGTGCAGAATGCCTTCTAATTTTTCTGCTCCTAACTGTCACTCTTTTCCAGGGAGTTTCCTCTTCATTGGCTTTCCTCCCCTCAGCATACTCCACTTCTGCTTCAGCTGGCTGTTGCTCTTCAATCTCATGTGCTTCTTGTTGCTGTTGCAGTTCCACCGTTCGGTCTAAGAACTCCTCGACTTCTCTTATTCCTTGGAGAGTGGACACTCGCCGCTCAAGTCCTTTCACTTTTTCTTCCAAAAGTGCCACCAGCTTGCACTTGTTGCAGGTATATGCCATGTTGAGCTCAGGCAGAAACACGAACATTGCACACCCTTTGCAGGTCACCACCTCTAGGGACTCCTTTCCATCCATATTGTCCATTTCTGCTTTGGTTTTTTCCTTTTTGATTATAGTGGAATTGCCTTTGCTTTGTCCTGTCCTCTCTGAAGGTGCACAACTATATGAGTATGTCTTAAGGGAAAGTAAGATCTTTTGGTTTGTTTTTGTTTGTTTGTTTGTTTTTGGTAGTGGTTTTGTGGGGTTTTTTTCTCTTTATGTTTTTCTTTGTTCCCCCCTCTTTTTTTCTTAGAGACCTCCCCCTTGACCTCCCCTGCCAAACTCCCCCTGTCAAACTCCTGTTCGCTCGCTCCCTGGGAACTGGCTTACTTTTCTAGCTTCTACTTGAGCTGGGCCAGCTGCTCTTCCCTGCTTCTGCTCAGCTCCAAGTCAGGAACCAGAATGAGGTCACTGGGAGGCCAACAGCAATCAGGCCACAGATTGCTAAGTACAAAGTACAATCAGCAATCAGGCCACTCCCCCTTCAGCTCCTGCAGCAACTATCCACACCGACCCTCTTCACTCAGCACTCAGGAGCACATGGCAAGCACATGGCCTCTTTGAATTGGCAGCCTCCTGGGTTTCCTTGAGGCTTCTCTTCTTCCCCTTTCCTTGGTCTCCTCTTCCCCTACACTCCCCCTGTCAAACTCCTGTTCAAACTACTTCAGTAGTATCTCCACTGAAGGCTGGTGACTCTGATGTCAGTGGGGTGGTGAATCTGTTCTGTATTTGCCAAAGCACCTTCAATAGCTCCTTTAGAGTTCTGACTGGGTCTGACTGAAACCCTGGAACAGATTCACCACCCCCACTGACATTGGAGCCAACAGCTTCCACTGATCGTTTCTTCTGACTGTCAATAGTTCACCAAAGTCTCAAGCATGTAATGCAGCCTTTGAACCATGGGTTGTCTGTATGCCCTATTTAGCCTGAAGTGGCTACGCAGTGAACTGCATTGGTTATACAATGCAGCTGTCAACTCACAGCCACCATTGGGCATTTCCCTGAAACTTATTGTGACTTTTCCCTTTGCTGCAAGGTCACCACCCTCTTCCTTCTGTCTGTCCGTAGTGACCTGTGGCATTCTGGGAGCAGATCACGGCCACAGATAGGTTGTGGGAAGTGTGGGAATGCCAGGTGGAGGTTGGGCTTGTAAACACTTCACTGAATAGCAGCTGCTCTAGGATTATGTTTATTTTGCTCCATTTCCCTCGCTTTTCTTTCCAAATGACTGCCCTTTGTTTAAAGGGCTTCTTTAAAGCATCTGTTGACAGGCAACCATGAGCTCCTTCCCACCCTATTGTGCTGCTGAAAGCCCCCACCCCCTTCTGCCCCCACCCAGCAGCTGCAAGGCAATGGGGTTTTGGGTGAACAAGCAGCCAAAGACACAGCCCAGGAATGTGCTTTTATGGGCTCCACTCCTGTAGTTTGAATCTGGCTTTGCAACTAATGCTGCAAATGTAGGTGTCCACAAGTTGCTTCACTGGATCAGTGAGTTATTTTCTATCCCAAGGAAGTGTGTCAATGCTCAGTCTTACTGCTTTCCTTCCCTGTTGTTGAGGTGACTAAAGTTTTTTTCAGTTTATATAAAAAGCATGGAAAGATATATGAATTCATTCTCCAATTTCCAAACAGCCAATAGAGACCCAATGCACCCAGCTTTTCCAGATCCACATAAAAACCTGCCCAACCGTTTGTGTTTTTCCTTCAGAACTTGCTACAGGGAAGATTATTTTCTTTCTCAAGGTAGGGGACAGCACTGCCTTTATCACTCTTAAAATTGCATCTGTCTTCTTTAGCTTAGAGGATACTATTGTATCAGCTATCTAGGAAAAGATGAGCAGTTTTGAACTTGTGGCACAGGAACTTGGTGGTTATTCTCTTGGGTTGCGGGGCAGGTGGCTGTTTCCAGCAGTAGCCAAGTATTTAAGTCTCAGCTCAGGCTTCTAAAGCTGAAATACAAACACACACACTCACACATTCCTTTGGGATATCCCACTCATGATATGTGACTAGTATGGTCAAAGGAAAAAGGAAGTGGAGATCAATGTAATAGTTTGACTAGATCACAAATTTCCTAGGCAAAGTGCATAATTTAAAAGGCTTTAATAATGATAGTAAATCTTAAAATAAAGAGTGCATCTAAATGTATCTAAAAAGAGGAGTTGGTGTCTGAGTTTTTCTCTCAGGGAGACTCCCACCATAGAATCATAGAATAGTAGAGTTGGAAAGGGCCTATAAGGCCTATAAGGCTCAATGCAGGAATCCACCCTAAAGCATACCTGACAGATGTCCAGCTGCCTCTTGAATGTCTGTAGTGTGGGAGAGCCCACAACCTCCCTAGGTAATTGGTTCCATTGTGAGAGCAGCACTTATTGGGTCCGGATGGCAAAGGGACGAGAACAAATTAGACACACAGGCATAACTGGATAATAAATTGGCCACAACTTTATTGACTCACTTGAATAGGCTTGGCAGCAGCATAGAATGTGGATCCTGTAATCAGCCAGCCCACCTGCTGACCGGTTCCCCTTCCTGGCCCACATGCCAGGAGCACTGGTGGTGGATGGTAGGGCCAGGGACACACCACGGCATGGACCGCTAGTGTGAAACCCTTTCCACCTCCCCGGACGTGGCCAGCTCGCAGCCCCCATGTTGGTCTGGTCTTGGCGCCACGTCCCCGAGATCCCTCATGGGAATCCTCACCGTGGGGGAGCAGGGAAGCCAATCCCGCTCCCCCTCACCAGTGGATCCAGCCCAATGCCAATCATGCCACAAGAGGTGGGGGAAGGGTGTCCCTTACCAACCCCGCCTCACTGCCACACTTATTCAGGTTGCAGCCAATTCTAGACACTGCCAGATGTCTCCCAACCACAAGGGCTTGCACAAGGTGCCACATGGCCTTATTCATTTTCCCCCTGGCTGCCTTGACTGTCTGGGGCTTTGGCCACCTCCACACTTGTCTCTCAGGAGCTCCATCCGAGACTCGTCCATTCTGCTTCCTGACTCAGAGCTGAGCAGAAGCAGAGAAAAGCATCTGGCCCAGCTGAACTAGAAGCTAGAAAAGGAAGCCAGCTCCCAGAGAGCAAGCAAACAGGGGGAGCAAACAGGACTTTGATGCGGGAGATCAGCAGGGGAGGTCTCTAAGCGAAAAAAACAAAGAAAAAAAATTAAAAACCATAAAAAAAGAAAGAAAGAAAAAGAAAAGAAAGCAGAAAACAAAAACACCAACAAATTTTTTTAATTTTTTTCTCTCTCTCTTAAGACATACTAATATAGTTGTGCACCTTCAGAGAGGACAGGACAAAGCACAGGCAAGTGGAATTCCACTATAATCAGAAAGGAAAAAACAAAACAGAAATAGACAATATGGACAGAAAGGAGTCTCTAGTGGTGGTGACCTGCAAAATGTGTGCAATGTTCATGTTCCTGCCTGAGATTGACATGAGGTACACCTGCAACAAGTGCAAGCTGGTGGCATTTTTGGAAGAAAAAGTGAGAGGACTTGAGCGGCGAGTGTCCACCCCCCAAGGAATAAGTGAAGATGAGGAGTTCTTAGTAGGCATGTGCTCCACTCCGATTAGAACCGGAGAATCAGAAGCGAATTGGCCTGCTCTGCCTTGCCCAGAGGCGGAGTAGAAGTGGACCGCGGACCCCTAGAAGCAAGGCGAGGAGAAGCTCCCATTTTGGGAGCGATCCTCTTTCTGCGGACCGATCCGATCGCCATTTTGAAACATTTTGCCCATAGGATTGCATTGCGGAAAAGAAAAGGGGATAACTATGTTGTTTTTGAAGCTATCTTTCTGAAATGTCTTGTGCTTAGAGAGTCATGGCTGGAGGTCATTTTGAGCCTACTCTCAGCTCTCTGCGTGGTGCAGTTCGTTTGCTAGATTTTTTAAAAAAAGTAGGGTAAAGGCGGGGAAAAGATTACCTTTTCGATTGCTGAGGGGCAGTCAACTCCCAGTCATGATCACATGATCCCAAAGTTGGAGGAGGGGATAGGCAAAACGGGTAACTTGGGATTCTGGGAACTTCTCTTTCTTAGTCTGAACGGACTTTTCCCAGTGTTTTTTAAAACAGTAGCCCCACCAAATGCACAAACACAACCTGAAATCATATACTAAGCCAATAATAAGAGATAGAAAAAACACAGCACTGCTACCCACCCTAACTTTGGAGAACAACTGAATAGATGTGGTGCAAGGGGATGAGCTCCCCGAGGGCATGTGGACGTGCCCTCACTCTCCTGTACTTGGAGGGCCATCAGAGCCCTCCAAAGAGTAACCCAGTGGAGCAATGCCTATCATGAGTTGAAGTGAGCGTTTGCTTCTTAAAAGACTGGTACCTAGACAGGACCAGTCAAATTGGCTGATGCTTCCCCCTTTGGGCACATCCACTCCCCCCCCATTACTGGTAAAAGACAGATATAGCCTTTTTAAAAAAGTTCTTCTTGTTGTTTATTCAGCAACACTGCTGCTTTTAATTCCACCCCTCCTTTGTTTATTTATTTATTTATTTATTTATTCCATTTTATATGCATTACTGGCTTATCCTTGGCTCACTTCCTTATGCCCCCAGAAATGTCTGCTGCCTGCCTGCCTGCCTTCCCTCCCTCCTCCCCTGCCCGCCTCGCAGGGATGGTTTGTGTCTGGCTTTGACTCATGGGAGAAGTCCTTCCTGCGCTCAATTAGACTTTTGGAAGTTCCAAATCCATTTTTCAAGTGTGGAAGAAGATTCATATTTAGGTTGATCTCTACTCCCCAATTCATGGCATGTTGGGATTCACTTTGAAGTGGCCACATTGAGCTGTCTGCAGGTTTAAGCTCTGCCAAAAATCAGGGGATGATGGGATTGCCTTGTACCTTGGCATGATTGTGGGTCTAGATGGCATCTGTGAGTGTGCCCACTTCCCTTTTTTTATCTGTCCAAATGTCAGAGAACAGTCCACGTCTGCAAATGGGGTGCCCGATTTTCATAAATTCCCCAAAAATTGGGATGATGGGACTGCCTTGAGTCTTGGCGGGCATGTGTATCCCTGGATAAGCTATCATGGTGCCGAGTTTGAGGTTTTTAACGTGCAAATTGACGGAGCTATCGAAAGGGGTGTGAATGGGGTGCCCGATTTTCATAAATTCCCCCAAAATCAGGGAATGATGGGACTGCCTTGAGTCTTAGCATGCATGTGTATCCCTGGATAAGCTATCATGGTGGTGAGTTTGAGGTTTCTAACGTACAAATTGAGGGAGCTATCAAAAGGGGTGTGAATGGGGTGCCCGATTTTCATAAATTCCCCAAAAATCAGGGGATGATGGGAATGCCTTGAGTCTTGGCATGCATGTGTATCCCTGGATAAGCTATCATGGTGGTGAGTTTGAGGTTTCTAATGTGCAAATTGACGGAGCTATCGAAAGGGGTATGAATAGGGTGCCCAATTTTCATAAATTCCCCAAAAATCAGGGGATGATGGGATTGCCTTGAGTCTTGGCGTCCGTGTGTATACATCCATGAGGTGTCATGGTACCAAACTTGAGGTTTCTAACTTTAACAGAAAAAAACTTGTAAATTTTTTCAGCTTAATGCAAGCCTATGGGGGGAAAACGGAGCTCCAATCCGGATCCGGAGCTTAGCAGCAGAGCAGAGCGGACATAGGCAGAGCGAGGGTGGAGCAAAGCGGCCCGATCCACAAATCGCAGATCTGGAAGAGAAGCGGAGCGGGGGGTCCGTGCACACCCGTAGTTCTTAGACAGAACAGTGGAACTGCAACAGCAACAAGAAGCACATGAGATTGAAGAGCAACAGCCAGCTGAAGCAGAAGTGGAGTATGCTGAGGGGAGGAAAGCCAATGAAGAGGAAACTCCCTGGGAAAGAGTGACAGTTAGGAGCAGAATAGCTAGAAGGCATTCTGCACCAGTGGAACCATTAAAGTTAAGCAACCGCTTTCAGCTACTGGAGGATGAGACTGGAGGACAGTTTGCAGAGGAAGAATTACTGTAGACACCGTGCAACAGTGAACAAGAGACAGAAGGTAGGTCAACCGAGAAGAAGAGAAGAGTAGTTGTTGTGGGAGCCTCCCTGCTGTGTGGGATTGAAACTCATGTATGTGCTGAAGACCCATGGACTCGCCTGGTGTGCTGTCTCCCTGGAGCAAAGATTAGAGATGTGACTGAAGGGTTACCGAAACTCATAAAGCCCACGGACACATACCACTTTCTTCTCATCCATGTGGGAACAAATGATGTCGTCAAGCAGAGCTACGAAGAAATCATTTCAGACTTTGAAGCTCTGGGAAGGAAACTGAAGAACTTTGGGGCCCAGGTAGTTTTCTCATCCATCCCAGTTCTTGGAAGAGGATTAGAAAGGGGGAAAAAAATACTCCAGGTGAACGACTGGCTACGAAGGTGGTGCCGACGTGAGAGTTTTGGATTCTGGGACAATGGGCTACACTACTTGGAAGATGGATTGCGGGCAAGGGATGGGTTGCACCTCACAAGGGCTGGAAAGAATGTGCTCGGCAACAGCATGAAGAACTTGATCAGAAGGGCTTTAAACTGAATCTTACGGGGGCGGGAGACGTAAACCTTGAGGCAACAATGGATGAAGGCCAATGCACCACAGTACAGAGAACAGCTCCAATAGTGCCCCAAAATAGTGTCTGCAACAATGTAGGAACAAAGCCAGACTATAAAACACATGGTCTTCGATGTCTATATACTAATGCCCAGAGCATGGAAAACAAACAGAATGAATTTGAACTTTAATTACATGAAGGCAAATACCTGATAGGTATAACTGAAACTTGGTGGAATGACTCCCATGACTGGAATATAGCAATTAAGAGATATAACTTGTTCAAAAAGTACAGAAGAAAGAAAGGGATGCGGAGTTGCACTATCTAGCGGGTCGCTCTTTCAGCGTGTTGGCTAATGGCAGCTCGTCTTCCTCCTTTCCCCTTTCAGTAGGGGTTCCGCAAGGCTCAGTGCTTGGCCCGTTGTTGTTTTCCTTATACATGTTGCCCTTGGGCAAGCTTATTCAATCTCATGGCCTCCAATATCATCTGTACGCCGATGATACACAACTATATCTGTCATCTCCGGAACTTTCTCCTGATGTTCACGATCGTATCTCGGCATGTCTTTCAGATATCTCAGCTTGGCTGCTTCATCGTCGTTTGAAACTTAATATGGCAAAGACTGAATTGCTTGTTTTTCCTCCTAAACCTTCTCCTCATCTCTCATTCTCTCTTACTGTCAATGATGTTACGCTTACTCCGGTCAAGGAAGCTCGTAGCCTTGGCTTTGTATTTGTCTCCTCGCTCTCCTTTATTCCTCATATTGAGGCAGTAGCTAAATCTTGTCGTTTTTTCCTGTGTAATATTGCCAGGATTCGATCATTTTTGTCTGTCTCTTCTGCCAAAACGCTTGTTCATGCGCTGGTTATTTCACGGTTGGACTACTGCAACCTTCTTCTCTCTGGCCTTCTGAAATCTCTTCATTGGCTTCCAATTCACTTCAGAATCCAATATAAACTTCTCCTGTTAACTTTCAAAGCTTTTCACGGTCTAGCTCCTTCCTATCTCTCCTCTCTCATCTCACACTATTGCCCCGCTCGTGCTCTTCGTTCCTCTGATGCCATGTTTATCGCCTGCCCAAGGGCCTCTACTTCCCTTGCTCGGCTTCGTCCATTTTCTTCTGCTGCCCCTTACGCCTGGAACGCTCTTCCAGAACATTTGAGAACTACAAGTTCAATCGCAGCTTTTAAAGCTCAACTAAAAACTTTTCTTTTTCCTAAAGCTTTTAAACTTGATGTTGTGCGGACTTTATACTGTTAGTTTTACCCTACCCTGTGCCTGCTTACTCTACCCTGTGCCTTTTGGCATTCTCTTCCCCTCCTTATTGTTTTACTATGATTTTATTAGATTGTAAGCCTATGCGGCAGGGCCTTGCTATTTACTGTTTTACTCTGTACAGCACCATGTACATTGATGGTGCTATATAAATAAATAAATAAATAATAATAACAATAATAATAATAATAATAATAATAATATACGTTAAAAATACCTATCCCTGCACAGAAATACAGGCGGATGAGACTGGGAGCCCCATCGAGAGCATCTGGATTAAAAGAAATGGGGCAAGGAATAAAAAGAACATGATAATCGGAGTCTACTACCGACCACCCAATCAAGGAGAAGAGGAGGATGAAACTTTTGAGAAACAAATTGCCAGTGTTTCAAGGAAGTGTGATGTAGTAGTGATGGGAGACTTCAATTACCCTGATATCTGTTGGAAGACAAATACTGCCAAAAGAGGCCCTTCCAAGAAATTCC
Organism: Elgaria multicarinata webbii; assembly: GCF_023053635.1. NCBI lineage: Eukaryota > Metazoa > Chordata > Lepidosauria > Squamata > Anguidae > Elgaria > Elgaria multicarinata. The sequence continues at coordinate 2,789,809 of NC_086176.1, forward strand.
AAGGGATAAATGCCAAGTTCTACATTTAGGAAATAGAAACCAAAGGCACAGTTACAAGATGGGGGATACTTTGCTCAGCAATACTACAAACGAGAAGGATCTTGGAATTGTTGTAGATTGCAAGCTGAATATGAGCCAACAGTGCGATATGGCTGCAAGAAAGGCCAATGCTATTTTGGGTTGCATTAATAGAAGTATAGCTTCCAAATCACGTGAGGTACTGGTTCCTCTCTATTCGGCCCTGGTTAGGCCTCATCTAGAGTATTGCATCCAGTTCTGGGCTCCACAATTCAAGAAGGACGCAGACAAGCTGGAGCGTGTTCAGAGGAGGGCGACCAGGATGATCAGGGGTCTGGAAACAAAGCCCTATGAAGAGGGACTGAAAGAACTGGGCATGTTTAGTCTGGAGAAGAGAAGATTGAGGGGAGACATGATAGCACTCTTCAAATACTTCAAAGGTTGTCACACAGGGGAGGGCCAGGATCTCTTCTCGATCCTCCCAGAGTGCAGGACATGGAATAACGGGCTCAAGTTACAGGAAGCTGGACATCAGGAAAAACTTCCTGACTGTTAGAGCAGTACGGCAATGGAATCAGTTACCTAGGGAGGTTGTGGGTTCTCCCACACTAGAGGCATTCAAGAGGCTGCTGGACAACCATCTGTCAGAGATGCTTTAGGGTGGATCGCTGCATTGAGCGGGGGGTTGGAAGCGATGGCCTTGTAGGCCCCTTCCAACTCTGCTATTCTATGATTTTATGATTCTTTGATTTTCTGGCTCTTCCTGACCCTTTTGGTCTGAGCCCTGCCCCTTCCGGACATTTCTTATTTGCTCAGTTCCATGGCTGATATGTGGGATTATGTTGCCCAACAGTACAGAGGGCTGTACTTCCTATGCAGGCTGATTGCCTGAGCATTCAGAGAAGAAGTCATGGAGGGAAGGTGGATCTATCTATCTATATCTATCTGTCTGTCTATCTATCTATCTATCTAAAATAGGTTAGACAGAGTGTCAGCAACTGGACGAAGAAACCTTGTTCTTCCTTTGTGACACAAATTATCAACAGGTGCAGCCTTCTGCTATCTCTTACTTTTATTGCAGAATGTCAGAGTTGGCTCAGGGACCTACTGCATGGAAGGCTGGTGCTGTTCCTTTTCACTTGCCCTTGCCTCCTCATCTGAGGTGGACTCTGTACTGAGCCTGTGTCGGGGTCTGGATTCTCTGAAGCTTATACCCCTTTGACCCATACCTATAATGTTTGCATAAGAACATGTTAAGAGCTGTGCTGGATCAGTCCAAGATCCATCCAGTCCAGCATTCTACTCACATACTAGCCAACCAGTTGCCTGCAGGGCTAGAAGCCACTGATAGTCATCCTCTCCAAGAATTTGTTCAGTCCCCTCTTACAGCCATCCACAATTGGTTTTCATCACTACATTTTGTAGAAGTGAATTCCATACTATATGCTGTGTTGGACTTCTCAACACAGTATATAGGACTTCTCAACACAGTATATGCTGTGTTGAGAAGTCCTGAATCTGCCCTGAATCTCCCAAAATTAGCTTCATGGGATGACCCTATTGCATTCTCCTCTTATAGGAGAGGAGGAAATTGCCTCCCCCTCTAACTTGTCCACACCATGCATGTCATGTCTTGCCTCCTTCCAAACCTAAAAAAGCCCCAAAGAGTTGAAATCTTTTTTCTCATAAGGGAGTTGCTCCATCTCCCCGATCCTTGTCATTGCCCCTTTATATTTGGTTTCAAGTGTGGTTACCAAAACTGTACACAGTATTTCAAGTGTGGCCATACTTGAAATGTAATAAATAAATAATAAATAATAAATAAATACCATAGACTACATCTTCTATAAGATGTAGTCTATGGCATTTGGGATGGGTGGGTTATTTATTTATTTATTATATTTTTATACCACCCAATAGACAAAGCTCTCTGGGTTGTTCACAAAAACCGTTGTTGTTAATTTCTTATCTAGAATGCCTAATCTTTATATACCTACATATTGAGGGGATGCTTGCGCCTGGGACCTGATGCATCCTTCAAGGCAGATGCTAAACCCTGCTGCTATTATTTTTATGCACTCCTCCAGAATGTGATGTTCTTCGGGTTAGTCTAAATTACCTCCAGAGGTCCTTTACAACTCAGTGCTTCTGAGTACAAAGAGATTGAGGATTTCCCCCCAATTCTGTGATTCCTGATTTGGTACCCTTTGTTCTACTAGGCCCAAGGGAGGGGCCAAGTGAGGCCTGGTGGGTAGGAGGGTGAATCTAAGACCAAAGAAATTCCCTAGACTGCTGATAGGGTGCAGGGATTGATTGAACAAGCAATGTTATGGACGCTGTAGAGGCCAGTGTAAACAAAACGCCACAAATCTCCAGTTCCCTCCTTCTAGGAAACTGAAGTCTGAGTGCATTGGTATGCAGACAACAGGTTCAAGGGGTTCAGCTGAACATCCTAATCCGCCGCCACCGCCATGTTTGCCCCGCCCGCGCCGTGAGCAACTTGAGGGAGAGAGGACAAGTGAGGCGCCGCCGCTCTGGCCCGAGCTCCTCTATGGCTGCTGCACTCTGTCCCGTCCCCCCCATATAATGTCTGCTGCCGGCTGCTGCTCCCATCCCATAGACTTACGGGTTCCTTCCTGCCCGGCGAGATTTGCAGATGCCAGCTTCCTCCTGTGTGCAGGAATTTGTGGGCAGGCACTCCAATGAGAAAATGTTGGCTTTTCAGTTTAACCCTTAAAGATAGTGAAAGAGCTAAATGGCCAAACAGTGAGAGCCTTTCTTAGCTCTTACACTATGCAGTTCATCTCCTTTAACCCTTAAATGGTCAAACAGTGAGAGCCTTTCTCAGCTCTTGTGAATTTTGTTCCAGGTTGTAAAATGCTGTTCTGTGTTTAGAGGCTATTCTTGCCAGGGGGTTTAAAGGGACCCAGGAGATTCAGCCCAGGAAATTGGATCTTTGGACAGGCATGGAGAAAGCAAACTAGTCTACCGTGCCGTCCTATGCAGGTCTACTCAAAAGGTGAGACCTATTGACAGTATATAGCAGCCTCCTATGACTTTGGATTACAACTCCCATTATCCCTGACTGATTTGGAGAGATGGGAGTTGCAGTCCTGAGCACTCAGGACCATCAAGTGTAGCAACTTGTGCACTGAAATCGTGGGGTACAGTAGCAAATTTTAAAATATGGATCGGTTAGTGGTTAAGATAAAAAAAGGAACAGACAAACTGAATTATAATGAATGTGCTGATACTAGTGCAAATAGCTCTGACTCCTTACTGAAGAACTTACATGAAGATGAAGTTATTGCTGCCACTAGTTCTAGTGTGTGCAATGAACTGAGTAATGAACAACAGAAACAGACTTTCTCTGTTAGTTTAGGTCAGTGTAGTTCCTCTTCAAAGCCATCAGACATTTTACCTGATGACCCAGTCTGTGATATTCCAAAAAATAGATTAGGACGCCAGTCCCAATTATCTAGAGATCCTTATCAGCCTAGATTGAGCATATTTCCTAAAACTGAAATGGCAAAAAGTAAAAGAAGTTTTCATTCTGATTGGTATGAAAAGTATAGTTGGCTAGAATACAGCCCATCAAAGGATGCAGCATTCTGTTTTTACTGCCCTTGCTTCTCCTCTAATAGGCCAGCAAACAAAGGTCACCCTGATTCAGCATTTATTCATAAGGGCTTTGGAAATTGGTATAAGGCAAGCGAAACTTTTAAAAACCACTAACTGTCAAAATCTCATGTGTTGAGCTTTCTTCATGGTCAAGTTTTAATGAAGGGAAACCTGTTGATGCATTGTTGGATGAGAGCAAGCAGGCTTATCTGATTAAGCAAGAAGAAGAACGTTGCCATAACTGAAGAATAATGGAGGGTCTGATTGTCATTGTTCTGGGTTTGGCAAAAGGTGGGAGACCATTCAGGGGTCACAATAAAAAAGCTGACAGTGTTGAGAAAGGCTTATTTCTAAATCTTGTCACTATGCTCCAAAAATATGATCCCGTAATGGCAGAGCATGTGCAACATTCTCCTCAAAATGCTACCTATCTGAGCAATCACATCCAAAATGATTTAATTGTGGCCTGTCACAATGTTGTGCAACAAATTCTTTCTTCACTAAATGGAAAAATGTTTTCAATAATTGCTGACGACACTACTGACTGTGGACACCATGAACAGATGTCCATTGTGGTGCGATATTTTGACAATGAAAAACATGGTCCAGTTAAACGTTTTGTATCTGTTCAGAGATTATTAGCAGTTGATGCTCAATCTATTTTTGACCCGTTAGATCGCGTCCTTGGGATTCTTAAAACTGACTGGTCTTCAGTGATGTCTGTCTGTTTTGATGGTGCATCTACTATGTCTGGATGTACTGCAGGAGTTCAAATGAAATGTAAAAATTTAAACAGTGAAATACTCTATGTTTACTGCTATGCACATTGCTTGAATCTCATCCTAGTAGATGCATGCACTTCAAGTCAACAAAACAGAACTGTCTTTCATTTTTTTGGTGTTATTCAGACTCTTTATGCTTTCATGGAGGAGAGTGCTGTGCGACATGCAATAATGGAGAAAATTGCACAAGACGTAGGATCCCAGTTGAAGACTTTGAAGTCACTGTCAAACACAAGATGGGCATGCAGAGCAGAAGCAGTGGCTGCTGCAAAACAAAACTACTCCATCATTTTACAAGCTTTAAAAGAGTTAAATGAAACAACTCGCCTTGCTGATGCTAAAATAAAAGCCAAGGGCCTTATCCATGAACTAAATTCATTCAAGTTCATCTTTGCCCTTCATATGATGCACCCTATTCTCCAGATGGTGGTAAAAGTGAGTAAGGCTCTTCAAGCTCCAGAACTCAACTTACTGACTGCAATGACAGAGGTGAAAAGTTTGAGTAACTCTTTGGCTGCGATGAGAAGTGACCTAAAACATTTTAAATCTATTTTCAATGACAATCTATTCCCCCAGTTAAGAAGAGAAGAATATCCACTCGGATTGATGACACGTTTGAGTCCCAGCATCACTTTGATACAAAAGAGGAGCAGGAGAGAATAATTTCATTTTACCCACTCCTAGGGCGTTACTAGACGAGGCTGTAGCGCGCGTTACCTTCCGCAGTCGTGTTGAGGCTTCCAGATGACGTTCACGAGGATCCGTCGTTATCCTGCGGTGAAGCCTCTTTCTCCCGACTTTAAAAAAGTGAGTTCTAGTGCGCCTTTTCCTGCCGGCCCGCGGTAATTCGGAGTAGGTGTGGGAGGATGTGAGGTCACTGCGGTCCACACTGGTCAGGAAAAGGCGTGCTAAGGGGAGTGGCCAGCGGCTTCGGTCAAGCCGCCTCTGCCATTTGCGCCCAGTCTGCCAGCTGGGGCAGCGCAGCTGAGCAGCTTTTTTTTATTATTCCCACAGTGACAGTTTGCGCAGGAACGGAGGACCAGAAAAGTGGCTGGTGTGCTGCTGGGGGTGGGTGGGGGATGGGTGGGGGATGTGCACCTGTTTTTCTTATTTCAACCTCTGCGTGGGTCACTTTTCGGAAAGGCGGGCATCCCACAGTCATGGGAAGTTGGTGACTCCTCGGGTGGGCAGCCACAGCGGCCGCATAATGGCAGTGCTGTACGCTGCGCCGAAGATGTAAAGGCTAGCGGGGACTGAGGGGGACACTCCAGGCATGAAGGGCTGTGTGCCTGTTGGTGTGGGTACGCGGCTGGAAGAGGGCACAGCTGTTTCTGGGCTGCTGCCATGCCTACGCCCAGATGTGGGTTGGCTCAGTGGGATGGGGGGAGGGCACAGAGGTGGTCATCGCAACCGACACTTCAGAGGCATGATGGGAGATGTAGGCACAGAGTGCCCATGCAGACGACTGACCTTGGGTCATATTACACCTGCCACGACCCCCATCAGGAAGTGACTGCATCAATGTTGACCCTCAACACCCCCTGAGGGGGCTGGTACACAGCAGCAACACCACCAGCAGCAGCAGCACTTCAGCTGGCACCGCTGGTGCCGCGGCGGCATCGCTGATGGCTGCGCAAGCGATCTACGCTGTTTGCGGTCTTTCGGACTTGCGGAAACCATGCGGTGAGCGGGGAAAAAAAACGCGGAAATCAGGCCGGTGTGGCTGTGCAGCCATGCTCGAGGCGGCGGCAGCAGCACAACCGGCGCAAACTTCCGCCACAAATCTAACAAAGGTGTGGATCATGAGGCGTAACGGCTGAACGGGGAAATCCACTTTCACCGCTCCTCAACGACGGAACACCTGGTAGGTCTAGCAAAGCCCCTAGACTCAATGATTACTTGCACTGGCCAGCGATTTGAACAGGAGACTTGTGAAATTGTGACTTCAGTGGGAAAGCTGCTGAGCTTAGACATTGGCAGGGATGATATTAGAATCATTTCCAAAAAATTTAAAGTGTCCTTGGAAGTTGGAAACTGAAGTTGGACTGCTTTGGGGTTATGAAGGATCTGTTCCTAAAGGTAGCACTACAAACACCACCAGAGAATGGCTTGATGGGCTAAAGGAATCGGATCAGTCTTCCATGTTCCAGGCCTTTGACAAATGTATTCAATGTTTTGCAATCTTACCTGTTACAAGCTGTTCATGAGAAAGAGCATTTTCGAAACCAACACATGTAAAAACCAAACTAAGAAGTACAATGTCCCAACAGTGACTTGACTCACTCATGGTTTTGTACATTGAACAAGAATTGGTTTTGTCAGTTAATTATAATGATGTTATTGAGGAATTTAAGTCCATAACACCTGGTGAGCCACACCTCCTTCTTTAGGACAGGAAGATCAAGAAACCCGAATCTGTTTTAGTAAGTTTGGATTAGATCATTATCTGATTAAATTTAAAGATGGTGAAAATTGACTGTTTATCACTACAGCAAAAAAGTAGTATTCAGAGTCTCCATTTTAAAATGTGTATTTTTAAAGTACAGATTACTTATTAATTAAAAAAAATACAATTTACTTCAGTTTTCATTTATTTCATTTGTTTGATGAATGGAAAAAAAGTCCTTTATTACTGTATATCCAATGTTTACCTTAAAAAAATAATCCCTGGCCGAATGACCTAATGAAATGTGCTGCGCACGCCTATGTCTGAGTGAGTGCTGAAGCTCCTCCAAGTTCTCTCTTCTCAACAATGGGGTGCAGGAGCGTTGCTTTTGTATATTCCCAGGTGTGTGTAGGTTTGTGCCTAGTTGTGGCTAAGCCTGAGGGCTTTACCCTACCCCATTTTACCAATTGCCAAGCATGTGTTTTACCACTGATCCACAGCCCCTCCAGTAAACTTTATAGGAGAGGATTTAATGGGGGGGGGGGATTGGGAGTGCAGCAATGTCGATTTATATGGGTCCTTTATTGCCTGCCCTGTCTCTAGAGTGGGTGATAATTTCTTTCCATTTGGGCTTCTAATAAGAGCAGCCACTAAATCCCAGAAAACAGTTTGGGGCATGAGGGGAAAGGAATGGCCTAGGCTTCATGAGATGGATTGTTTGGCCACCTCCTCAGAGTGGTGAAAGCTGGCAGCCCCCTACCAGCCTTTTGGGCAGAACAGTGGGGCTTGGGACTGGTAACTTACTTAGGGGTGAAGGCCTACTTTAAGGCAGCTCTTAAAAGTAACTCGTGCCTCTGTTACTGTTGTTGTTTGTACTTGTGCTGCCATCAACATGGGGCTGGTTTCATTTTAAAATGGCCACTGCCATGTGTCCTATCCCTTTCCAATATTAGTTCCCAAATGCTGTATCAAGCAGGGGGAATTATACCCTTTGTTTAAGCATGGCTGAGCTGGTGAGAAATTAAAAGGGGGAAAGGAGCATGTTGCTTCCTGAGCGGGGGTGGGGAGAGAAAGTTGTAATTTTTTGCTGCCCTAATTAACTTTTGCAGCCTCACACCCTCCTGCTTCCTTTCTTCCCCCCACGAGGGTTTCCTTTCCTCCCAGGACCACCTCCATCCCTTGCTCCTGGATCTGCAAACCCCCCAGCAAACAGTTTGCTCCTCTTCCACGGCTTTTCATCCCAGAAGGCATGCTCCTTATCTTGATGGTGGCGGAGGCAGCGCTGCTCTTACACGCTTGGCTTTCTGAGGTCTTTTGCCTGATCCTGTTTTGTAGCAGGGTGTGTGTGTGGTGGTTTACTCCTTTTTGAGCCCATTTTCTGGAGCTCTTTTGAGAGCTCAGTGATCTCTTTCTCCTATGGATTTACTCTTGGGAAAGTAAGCAACTGCAATCCTGAAACCGCATGGGAGGACTGCCTGAGACTGAACTGGAGGCAGATCAAAGTAGAGATCTAACTCTACCGAGTCTGCCTCTTCGGCCACACCCACCATCGCACTGCTCAGCAGTCCCCTCCTCGGAAGGCAATGCTGCTGCTGGGTCTGTGCTGCTGCAGTGGTTGGACCACCGCACTGCTCTCCACCAGCCTTTCTCCCTTTGCTGCGGGCCAGCGGGCCTCACAATTCATTGCTCCCCGTTAAGCAGGGAACGAGGCTTGTCGTACTCTTCCAACAGTCAGAAAGTTTTTCCAGGGAGGATTCTACAGGTCGTACTGAGGGCGCTTCCATGTGCCCCCAGTGCGCCCCCAAAGGGATCGTGTAGCTTGCCTGGAAAAGAGACGAGGAAGAGGCGTCCTTGCTGCCGCCACCGCCGCCACCCACCTACCTCCTCGTAGGTGGGTGGCGGCGGTGGCAAAGACGCCTCTTCCTCATCTCTTTTCCAGGCAAGCTACACGATTGCTTTGGGGGCACACTGGGGGCGCATGGAAGCGCCCTCAGTACGACCTGTAGAATCCCCCCTGATGTCCAACTGGAATCTGGCTTCCTGTAACTTCAGCCCATTATTCCATGTCCTGTACCCTGGGATGATCGAGAAGAGATCCTGGCCTGGTTCTCAGCTCTTTGCAATTACTCACAAGGAGCTGGGACAACCAGCCACACTTTCTGCAGTCTCATGATCATCCCGAGGCCATGGAAAAAGAGGGGAGAAAGGGTAGGGATCGTCCCTCCCTGCTCCCAGGATGCCCTGTGCATCATGTGGATGCACAGGAATGATCCCAGGGTGATCCCTGGGATATCACCTGGTCTAGCCATGGCCCATAAGAAACAATGGAGAAATCCAGTGTTTTGGCAGAGCAGCTGTGTCCCTGCCTCCTATGAAATACAAAGGGCCAAGGGAGGAGGAGTGCATGCACTTTCAGATTGTGAAGTTTTATTGTATGGGGAAAATGGGATTATAATGTTTTTAAGCATTTAGAAGAATTGCCATGTCAGTGCAAATGCTGTTTGTTGTTGCTGTGCCTGTCAGTTTCAACCCACCTCATGCACAAAATGGGGACAGTTAACATTACACAACCATCCTTGTACTAACAGGAGCAAACTGCTGTGCAATCCATTATTTATTCTTTAATCCTCCTATTGTGATGTTGGGGTGAGGTTAATAACCCAATATAGTGGCTAAGACCCACTATAATAGCCTGGTCAAGTCCTACCTATTGGGAACACAGACTATACACACTGGGATGGGGCTAAGGCTCCTCCCAGACACAGGAAGGACTTGGGAGAAATGGAGGAGGTACACTGTAGCAATAGCTTCTTAATAGGCTGCGCCTTTCCACCCATCTGGCAGATGAGACTGTCATGACCCCAGCTGCCTCTGCCACCATGGCTGCCTCCTCTGCTACATATGGTTTCATGATCGTAAATAAATATGGTGCAGATGCCAGCAGTCACTCAGGTGTGACTGACTGATTAAGAGTTCCATCAGACGAGTGTTTTATTGCACACTCATTACTTGGCACTCTCATGACGTCATCTGCCTCCTGTGCGCCTCCCACCTCTTCTAGCCTTCTTCGTGTAACAACAACAACAACAACAACAACAACAACAACAACAAACCACCCCAGAAGCAGCGTGACAAAAATGGCTGACTGAATGGGGCATGTGCAAGTTGTTTACCTCCTCTTTCAAAAGAGGAAGTAATGAGGGACAAACACACGGGTGGAGAAGCGATGGTAAGCAAACACTGTTTTCCCCTGTGAGATGATGTTCTAGATCACCCCAGACGCAGAGAGACAACAGCAGAATTGACCAAACTTTCAAGAGGCTGGCTGCTGCCCCTCTGCAGAAGTTAATCTGATTTGGGAGACTTAGGCCTCATCTACACCAAGCAGGATATTCCACTATGAAAATGGTATGAAAGAAGTATATAAGAGGCAGGAGCCACACTACTGCTTTATAGTGGTATTTAAGTGCACTGACAACTGTTGGGGCCCATGACACATATTGTACCATATACTGCTTTCATACTGCTTGGTGTAGAAATGGCCTTACATATGCCTCCAATTTTAATTCAAAATAAAATATGCCTCACAGCTCTCCATAGGTATGGGTAGCATGGCTTTGCATAATTCAATTAAATCTAGAAATTCTCAATTCACTAAGGCAGAACTTTAATGGAAACGCTGCCGGGTGTGGAGGGCAATGAACATCCTCCAGATGGAAAGCTGTGAGTACCTTGTAAAGCTCTTTGAAAGCCAATATTCTTGCTCTTGGATACATCTGCAATAATGCAGGAAAGTTATAGCAGTGCTAGAAGTAAAATGAAGAATCTAAAGCCAGCATGTCTGTGCTAGAGAGCCATATGGATTTACTTTACATTTAACTTGACTGTTGTTTATCGTAAGATAAGGAAATGAATGTATACATATGCTTTTCAAGCTAATGGCTTTGGCATGCTATCTCCATTAAGATAATCTTATGTGATTGTACTTGTAAAACTTCCCATGCAGTTGGGAGAGGGGGAAACTTTCTGTCCCCAATAACAGCATATTTTGTGATAAAAAAGGGAAATCTGCTAGCCAGAGAAAAATAATCTCTGCAATCAGAACTTTACTCTGGGATTTGGGGTACATCCAGATATACATCATTTGAGCAGTGGGGCCACTGCGGAGACTCATTCACCATGTTTTGTTCAGACATATATGATCTCTCCAAATCAGAACTCAGAAAGAACTGCTTTTGCCAGTTTGTAGCAAAAGCCAGCTGTGCACAGTGCTGATTGGCTGGTCCACATGACATCAGCAATCCACCTTAGCCACCCCTCAGTTCACTGGAGCAGCTTTTCAACTTTTAAAATCTTGACTGTGTATGCTTTAAACAGGTACCAAATTGGGCTCCATCCAATTAGCGTTTTATTGCACACTCATTACTGGGCACTCATGGATTTTTTGCAGGTCCCTCATATGACGTCGTCTGCCTCCTGCTCGTCTTCCACCCCTTCTGGTTTTCCTTGCATGACAAAAAATCTCTCAAGGAAGTCTGGTATAATTTTGAATGCAGAAGTTGCTGCTCTCTCTTGCTGTGTGCAGGAGAAGCAGCATGATTAGAGCACCTGACTAAATGGGCCTGTTTTGAAACAGGAAGTAACTGAGCAACAAAACCAGGAACGCAGAAGCGACGGTGGGGAGCATGTTTTCCCACATGGGATGGAGCTCATTATCATTTAACTGCAAAAGCATCCTCAGGAGCTCTGTGCCCATCAGGGGTGGGGTAGGGGTAGGGCGAATTTAAAAACAAAACAAAAAACACCTTACCTTTCGTTCGAGCACTTGTGCACTCCTTTTCCTTTAAAAAAATCCAAAATGGTGGCCACGATGTCACAAGCCATGTGTAGATGAGGGCGACGATCTCACAATCATAAAATCGTGAGACAATCGCCCTCCAACCTCCTCGTCTAGCCAGGGCCATGGTTAACAGTCATGCATATCTCTCAGGAGATTTTAAAAAGTCACCAGGAAATCCCATTTCCATAAAATTTCAGCAATAAGCATGTACAAACACAGCACCTGTCTTTCTTCTTCATGCGGCCTAATGGGGCTCTGTGCCTGCACGGAGTCTCATCTAGAGCTTCCGATAGCTGAGAAATGTTTTAGGCGGGAACTCCTTCCCCACCGTCGTGTGTATATGTACTGTGTTCCCACCTAATCCCTCAGCTCCTCTTCAACCGCCATCAAGGTTACCTCTTCAGGGACTTCCTCAGTCTATCGTCGACCTGCTGAGATTGTTTGTTCTTTCTTATTCTTCTGTTTTTCATTTTCTTATTCTTTGTATGTATGTATGTATGTATGTAAAGACTACGGCACCAACTCAGGTCTTAATCAATGAAACCTCATACCTTCTTTGCAAGAGTAGAATCATAGAATCATAGAATAGCAGAGTTGGAAGGGGCCTACAAGGCCATCGAGTCCAACCCCCTGCTCAATGCAGGAATCCACCCTAAAGCATCCCTGACAGATGGTTGTCCAGCTGCCTCTTGAAGGCCTCTAGTGTGGGAGAGCCCACAATGTACCCTCGAAAGAACAGACAAATGGAACATGGCAGCGACAGTGTCTGTGGTGGAATGCTCCAGGCTGAGGCTGAGATGCCTCCAACTATGGCTGACTTCGAATCTGATGGCCGTTGATGTCCACTAACGATACTGACCAGTATTGCCCATTCCCTACGATGGTGGATGGACATAAGCAACCTAAATCAAGGCATCCGATTCATTCACGCCACACACAACAAAGTCATAATGACAGACTCATCTCTACAAGGCTGGGGAACCCACTGTGGACCCCTCCAAATACAAGACTGCTGGTCAGACCATGAAAGTCAGCTCCATATCAATGCCCTAGAACTCCTTGCAGTATGGAAAGCAATGATTGCCTTCAAACAGGAAATCTCAGGCAAGCAGATACAGATCCTAACCAGCAATACGTGGGTACTTTGGTATCTAAATAAGCAAGGGGGAACCCACTCCTCAATATTAGTGAAGCTCACCTTGAAAATCTTCCCCAGGAATATCTGCCTGTTTGCGGTGCACATAGCAGGAACAAGCAATATCTTGGCCGACTCCCTCAGTCGATCGCTACATTTGTCCCACGAATGGGAACTTCCAACATGCATCCTACACAACCTATTTCACAAATGGGACACACCCACAGTGGACTTGTTCACAACAAGAGATAATTGGGCTTGCCAGGCCTTTGCTCCAGAGCAGGAACTGGACAATCTTCACTAGGCAACGCTTTTTCCCTTCAATGGACAGGGACACTCTTCTACATCTTCCCACACTTTCCTCTGCTAACAAGGATAATATCCAAGATCAGCAGGGACCAAACAAACTACATCATCATCGCCCCATGGTGGCCAAGGCAAACCAGGTTCCCAACACTCCTCAGACTATCCCAGGGGCACCACATCTGCCTCCCACCACTCCATGACCCACTGTCACACAGCAATGGCAGAGTCCATCATCCAGACTCAACAGCTCTGAAACTCACGGCATGGAGGATTAAGGGCCTGGGACACATTCTCCCACTCCAGTACAGGTTCAAATAATCCTCAACACATCAAAATGTCCTTCCACTAGGAGGTCATACTCAGCTAAATGGACAGCTTTTTGAAAATTGGCAACTCAAAGCAAATTTGACCCATACAACAGCTCTATCACAAATGTCCTTTGCTTCTTCACTCACCTGTTCCACAAAGGACTACAACTCTCATCCATCCGTGTCTACCTAGCAGCCATCTCCAGCTCATGCCCTCCAGTCAATGGCTTCACAATCTTCTCGCATCCGCTGGCACGCTCCTTTCTCAGAGGTCTAAACAACCTCTCTCCACCGCTCAAACCTCAGGCACAACCATCAGACCTATCCCTCGTACTAAAAATACTCATGACCAAACCTTTCGAACCTTTGGCCATGTGCAATCTCCAGTTCCTATCCTGGAAGGTAATATTTTTAGTCGCAATTACCTCAGCTAGAAGAGCTAGCGAACTGGCAGCACTACGAATCGATCCACCATACCTAATTTTTCATAAGCAATCTGCATCCTTACACTCCAACGTTACCTTCCTGCCCAAGGTAACATGGACTTTCATCTCAATGAACCAAGGATTCCTGCATTGAGCAGGGGGTTAGACTCGATGGCCTTGTAGGCCCCTTCCAACTCTGCTATTCTATGATTCTATGAATATTGCTACCGTCATTCTTTACAGAACCAAAGACCGACCTAGAGAAGAAATTCCACATCCTGAACATGAAGAGAGCACTAGCCTTCTCCAAATCTAGGACTGAACCCTTTAGATCCACTAAATGCCTATTTGTCTGTTATGGTGAACCGAAAAAGGGCTCACCCATTTTGTCGCAGCAAATAGCAGCATGGATCAGACAGACTGTAATACCAGTCTACCAGATCTCCAAGAGGGTCCTACTGCCACAGGTTAAAGCCCACTCCACTCGAGCAGTGGCAACTTCAACAGCCTTTGCTAGAGGAGTCTCCTTGTCAGACATGCAAAGCAGTGACTTGGGCTTCAAAATCGACGTTCACCTGTCATTATAAAATGAATATACAGATCCAGCTCTCGATTCGGAAGGGCCATGCTGGCATCAGTCCTCCAGTGAGACACCTTACCCACCTCCAGTAAGTCAGCTTGCTAATTGCCCCATTAAGTGTGATGCACAGAGACCACAAAGAAGAATGACAGATTGCTTTGAGTGGTCATCTTCGAGTGGTCATCTGTGCAGTCACTGTCCTGACTTCGGTGTCGATATGCTTTGGTACCGATGATTCAGCTGAATCCTTAAGTTCGAAATCAAAAATTGTGGTCTCAAGGAACTGAGGGATTAGCCGGGACATGGTTCATATACATGTGATGGTGGGGGAGCAGAGCCGGTGCCAGACTATTTTGTACCCTAGGCAAGGAGAGCTACTTGCACACACACCCAATTTTTTTTTGCCACCTTCGATTTTTAAGAGCAGATGCTTTGTAGAAAAAACAAAAAGCACAAAACTTGCAAGAATAAGTAATAATCAATTTTTGATTAACTTTCGCAAATACAAAAGAAAATATTTTGGCACGCAAATCATTTTGAACTAAAGGGCATGGTATAATGCAACACAACATTAAAACCTTTTACTTCACACACCTTTAAGTATATATACTATTTAAGGTTACTTAACATAACCAACCATGAAACTTTTGCACCATGAAACTTTTCATGGTGCAAAGTTTCATCTCTTTATCTTTAAAAATGACAATTTAATTTTTTTAAAAAAACCTCAATTTTTTAAAAAATCCTAAAAAATCAATGGATGAACGAATCTGTTTTAAATTTGGTACAACTAAAGCCCTTCATAAGAGCTACCATTGTGCCAAGTTTCATGTCTTCATCTTAAAAAATGATGGAGTTATAAGCATTTTTGTTAATTTGCATTAGAACCCGGATTTCCCCTCCTCCTCCCGGATTTGCCATCAAAAACCCGGACAAATCTGGGCAAATCCGGTCATACGGTCGCCCTAGCACTGTTGGCTCATATTCAGCTTGCGATCTACAACAATTCCAAGATCCTTCTCGTTTGTAGTATTGCTGAGCCAAGTATCCCCCATCTTGTAACTGTGCCTTTTGGTTTCTATTTCCTAAATGTAGAACTTGGCATTTATCCCTATTAAATTTCATTCTGTTGTTTTCAACCCAGCACTCCAGCCTATCAAGATCACTTTGGAGTTTGTTTCTGTCTTCCAGGGTATTAGCTATCCCACCTAATTTGGTGTCATCTGCAAATTTGATAAGCGTTCCCTGCACCTCCTCGTCCAAATCATTAATAAAAATGTTGAAGAGCACTGGGCCCTATGGTACCCCACTCGTTGCCTCTCCCCAGTTTGAGAAGGTTCCATTGATAAGCACTCTTTGAGTCTGATTTTGTAGCCAACTGTGAATCCACCTAATAGTTGTTCCATCTAGCCCACTTTTAGCTAGTTTGTTAATCAGAGTATCATGGGGCACTTTGTCGAAAGCTTTGCTGAAGTCAAGATATATGATGTCCACAGCATTCGCACAGTCCAGAAGGGAGGTTATCCTATCAAAAAATGAGATCAAATTTGTCTGACAGGATTTGTTCCCGACAAATCCATGTTGGCTTCTAGTAACCACTGCATTGATTTCAAGGTGTTTACAGATTGACTTCTTTATAATCTGCTCCAGAATTTTTCCAGGGATATAGACTGACTGGTCTGTAGTTCCCAGGTTCCTCCTTTTTGCCCTTTTTGAAGATAGGGATGAATGAATGAATGAATACCTTTATTGAATAAGTCTACTGACCATTTCAAAAAAATCACATATTATTAAAAACAAACAAATACTTAAAATTTATGATTTAAAATTCTAAAACAATATACAGTTCATAATTAATACATTATATATGACTAACAGTTAATAAAACCCCACATATATTGCAACATTTGATAAAAACTTATTAATTAATCCATTTTTTCTAATTCTTTTTTCCTTATACTGGCTGCTTTAAGAGCGAAGAGAGCAACCCTCTGGGTCACAAAATAGTTAGAACCGCGTAGGAGAAAGGCCAATTTATCCTTGGCTGACCAGTCTCTCATGCGTATTAAAAACATAGATAGATAATGTTCTCTACATTTTGAATATAAACAACATTCAAGTAAATAGTGAGTTAAATCTTCAATTTCAGGGTTGCCACATATACATAGCCTATCTTTCGATGGAATACCTTGGAATCTACCCTGTAACATCATTGTGTCCATCAGCTCGAATCGAAGCCGGGTAAAGGCTACTCGATGGGCCCGTTTCATAACAAAAAACAAATATTTTTCTTCTTTGAAATGGAATTTTGTTTTGGCTAGCCATTTCATGGCCCTTGATTTTGACACTGCCGCTATATCAGACTGCCTTCTAATATCTGAAATCCTGAGTTTAATGGCATTTCTTATATTGGTGTTTGAAATGCTAAGTGCCTGCAGACTAAAGCCATAGTTTGGTAGCATCTTACTAAATTTATAAAGCCAGGAAGTTTTTAAAGGTTTGGCCATCTGCTCGAGAAGACACATCTTTGGAAGCCTGGCTTCATTCATCGACACTAGCTTGAACCAATAATTAAATAGCCTACAATGTATTTGGTCTAAAACAGCCAAGATACCTAATTCCGATCTAAGCACGTATGCTGGACAGGCAAATGCAACCCCTAGAATCATACGAAAGAAACGGTTTTGGACCCTTTCTATTTCCCTACTTTTAGAAAAGCCCCAGATTTCAGCCCCATAAATTATTATCGGCAACACTTTAGCCTTGTACACATTAATTACTGGCAAAAGAGAACCAGGATGTCTATAATTCAAGAGCTTGTTCAAGGATTTTGCACACACCGTTGCCTTTAGTTCGTTTCTTTTTAACTGCAGTGCCCAAGAACCTGAGGAAGTAAACTCTAAGCCAAGATAGATAAATGAATCCACCTGGTCAATTTCATTAGAATCCAAAACCCACTTATATCGCTTCTTTTTCTTTCCAAAGACTAACACTTTTGATTTCTTACCATTAATCGTTAAATCATTTTCTCTGCAATATAAACTAAATTTTCTCAGAAGCCTCCGCAAACCAACCTGTGTGGTAGAAAACAAAATCATATCATCCGCATAAAGGAGGATATTCAACGATTTATCCAGTATCCTTGGCATATGAAGCTCTTGACTATGTAGTGCGGAAACTACATCATTAACATAGAAATTGAAGAGGAATGGCGCAAGAATACAACCCTGACGAACTCCTTTACTTGTGGGAATGTCGTTTGTTAAAGCTTGGTTTACCCCTGTTCTAACCTTTAAACGGGTATCTGTATAGAGGATCTTTATAAGAAAAAGGAGTCTCTGATCAATGTTTGTTTTAGCCAACTTATCCCAGAGAAGACTTCTATTAATTGAATCAAAGGCTGCAGTTAAATCGATGAATGCTGTGAAGAGCTGTCCACCCTTTGAGGTGTATTTAGATATCAAATGAGATAGTGTGAAACAATTATCAATAACAGACCTTCCCTGCCTAAAACCTGCCTGCTCTTCTACCAAAATAGCATTTTGTTCCGCCCACTCCTCTAATTTTTGGTATAAGAATCTGGCATAGATTTTTGCAGGGATATCTATTAAACTGATAGGTCTATAGTTACTGGGGTCTCTGCGATCACCTTTTTTAAATAAGGGAATTACTATGCTAAGTTTCCATCCATTAGGTATACGACCAGTATTACTTATATGAGTGTAGAGGCCTGCAAGAACAGAAGCCCACCAGTCAACATTGTCTTTAAAAAGTTCTGGCGGCAAAAAATCTTCTCCAGGAGCCTTGTTATTCTTTAACATGAGAATGAGAGGCTTTATTTCTTGTTTTAAAATTGGAGGCCATTTGGGAATGGCATCAATGTCTTCTGCAACATTTATTCCTTCCCCGTTTGCCTTATCCCTAAATAGTTCGAAATAAAAGTCTTCCCATACTTTAGCAGATACAGGAATCTCTACACTATAATTGTCTGTTCTAAATCTGGCAGATACCATACGCCAAAAACTTGCTGAATTTTTGTTTCTGGCCGCCTGTTCCAACTCTAACCAACTTTTTGCATAATAATTAATTTTCTTATCTATGAGTAATTTCTTATAATTTCGCCTAAGTTTAAGCATAAGTACATGTGCTTCATTGTCCAAGGTATCACGAGCAATCCTCATTTGTTTTCTCAGTCTATTCCTTGAAACTCTACAATCTGCATCAAACCAAGTACTTTTTATATTCCTCAGACCATTTCTACTGTCCCTTTTTAGTAACCAGGGTTTAATTTGTGAACAAATTGTTTGGTATGCAGACAGCACAGACTCAATGTTTGTATCCAGAGCACATATCAGATTTCCCAGGGCTATTCCCTCATTTGATTTCAGACAGGATTTGAGATTCTGGGTATTCACATGCTCCCATCTTATTCTTTTCTCACTAACAATGTCTAGCCTACTTGACACATACTTGTCTAACTGGGTCACTAATCTACAATCTGATTCTAAAATTAAGTGAGTTGAAATGGGTTGATGGTCACTCTCTTCTCTTGTTGTTACCCTAATTCCTGGGAACAGATGAACATTCTGTCTAGGGACACAAATGTAATCTATAACACTGCCAGCTGAATGTGTAAAATATGTATATGGATAAAGAAGCCCGGTATCACTGGGACCTAAAATTTGAAGCCCTAATTTATAGGTTAACTCCAACAAATTCCGACCCGCCTTATTTACTTTCCTATCTCTGGAGGACCAGTAATAGATCTCCTGGAGGTCTTCATGAAGACCCCAACGCTCAGCAGATTGTGAAGGATTGGAGCCAATTCTGGCATTAAAATCACCCAACATGATAATTAAATCATTCGGGAATCTCGTACCTAAATCCTCCACCAAATGTTCCAAAAGAAGCCAGACATCCTGAAAATAATACTGTGAGTTGAGTGGTGGTATATAAATATTTACTAATAATAATGATAAACCTGGGGTTTTTAACCTAATTACTAAACTATTTTGTGGAGCAAAACTATTACACACCAGCTCACCAACCCAACCTAAATCTTCCTTGACAAGAATTGCTAATCCTCCAACTGCTCTGCCCTTATTCTTCATTTTCCGAGCAGGATCATTCCAAACAATATAACCTGGGAGGATATTCTCATTATTTATGAGCCAAGTTTCTTGGAGGGCAATCACATCAAAGTCAAAAAGGAATTCCTTCAGGTCAACTCCCTGCTGACAAGACCTCCAGCCCGATACATTCCATGAGAGAAATTTAACTGGCCTGCTAGTGTGATTGTGGGGACTAAGATATGCATGAGATGAAAATCTAGCTGACAATGAATCCTCCCTCCCTAAATCAATTAGCTCTCCTAATCAACTAATTTTGACTGCCTTTTCTAATTGATTAGTGGGTTGAATATACTCCGTATCCAGAC
The DNA here is from genome assembly GCF_023053635.1 of Elgaria multicarinata webbii. Lineage (NCBI taxonomy): Eukaryota > Metazoa > Chordata > Lepidosauria > Squamata > Anguidae > Elgaria > Elgaria multicarinata. The sequence continues at coordinate 2,809,647 of NC_086176.1, forward strand.
ACGTCAATTCCTCCATAAAGGGACTTAATACACTCACATTAGAACTCAAAGGATGAATGATGTCTGTCTTAGAATGTGTGGTCACAATGGGCTGATTAATACATCCCAACTCCCCTTCCTCCAGGAACCTCATAGCTTGCCAGTTTATGCTGTTTGAGTCGACACCTTTCTTGGGTTTAGAAGCAATGCATTCATTTCTATTTTGGATCAAACCTGAAAGATTAACTGGGCTCATTTTTATTGAATTACTTGTTGAAATCTGAGCCATCCTACTATCTCCTGCATCCACCACTATTTTTAGCTCTTCTTCTTTTTGAAGTCCTCCTCCATCATAAGGCTTAGGTTTCCCTAGATTTATTTCCCTTAGATGGTTTTTCAATGATTCTAACCTTTCCAAAATCTCTTCCTGTGCAAAATCTGGCAAGACCTGAAAAGAATTCAGGAGAGCAGTCTCCTCTGCAATGTCTAAACCTAACTTTCCATTATCAAAATGCTGTGATCCCATTGTTGGGTTTACTTTAATCCTCAATTTATCCTGTTTCTCTAACTGAGTAGGAGCTTGATTGATGTCACAGGACCAATTTAGATCAATTAGATTTTCAGTGTGATTCCTAACTCCCATTATGTTCTCACTGGGTTTCCTGTCTAGAGCATCAAATAAAGGGGCCAAAGGGGCCTGATTTTCAAAAAATCTTGCTAAAACTATATTACTTACTAAAAATTCCCTTTTTGCTCTATAAATACAACTTGCTATGCCCTGGTCACTAAATGTAACAACAGCACGTGCTCTTATTCCATCATAATATAAGTATTCTATATTCACAATGTTGTTAAAGTGCAATGCACCTGGCATAATACTGTTTACCATATGCAAAAAATGTGAGACACGAGCTGACTGGGCAAGATTGCCCCACGGTTTGGGATAGTTCACAAACACCAGCTTATAAGGGATCATCACCAAATTCCAATTGGCTCTTACAGTAGAGACCAGCACTGGTTCGGGCTGAAAAATAGCAGCACCCTGCTTAATACCTTGAATATCATCCTCCAACTTTACCTGAGCCTTACAAAGAACGTCTTCCCAGGGATCTCGCAACAGTTCCAAATCCTGATCACTGGACACATTACTCAAAGCAAGATCTACTTCACCACTACATTGTTTAGTAAGGGCTTTAAGTGATCCTTTGCTCTTTGTCCTTTTTCCCCTTTCCTCCTGCTCTTTCTGTCGAGGCTTGATAGGGTTGGCCTTTTTAGATACATCCAGCAAATCAAACAACCTCTGAAAATCCTTTCTCCGGCAACACCGTACTTTTTTCTCCTGCTTTTTAGATGATTTCATGTTTTTGCTTTTCTTTTGTTTCTTATGCTCCCCATTTTGAGCCACTTTTTTATTTCCTTTAGACTGGTTCTTTCTGGAGTTGCATAACTTCTTGTTTGACGACTCTATTTGAGTTTTGCTATCATCATTACCTTTTACCAGCTGGTTCCTCTCCTGCGAATTAAAGCATTCAGTCAGAGTTGTTAACAACCTGTTACTTTCTGCCAAAAAGTTTTTAATGAGGGCTAGTTCTTTAGATATCATAAGTAACTGCCCTTCCATCTGAAGAAATTCCTTTCCTGTATCCTCTGTTTGCAAGGAGATTGTGTTGTAATTCTTTCTTGAGATATTAGCTACGCAATTAAATGATTGATTCTGCACAGGTTCTTCCTCAGCTTCTACATTAATTACTTCTTCTCCCTCTCCCTCGACGACCCGCTGTGCTTCAAGTAGGGAGTCATGGATCTCAGCCAGGGCCAGCTGTGATGCTAGATCTAATATAGACATCGTAGATTTAGGTTCTTGTAAGGCCCCTTTAAGATCTACTGACCAATCCAGCATTTTAAGTTCTGGCGAGGAATCATCCTGCATGGACTTAAACAGTTCTCCTGATTTTCCCCCTTCCTCCTCATGCTTAAAAAACTGAGTGATTTTAATTTGTCTCTTCCGTGGCTCTGGAGAACGATATTGTTGGCAAGGGGTAAGACCCAAATCTTTATAAATCCTTCTTGTAAACACCATGATTCCAATTTTCACCCAGTCTAAGGTGGAGAACTTATTTACTCCCCTTCGTTTGTTCGCTCCCTCACCCTCCCCTTCACCTCCTCCAATTTGTTGTAAAAAATTGTTAAAAATTGTTTAAAAATTATAGTAAAAACACACTTAAGTGCCAAGCAGATTCCCTGTTTGATGAACCATTAAAATTGAATAAATGAGAAAAAAGTAAGTTAAAATGTCCATATAAAATTGAAGTTAAAAACTCTTATCTTTGGGAGGTTATGTTTGGAGCTTCGTCTCTGCCAACAAAATCCTCTTTCCTTCTTGTTCAGTCCTATAGGTTATTTGAGCATTTGTATCAGAGGGAGTATGCCTGAGCACCCTACTTGCTAGGCTTCAGGAATCGGTCCAAGGCTGGGTTTCTTCCTCCAGAGTAAATGTTCCACTCGATTGGCTTCGCGCCCACGCCAAAGGGCCTCAGGCCGAGAGCCCTTTGGCTCTCGTCCTTCGGCTCGCGCCTCCAGCAGCCAGAAGTCTTTAATACCTGCAGGGGGCGGGGCAGACAAACACTCAGCTCCACCAGGTCCCTTAGGTCCACAGCAGCCCAGCACCCAGGAGCAGCTTCTCCCCAGCAGCCAGAAGACTTTAATACCTGCAGGGGGCGGGGCAGACAAACACTCAGCTCCACCAGGTCCCTTAGGTCCACAGCAGCCCAGCACCCAGGAGCAGCTTCTCCCCAGCAGCCAGAAGACTTTAATACCTGCAGGGGGCGGGGCAGACAAACACTCAGCTCCACCAGGTCCCTTAGGTCCACAGCAGCCCAGCACCCAGGAGCAGCTTCTCCCCAGCAGCCAGAAGACTTTAATACCTGCAGGGGGCGGGGCAGACAAACACTCAGCTCCACCAGGTCCCTTAGGTCCACAGCAGCCCAGCACCCAGGAGCAGCTTCTCCCCAGCAGCCAGAAGACTTTAATACCTGCAGGGGGCGGGGCAGACAAACACTCAGCTCCACCAGGTCCCTTAGGTCCACAGCAGCCCAGCACCCAGGAGCAGCTTCTCCCCAGCAGCCAGAAGACTTTAATACCTGCAGGGGGCGGGGCAGACAAACACTCAGCTCCACCAGGTCCCTTAGGTCCACAGCAGCCCAGCACCCAGGAGCCCTTTTTGAAGATAGGGACAACGTTAGCCCTCCTCCAGTCGTCCAGCACCTCACCCATCTTCCATGATTTTGCAAAGATAATAGACAAAGGTTCTGAGAGTTCTTCTGCTAGCTCCTTCATTACTCTAGGATGCAGTTCATCGGGCCCTGGAGATTTGAACTTATTCAAGGAAATTAGGTGTTCTTTGACCATTTGTTTATCAATCCGAAACTGCAATCCTGCCCCCTCAACTTCTGCTTCACTTTTTCCAGGGGGGTCATAGACCCGCTTTTGGGAGAAGACTGAGGCAAAGTAGGATTTGAGCACTTCAGCCTTTTCTTTGTCATCTGTTATCAATTTGCCATCCTCATTAAGCAGTTGAACCACCATTTCTTTCCTCTGTCTTTTACTACTCACACATCTGAAGAAAGCTTTTTTACTGCTTTTAGCATCCATTGCTAATCTCATCTCATTCTCAGCTTTAGCCTTCCTGATGCCATTTCGGCACTTCTGTGCCACCTGTCTGTACTCTTCTTTTGTAGCCTGGCCTTCCTTCCACTTCCTATATGTATCCTTTTTTGTTTTCAGGTCATCTCTAAGCTTTTTGTGGAGCCACATTGGTCTCCTCTGTTGTCTTCTATCTTTTCTCCTTGTTGGAATTGTTTGTAACTGTGCCTTTAAAATTTCCTTTTTTAAATACTCCCACCCATCCTGCACTCCTTTTCTCATTAGGCTCCCTTGCCACGGGACCTTGCTTATCATAGTTCTGAGTTTATTAAAATCAGCTTTCCTAAAATCCAGAGTACATGTATGGCTACACTCAACTTTTGTCTCCTTCATAATCAGGAATGACGTGGTCACTTTCCCCCAGAGTTCCCGTAACTGCCACTTTATCCACTAAGTCATCCCTATTGGTCAATATCAAGTCAAGGATTGCTGATCCTCTAGTTCCTTCCTCCACTTTCTGTAGGAGAAAGTTATCACCCACACACGTCAGGAATTTCTTGGAACGGCCGCTTTTGGCAGTATTGAGTTCCCAACAGATATCAGGGTAATTGAAGTCCCCCATCACGACTACATTACATTTCCTTGAAAGACTGGCAATTTGTTTCTCAAAAGTTTCATCCTAGTGGTAAAGCAGGAAAGGAAGTGCTCTTCATGTAGTGCTCAGATCTCAATTCTGCAACGAAACTGAAAGTAGATGCAGTGGATTAACAGCCAATTAACAGCCTTGTGTAGAAAAGCTCTCAGAATCTGTCAGTTCTGCACCACCAGTGGCTCACCCTGCATAATTGAAACTCAAGTTTTCTTCTTAGGGGAAAGGCCTCCAATAACTGCTTCACTATCACTTGGCGTCCTTCCCACTCTTTGTTTGGCAGGCCATAACTCCCTGGCACTGTCTTTTCTTGCTCTACCATAAGGCAATAGTCTGCCAGTCCAGTCCTGGAGGTAGTGTATTAACTCGTCTTTACTTTCTGTAAATTCTTGTGTAAAAATAAAATATGTATTTTTTCACCCTTTTTCATCAGTGTGCATATTTTACAGGTGTATGTTTATGTGTATTTGTGATCAAGAACTCATGGTAACACAAGCCATTTATATTTGAACTTTAGTGGAATCTCCAGTTCAAACTAGCTCTGGGTTGGATTTTTTTTGTTGAGTCTGCAACTGGGGATTGGCAGTAGTGGTGTTGTCTCCCTTGTTAAATACCATAAATACTGGAAGTGGTAAAGAAATATGTTGATTGTGAAAGACAGCAAAACTGCATGAAGCGATGGCATTCACATACATACAGATGTTTAATACCTCTTAGGAGAGCGGCTGAAAGAGCAGAAGCTCTGCATAGGAATTTCAAAGAGCTAAACATCATTGTGGGTGCTTTGAAGGAGTAATTATCAGCTACCCACACAAAGATGGGAGATGCTCACAATTCCACCAACTAACAAGGAATTAGTTACTTCGGCTGGCACATACATCAAAGGTCCCCACTCGTAATTTTCTCAAAGAGATTAGAAGCAAAATATGAGGGTATTATTGAGGAAGAGCAAGTGAATATATTTTGGTTTTTACAGAAGGGGGTGAACAATTGAGCATCTACTCTGTCTGCAAGTGATTATGGCAAATCTTTTTGACAACCTGGAGCAAATCTGTGCTTGTCTGTTGGTTTCAGTGACATCAAATAAGGCCTATGTCCTGATTATAGAACAGTTTTCTTTTTAATTTCAGAAAAGCATCCTTGAGTAAGATCCAAATGGAATGGAGAGCTTTTCCCTTGATGAACTCAAGCATTATTTTGCCAGACCATAAAATACATCATGTATTACACAGCCTGATCCATATCTACTCAGGAATAGATCCCACTGAGTACAATGGGACTTACTCCACAAGTCAGGGTACATAGGACTGCAGCCTTCATCTTGAAAGTGTTTAACTGATCACAAAAAGAAACAATTCTGTATGGGAAATGTTTGGGACATTTTATAACTGACTAAGAAAATGTACAACATAAAACTAAGGGAAAGGACCATTTGTTCTTTATAACGAGTTGGATTCCATTTGTTCAATATTGAGATAGGAGGAGATATAATAAAACCTGTAAGTTAAAAACAAATAAAATTATTGTAGCGTAAGTGTCCTCAGATCTGACTTCATTCGATGTGTAAAGTATTATTCTTCATTGGTAAATATATATAAACATAGGTATATGGGGGTGGGGGAAATTGGGGCCAAATGGCAATGAAATGCAAAAAGTACAGTCTGTGACAATTTACTGCAAAGCTAAAGATAAGCAATTACTGCTCAACAGCAGTAATTGGAGATTACACCATCACTCCAGTTTTACTATGTTAATTAACACCTGCATTGGGACAGGAAACCATTGTCCCCCAACACTCATAATAAGCATAAAACATTGGGAGTCCTCAAAAGCTTATGCTACAATAAATCTATTACTCTTTAAAGCACCACAAGTTGTAGTTTGTTGTAGTTTTGCTACAACAGCCTAACAAGGCTACTCCCCTGAACATATAGTCTATGAGGTGAATTATATTCTAGCTTTGTTATTAGGTCGTGCCAAATATAATCTGAGATATTATATGATTAGTTTTGTACAATACCTTTTGTAACTTTGTATTTTTGTCAATTTGTTTTTTGGGGGAAAGTCATTTTTGTTGCTGTGCAACAAAGTTAAGAGCAAACTTGCAAACTACATTTTCTCCCCTCCCCCCAGTTCTGGGTGGTTCTTTTTGTGGCAAATGGTGGTACAATGGTTGCCAATCTGGTCTTGACATGGTTAACCTTGCCCTGTGATGGTAAAATAAGTATTTTAGAAGATCCCAGGCTCATATTTTGGGAAGATCCTAGAAGACCTCAGATTCAGATTGTGGCCTGAACCTTGGGGCACTTTTAAACTGGGAGCTGTGAACATGCCTGTGATGGAAAGTCACATCTTTTGACTGAGGCCTTAGCTACACCAGGCTACATCCCGGGGCAAACCCTGGGATTGTCCCTGTGCGTCCCTGTGCATTGCACAGGGGATCCCGGGATCAGGGAGGGATCATCACTCCCTTGCCCCGGGATAGAGCCCTCCCATTTGGGCCCGGTTTTTCCACAGTCTGGGGCTGAGCCTGAGACCGCAGAACGTGTGGCCCATTTCCTCAGAGCCAGGAGCCGTGCACGGGGTGCAGCACCCCTCAGGAGCGCTGTGCCCATCAGGGTTAGAGGGGGGGGCGGGGAAAGCAAATTTAATTTTTAAAAACTCACCTTCAGTGCATGAGCGTTCGTGCGCTCCGTCCCCTGCCCTTTTCTCCCTGCTTCTTATACCTTCAATTACTTCTGCTCCAGCGCTAGAGTCTAATTAGAGGTTGGAGCTCCTGCTTTACACAAGAGTAAGTGGACTTACTCTATTAGGTAAATGGGTTTTCCTCTCTACCTGGGAGTAAAGGATCTACTCTACTCATCTAAATCACTTAGAGATCACCCAAAAATGACATTTTGGGGAAAGAGCTTTTCAACCGCAGTCTTATCTGCCAGCCGGACTTTTGTTATTATTTTATCCCCTCCAACAAACTCCCAAGGTCTTTTGGTGACTGGCTGAATTTTTGATTTAATGACTATCAATTGAGCTATTTTGCCATTGGATTCTTATCGAAAACGGACGGTGAAGTCAAAACGAATAATTGCCTCCAAACTGGAACCTTCTCTCCAACCTTCTCTCCGACCTAAGGAGCCGTTTGGATTTGGTTACCTGTTATTTACTACCCGAGGAGTTTATCAGGGTCTCGACCTGTTGGACTGTTTGTTGTTTTACCTCTGCCAAGCCAAGCTGCCTGACACCATTTATCTTAACTACGACAGGACGCCGAGTAGAGGGGGTGAATTGACAAGACTCTTGGCTGTTTTATGCCAACGCCTTTTGAACCCTCATGCAGTTTACCCCTCGGAGATTAAGTTACAAAGTTATCCATCTGGAAGCTGAGAAAATTCTTTCCTGAATTTGCATCGCTGGTTTCGCACGGGTCAGTTTTGACTCCACACTTGTAAGTTAATAGTAGCCCTTGGGATAGGACAGGCCTGGTGGAATTTCTGAATTTCACTCCTGCTGGACCTTTCCTCAAGAAAAAACTCAACCATTAAAGGAAGAGGGAAGTGAGCCAATCTAAGAACTATTATTGCTTCAGGATGCTTCATACCCGTCTAGGACTCACTTCAGTTATAATTGTCAGTTTGCGAGTATGGAAATAAGGTTAATGTACACTTAGAAATGCATTTTTAATTTTTAACTTCATTTTATATGACATATTCCTAAGATTAGAATTCGAGTTTTAGCTGTGTTAAGACTGTGCTAAGGCTATTATTATTATTGATTACTGATATTATTGATTCTGTTTATTTTGGGGTTGTTGTTGTTTTTATCGGCCATGCCCCAAACTTTGAATTGTTAGTGTGGTCGTGGTTCAAGACTTTCTAGTCCTATAAATTGTCCCTATTCAGCTCCAATTCAGAAGGTTTCTAGTGTTGTTTTCCCTTCTCCCCTACTTCCTTCTAATACTGAAAGTTGATAACTGATAAATCAGTATTAAAATACCATCATATAACATGGTCAACACCCGAGCCCAGCTTCAGAAAGCCTCATGTAAGGAACCTCTGCCCAACCTAGTCCAGAAATCAATATTGGATTATTATGACTTTAAGTCAAGAGAAACAGAGTCAGCTGAGAATGAGTACTGGATAGATCCAGATACCGCAGTCTCATTTTTAAACGAAGAAGACGGTACACCAAATGGTGCCTTCAGAGAATCAATGGTAGGGGTCATTACCTCTCAGGAGGAAGTCTCAACCATATATTCCTCTAATGAGTTTTTAATAAATGAGACAAATGATCCCGTACTCATAGAGAGAGGAATAGAGGGTCTTTCACCCTCAGAAATACAAGCTCCCTTATATAAAGAGGCATTAAACACGCTCAGAAAGAGTTTAGGCAAAGCTGACTCAGTAAACCCAAAGAGTGACTCCACCACCTTGTGTGGGTTATTAAGAGATCAATGTTTTTTATCTAAACAAACAGCAGAGAAAATATTCCTCAGAATGGATGTGCTACAACAGGAAGTAATGGCCTGAAAGCCATTATTGGAACTTTGGTTGGATTAGTAGAGCTTGGTATTCTGGCTGCAGCACCCCAGACGGGTCAGACGTCCCAGGGAAGGCAGATGGAAGACAGCCTGGAGGACTACCAGGGCAGAAGCAAGCAAAAGGATGACAGGCTCTCCACCGACTTAGTGACTAAAGAACTAAATAATATATTTCAAGATTGGAAAACCAATGCAGAAACACTTTCCCACCCCAATCAAATGGAGCACGAGGCCAGCTCTGATAGCTCCTTCTCCATTCTCAATTTAACTCCATCCGATCCAAGACTGCTGCTAATTGATGAGTTTCCCGGTGAGGATTTAGACATTTCCCAAGTGAACAACAGTACCATGTTGCAATTAGGCCCAGATCATACATCATTAGACTTGGATATCTCACAGGAGCCTCTCTCCTTCTCAGCTGAGAAGGTAGGGCAACCAGCTATACCTCAAATCTTAGAGAATAGGGGGACAAATTCTCCCCTGGAAAATGGCTCTCCTCGGGAGAGATCTCTAGATGATCTGCAGGTAGTCATACACAATTGGCCACTCAGGAGCTCAGGGCGGATAACAAGATTAGAACAAGAACTCATAGCAGAAATTCAGTCTATTCTGGGGACATCACTGGACATAGGAAGTAATGTACGTTGTAAACGTTTGTCACAATATGGGGATAGTGGCAGTTTGGAATTAACTTTTTCGGACTCTGATATCCGGAGTAAATTTTGGTCCTTACTGCACAGGTTCACTGACAAGGAGCTATTGTTTGAACTAAAACAACCTCGATACGATTCAGGTGGGCTAGAAATGAATTTCACACCATCTTTACAAGAGAGAGGAAGAGAAATCCACCCAAGAGCTGGAAATGAGGGGGTCAGGAGCTGGGAGAACCACAGATATAAGATCCCTTCCTTTATCACCTACCCAAATAATATACAAATATACGACTACAGAAATGGAAGGAAGATCACACATTCCAACTCAAACACAAGCCATGGGAGATATCTGAAGAGACCTGAGGATCAAAATCATCAGCTCATATCAAAATCTTTCCACAGAGTCTGGGCTGATCCCCATAGGCCGAAACCTCCAGAAAATCCCAGATCTTGGGATAGTTACAAAAGAACAAACTTTCAAGAGCCAGAGACTTATAAATCAGTCCGAAGACATCAATTCTGACTAGGCACAAATCAAAAAGGGCTGAATATACTATCTTGGAATTTAGCTGGCTGGGGAAATAAATTGGTGGACAAAGAATTCGTTAGAATGCTCCAACAATATGACATAGTCTGCCTGCAAGAAACTTGGTGCCGCGAACATAACCCCCCTCATCTCCAGGGCTATATATCCTTTAACCAACCAGCCATAAAGACAAGCAAAAATGGCCGAGGGAGCGGGGGCTTAGTAACCTTTATTTCGACAGAATTGGCAGGAGAATCTCAGATGGTGGACTTTGGAGTAAAAAATAATCATCTTTTACCCGTACAAATTAAAACTGAAGATGGAAATATCCTCCTCTGTATAAATATTTACTTCCCCTCTACAAACTGCCTACTGGTAGTCGACAAAACATGGAAGGATTTAACATTCCTCCTGGAACAGATATCCCAGAAGCTTCCGAGTGCACTTATCTTCATCTGTGGGGATTTTAATGCACGAATAGGAGCAGTCTCAGAGGGGCTCCTGCAACCACTCGGTATAGAGTTGGAAGATATTTTTCTAATAGCTCACAGTTCCATCGATAGTAAATATAACAAGCAGGGAGTAAAGTTCCTAGAATTCCTATATCATCACAACTTCTACACTCTCCATGGGAGCCCCTTGGACAAATCAAGAGGCCACTTCACTTACCTGTGCAGAGGAGGAGGCAGTGCCATTGACCATGTAATGGTCTCTCCAGCATTGTTCCCTTCAGTAAGCTCTTTCGAAGTGCTGGACCGTCCTGAAAGTGACCACCTCCCAATACTAGTATCATTATCCCCACTAATTGAACGAGCAGCATTGACCGAAACCGTAACTCTAACTGGAGAATTGCTGGGAGAGAGAAGACTAAAATGGTCCATAAAACTGAGTAGTGATATCCACGAAAAATTACACAGTCAGCAAATGATAAACCTACGCCAAGTATTCTGGGATAAATCTGCAAATCATTTAGATGCCTTCCAACAAATTACTACAGAACTGAGGGCTTTTCTGGTAGCACCGGCAAATAAAAGCCAACCGACAGCCCACACTGGCTGGTTTGACGCCCAATGTAAAGCGGCTAAGAAAAACCTGTCTAGGGAAATAAGGGAATTCCGCAACAAACCACCTGAAGAAGCCTTAGGAAGCCTTATAAAATGTAGGTCAGATTACAAAAAACTGCTTAAAAACAAGAAAGAACAATACACTAAAACTCAATGGCAGAAACTAGAACAGGCAATTTCAGAGCGGAATGAAGGCAAATTTTGGGACCTAGTTTCTCGGGGCTCAAATGAGATAAGGTCAACATTGGACGTATCTATCTCTGCACCAACTTGGGTCAAGTATTTTTCTAATATATTTGATGCCCAACCCTGGCAACTGGGTGAGCCAGGGGCACATCAAGAACTATCTAACCCACCTGAATGGCAACCGGTCACTAGCAGGGAAATAAAGACTCTTGTCTCACGTTTGCAACTTAAAAAGGCTCCTGGGGAAGATCTCTCACCTCCAGAGCTTTATAAAGAACACTCAGAATGGTGGATACCAATCCTTGCTGCTCTGTTTACCAGGATTAATAACACCGGACAAATGCCCCCTGGATGGAAAGTGAGTATCATCTCCCCAATTTATAAGAAAGGAGACAGGAATGATCCAAAAAACTATCGGCCGATCAGTTTGCTGGACGTCTCCTCAAAGTTATATGCAAGACACTTACTTCAAAAATTACTTGATTGGCTAGAAACGAACCAATTTATACATGAAGAACAAGCTGGTTTCAGAAGCGGATATAGCACCATCGATCAGTGTTTTACTCTGAATTACATCATCAGGAAATATACCAAGAATATCAAGAGTCATCTATATGTAGCCTTTATTGATTTTTCAGCCGCCTTTGATTCAATAAATAGAAGTAGATTATGGGAAAAACTACAAAACACCAATATTGACCGTAGACTATTGATGCTGATAAAAGAGCTATATAGTAACACTGAAATGAGGGTTAGAGTTGGCCTAAATGGCTTTCTAACAGAATCCTTTAAAACAACCCGGGGAGTTAAACAAGGATGTCTCCTGGCCCCTTCCCTCTTTAACATCTATGTTAATGACCTAGTGTCACAGTTAGCCCAAGTAAACTCCCCCTCCCCAGTAATCATGAACAGAAAGGTCTTTACTCTAATGTACGCAGACGACATAGCACTTATCTCTCTCGCGCGTTTGGGCCTGAAAAAGCTTTTAGGTACTCTCAGCTCTTATTGCAAATCTGGAAACCTGGCAATAAACTATACTAAGACAAAGATAATGGTCTTCGGCAGCCGAAGACCTACACACAAATGGACTTTGGACCAACAGGTCATTGACCAGGTCCGCTCATTTAGATATCTGGGTATTCTCTTTAGTGAGTCCCTCTCATGGAAAGGGCATAGGGAGGCAGCGAAATTGAAAGCACAAAAAACTATAGGGGCTCTAATGAAGTTTTATTATAATAAAGGGGGACAGTTGATCGAACCTGCCCTAAAAATCTTTAACACCAAAGTAATACCACAGCTGCTTTATGGGTCTGAAATCTGGGGGTCTGACAACACCACTACCGAAGCCTTGGAGATTGTGCAGAACAACTTCCTTCGAAAACTTTTCTCTCTTCCATCTGGTACCCCTGCAGCTTTTTTGCGCACAGAAGCTGGTAGTCCTTCAGTTAGGGCAAGAATTGAGAGTGCGCAGCTAAAATATTTTAAACGAATCGCCATCTTGCAAAATGAGCGTCTTCCTACCAAGTGTTTTCTAGAAATGGATAACAATTGTTATTGGACAGTAATATTCCAAAAGCTCTTGTATAGTTATCATCTCCCTGAATTGAAGTTTGCTCTAAGCATGGATAAGAAGCAACTAAGGGATTGGTGTTTTTGGGTAGATTCCAGGAGGGACCTGCAACTTATTAAAAATTCTAAATTCTCTCGGTGGTTCCCTCTTCTAAAAACAGAACACTATAGAGCATGTTATCTGTCCAAATTGAGGCCACTGCCCCTGAGAAATGCTTTCATTGAATTGAGGTTTCAAGTGATGCCAACTGCAGTGCTGGATGGACGCTACCACAAGGTACCATTTGAATCGAGATTATGTATCTGTGGTCAACAACAAGTGGAAGACATAACACACTATATGTTAACTTGCCCTTTGTATAGGGACCCAAGAGAGAGACTCCTGAAACCGCTGCTGACATATGGAGGCATGAATGCCCAAGCAGAAACAGTTCTCTTCCTCCTTAGCGATACCAACAGTTATGTCACTCATAAAGTGGCCCTGTTTGCACTGGCAGCGAAAAAGATTAGGAAGAGAGAACTAGATAAAATTGCTATAAACTGCCACGGAGACTCAAAGTGCTGAGTGAAATGAGAGCTTTAGTCACAGTAAATTTAAGCTTGTCTGTATGGTTCTCTTGGCTATTTTTAAACTGTTGTGTACTTTTATAGTTGTATGCTTTTCTATGGATGTATTTGTCATGGCCTTTGGCTAGCACAATAAACTGATGATGATGAAATGACATTTTGGGGCATGGAAATGAGGGATCCTGGAAGAAGGAGGGGAGGGGAGGGGAGAAATGGACGAAGGGAATCATAGGAAATTAGCCAAATCTACATAACAGTACTAAGAAGCTCAGTTAAGTTACTTCAAGATCCTGAGAACAAAAACAGAAAGGCAGGGGTGATTTGACCTATAGAACAAGAAGACACATTGGCTGAGTTTTTCCATTTTGTTCCTATTACCCACCCGCCCCGGTTCATTAGTGTGTTGCCTGAACTCAGCCATTGTTCTGCTCCATCCTGCAGCAGCAACCCATTATATAGAGAAGGCAAATTGAGGCTTGTCATTTCAAGATCATCCTTGCAAAATGACAGAGCTTCGGCTATTGGGCAGTAATAAATAATAAGTAATAAAATGTAATAAAAATGTAATAAATAAAATAAATAAAATGGGGTGGGGGAAGAGATCCACACAGCCGCACAGTAAAGTACTCCTTTGAATCCACACTTTCGGCTCAGTGGGGGGGAAACCCCATTTAACAGAAAAACACAAACTGAGGTGAGTAACTTTGAGACCATGAGTGGGAAAGTAGACTGAAAAATAGGGGGGGGATGGAAATAGATTGGGGGGAGGGAAGTATCAAGTTGTTGGGGATGCTTATGACACCTTCACCACCACCTCCACACAATTGTTCCCATATGTGCCCCATGCTATTTTTTAAATATTTAAAATATCTACAACGAACACTATAGATTGGGCTTGACTCTGCGTGATTAAACTTGTAGTGACGGAGGCCCATAGTTGGAGGTTTGACGACCGTGGCCCGAAGTTACTGTCACTCTTTGCAGGCTGCGCTTTCTAGTCCTGAGCCTGCTCTATTGCTGTTCTCTGTTTTTGACCTTACACATTGGATTGTTCTAGATACTGGCAGTTTTTGTCTGCTTTTCTCTTATTATTGCTATCTGATTCCTGTTCCCCCTGGCCTCATGGTTTTGCTTTCTGACCAGTTGATGATGATGACGGCCTGGACAGTTTGGGCCAATTTTGGTGTGCACCATCTGTTTTAGCTTTTTGGCGTCATTCAACTTATCGTTCATATTTCTTACTTCTCTATTTCTGTTCCCTCTTTTCCTCATCTCATGGTGCGCTCCCATTCTGTCTCTCCTAATTTAGTCCCAATCCGGCATCTTCCTTCTTCTCAACTCCCATTCTCCTGTTCCCTCTGGAACTGTTGGTCAATTGCGCCAAAGGCTGTTGCCATTCACAATCTTTTCATTTCCCATTCTCTGCATCTTCTTGCCCTTACAGAAACTTGGTTTCCCACCCACGACACTGCAACGTCAGCTGCCGTCTCTGTTGGAGGTCTTTCTTTTTCTCATACCAGTCTCCCGGAGGGACGCAGCAGTGGCGTGGGTCTTCTATTGTCTAGGCTGTGCCAGTTCCAGCCACTCTCCATCCCTTCCTCTCACTGTTTTTCTTCTGTGTATAGTGTTTTCCTTCCCTCACCACCACCTGCTGGAGACTCAAGTATGGGAGAACTAAATAATTTTATCTGGCAGGGTTGTTGTTATTTCAAAGACAAGAAAAGCTTTTGAGGGGGATTGTTATGTAGATTTGGCTAATTTCCTATGATTCCCTTTGTCCATTTCTCCCCTCCCCTTCTTCTTCCAGGATCCCTCATTTCCATGCCCCAAAACGCCATCTTTGGGTGATTTCTAAGTGATTTAGATGGGTAGAGTAGACCCTTTACTCCCAGGTAGAGAGGAAAACCCATTTACCTAATAGAGTAAGTCCACTTACTCTTGTGTAAAGCAGGAGCTCCAACCGCTACTTAGACTCTAGCGCTGGAGCAGAAGTAATTGAAGGTATAAGAAACAGGGAGAAAAGGGCAGGTTTGCTTAGAAGCAGGAGCAAACCTAATGCAGTGCCATGTTTTGGGGATGGGGCTTTATCTTGAGACCTTCTTCTTCTCTTTCTTTTCCCCCACAGTCTGGCAGGAACTTGGGAAGGAATACTGAATGCTGATTGGATGGGGGAAGGTGAAGCTGGAAAGTTTCTTCCATGTATGCAAAGTGGGACAGGTATGTCCCAAGGTGCATTGCAAAGGGGTTTGTACAGCAATGGAGTATGTGCAAGGTCAATGGGGTCTCTCTCTCTGAGCATGTCAAGGATTCTGGAAATGACATCAGTTGTGATAAGTTGGGCTATTAGCCAATTGTATTTGTATAATGTTCTTGCCTTGAATAAGACTGGAAGCTAATTTCCGCTCAGGGCCTCTCTCATCTCATCATCTGGTCTGGAGGGAGGACCCTTTGCGCAAAGGATTATCTTGGTACCTGAAGTGAAAAATAAACCTTCCTTTTGAAAACCGCATCCAGATGCCTTTTTATTGGATTTAATTGGTTTGTACTACACTATTTTTATAACAGTACCAGGGAAATGGGCACCGCTGGAAAAGGGCATTTTTCTGGGGCTCAGGACAGCACCTCGTGGGGTTCCTATTGGAACAACCTACAAAAACGTCTTACCTAGAGATTGCCTTCCATTATTCCCCACCACCTTGTACTCTGTTTCCCATTAGGCCAGTGACTCCCTCCTCCAAGTCAAGCCCAGATGTTGCTGCAGACAATAAGATGGAAAATACCAAAGCTAATCCCCCCTCTCCACGCCCCAAATCAGCTCCTGTCCTTTCCCCACCCTGCCGCAAGATAAGAGCAGCTCTGCAGTATTCCGTGCTGCCCCCTTCCCACCCCTGGTG
Source organism: Elgaria multicarinata webbii (assembly GCF_023053635.1). Taxonomy (NCBI): domain Eukaryota; kingdom Metazoa; phylum Chordata; class Lepidosauria; order Squamata; family Anguidae; genus Elgaria; species Elgaria multicarinata. The sequence goes on from NC_086176.1 coordinate 2,825,910, forward strand.
GGCCGTTTCCTCACACTCGCTCACCCACCCACCCACCCACGCACCCAGAAGAGCACATTGGAGGAGAAGAGCAGGTACGTGGGCCCCTTGGAAGTTCTGGGCTTTGCCTGGCGTGGCAGGCTCAGTAAAGCCTGGTCACTGCCTGGCCAGCTAATAGCCCCATGCTGCTCATCAGCGGCCCAGCTCCTCCACCTCCCACCCCAGGAGTTCTGCCTTCTCACCTGGCCTCTTGCAGCCAGGATGGGCACATAGGTGGGAAGGCGACCACAAAAGCAGCATGGGCAGCAGCTCTCAGTCAGGTATACGGCTGGGAAGGGAAGCATCCCAGCAACGAAGCCAAAGCACATGGTGGTCAGCAGCCGCACCAGCGCTGGAGGGCAGGGTTGCGCCTGAGCGCCACCGCCACATGCACCGCACACTGCCTGCACCCCTCTGGGTCGGCGCTCTAGGCAACTGCCTCATTCGCCTAGTGGTACAGGTCTGTTCCCCAGTGCCTAAGCAATCCAAACTTCTGCTCCCGAACATCATCGTCTCATCCACGCATTGAGATGTCTCAGCTTCGCCTGGCTAGCTGGCCCATCTATTCTTTTCTATTCTAACTTTTCCTCCTAAACATAATTTTTGTGAAAAGAAAAAGATGGACAAAGCAGTGTGAAAACATGGGAGGATGTCTCCCACCCTTCCCATAAAATTCCATGTACAAGGCAATGCAATTTCACAAGAAAATACTCCCTGGAAGCATTCCTAACCTCTTGAACTCAAGACCTCACATTTACATGTTTACATATTTCCAAATGGTGCATACACATTCTTAGGCCTTGGAAAATTTGCAAGCAATCTTGTAAAGTAGTAAACTATTCTGTACATGGACCCCTCTTAATACCAAAGCATGGTGCTACTAGGCATGCCTCAAAAGCAGACCTATCTCTAGAACACATGGAATGAAAAGTAGCAACAGGAGTCCACTAGCATTAGATAAGCAGGTTTTGATATGCTTTTCAATCCTTCACGGGGTGGACGGAAGTATATAGATGGAAAATGCAGGGCAACTGTTAGATGAAGGGCCATTATGATTGTCAAAAATGGCATGACCACCTTCAGCCAATGCAAATAGGGCTCTGGCCAAAGAGAGACATGATTCTTTGTACAACCATATGAGGTTTCATGAAAAGTGGATTGAAGCTAAGAAAAAATATATGTAAAGACAAGTTCTGGGATAATTTCCTAGAGAGAGATGTACATGACCAAATAACAATAGATGTTTTTAGAGTGTTGACGGTGATTTGATAGCCATTGTTACCTGAGGTTGAACACTCACTGCTTAAACAAATGAATTTGATGTATTATTGCATTTATACCCCACTATTTTTCCTCCAAGGAACCCAAGGTGGTGTACATAATCCTCCTCCACTCCATTTTATCCCCACAACAACAACCCTGTGAGGTAGATTGGGCTGAGAGTCTGTGACTGGCCCAAAGTCACCCAGTGAGTTTCCATGGCCGAGTAGGGACTAAAACCTGGTTCTCTTGACTCCCAGTCCAACACTTTAACCACCTTACCACACTGAATGTGTCTGCACCATAGGCATTGATGGTTCTATCCCAGCATTCCCCCAATGCAGTGTTGGTTGTTCTTGTTATTATTATTATTATTGTTATTATTCTACCAACTTGGTTCTTGTGAATCACATGTATAACTTGAATGAAAGATTTTTGAACTTGGAATGGCAACCAAATTTGTAAATATAATTTGTTCACATAATACAGGGTTGTAAATTACACGCTATTTTGAATGTTTCATGTTGTTTCCTTGCATGTAAGAACTTCTGGAAAAAGTGTGGGCTGGGTGGGTGGGAAATTCCTCATTTGTTCCTTTTTTCTTTTCTGGCCTATGAAGCATCTGGCTTTGGGTACTTGGTCTGCTGAACACTCACAATGTAGGGACAGGATCTGATTCACTATTCTGAACTAGAGATGGAGGTTTGGAAATGGTCATTGATTTATAATACAGCTGAGCATCACGATTTGGACAAATTCATATATTGCATCAGGCCACATTCCAACTTCAGTGCTCTCACAATTTTCAAGTAGCGTTACAGGGAGGGGCAAATCTGCTCATCACCTTCCCATTATGAGAACTTACTTGTTGGAGCTGTCAGCATTTTGCAGTATTTCCTATATTCCCCTGTATCTTCTCAAATGTCCAGAGAACAGGAATTCACTCTTGCACTGTTGAGACTCTCCCTGCCTGCGCTCCCTTGTTGGAGCTCCTTTCTCTCTGCAGAGCTTCCTTCCAGTTTCAGAGCCCAACAGGGAAGGCAGGACTTGAAGGGGAAAACTTTAACATCTCTCTCCTGCCTATCCCCTTTTCACATGAAATTGCTTTGTAATATGTCTAGTCACACTGCATAAACAGGCTTCTTTTCTTTTGCAGCTGGGAGGTCAAACTGTCGCAAGTACTAGGCAATGAGCGAAAGTCAAAGCTGTGTTAGATAAAATTGCGAGCCATTTTTCAAAAATACATTCATTACCTGGTGATAATAAGAGTGATTTAACACAGTTGGCTTTCTTCAGGCCTTGCACTGACAGCTGGAGAAACTTCTTTAAATGAACTCACTCTCTAAAAGGGACCTGGAGGTCTCTCAGAGAGAATAAATAGTATACATTTGGAACTCGCCGACATGCACAACACATTGATGTCAAAGGTCACTGTGACTTTATACACAGAATGTTAATTCTAAGGCAAATTTATGTGTGTGCTCCACCTGCCTTTATTGGGTAGATGGTTTCTCACAGCAAATGCAGATGTTGTGTAATAACCTGGTTCACTTGATCAAATAGCCCACTGTTCAAGGCATGGTGAGCAGCGGCATGTATGCCGGCTGGATTTTGTATATTTAACCCCCATACAGGGGTTGCTGTGTTGTCCAAAGTCAGCCACCATTGGTTATGTGAGAGTCTCTGAGTTCACACAACACACTAACTGGCAAAGTTGTGCTCTCTGCACCAAAAATCCTGGGGTGGTGGTGGTGGTGCGCAATGGACTTCTGAAATAGCGGTACGGTTAGAGGGCAGTTTTAAAACTGTCGGAAACGCGTGGTACGATTAGAAGATTGTTCAGAGCCCTGAAAGGTATCCAAAGGTTTTGAGGCAACATGAGGGCTCATTTCATGTTGACGGACAACTAACTGAACACTTCCATACTAGGAAGGCATTATTGCAGAGGGGTGAGGGAGGGGTAGTTTTGAGATTGACATATGTGGTGAACCAATAGCCATAGTCTCCTCCCTCCAAACACTGTGCTTAGAGGGAGGGATTGCAAATGATATAACCCATTTTTCCCTGCCCTGGAACTTGTTAGTTTGCTATCTGGTGAAGCGCGAAAGAGTCCAAGTTCCACTCCCCATATGCATCTTCTCTCAAGAGAGCTTGCAGAATTTTCAGAAACCATCCTCCTACAAAAATCAAAGTCCCCCATGTGTGTTGACTTGGTATTATATCATATGTTTAAATTATGGGAGTGGTGTCTGAACTAGAATGAAACTACAACCAATTTTATTCATGTCTTGAAAAATTTTATGATGGCTGAAAGGAAGGGTTTAGGAAAAATAGCTCACATTATGAAAATAATGAAAACCATTCCATGTAAATGAGTTGTCCCAGGAAGTAATAGTGACTGGCAGGCAGTGTAGATCCATACAGTCTCACAAGCCAATATTAGGATATGGAAAAGAATCTTGTGCCAAAGGTTGATCTGTGTACTGCAAGTATGGATGTAGTCAAGAGAAGAAGGGGTGGCAAGAGAAAAGTGTGCTATTGCTAGTACTGGTATCTATCTCCTGTTTTGAAGACAGGACTCAAGTTTATATGCTTTGGGGGGGAAAGTAAAATAATAAAGGTATTGGGCAAAAGGCGGGATACATAATAATAATATGTTTATGTTTGTTCTTGTCTGACCTCATAGGGAGAGCACACGCACACATTTCACCCCATTAGAGCAAATGGTGCTGTGCAGTTTCATGTGTGTATGTGTATGAAGGAGGGGAATGGTTTGAGAGGGATTTTTTTAAAAAAAAAAATCCTAAAAATCATGGGATGAAGGGATCGGTTTCCACTGTAGCATGTCTAAATCCCTACTTAAGAGCTACTAGGGTGCCTAGTTTCATCTATTTACCTTTAATAATGGCAGCGCTGTAAACATTTTGGTTTCCCATAGGGTGGTTATCCAAAAATGGAATGGTTGTCTGTTGGGTAATCGACAGGGTGGAGAGACTGAGCCACTTCAGAAATTGGAGTAGAGAATCGCCACATCAGAGTGCTGCTCCGATTTTAGGAGCGGAGCAGACTCGCTCTGCACACCCCTACAAACTGGTGCTGGTTTATTTTCCAGAACAATCCAGGATGGGTTGATGTGTTGTCTATGGGATATTACCGCTGCTCCCCCCAAACAAACCGCTGTGGGAACCTTCAGTCTGTAGTAAGGTTTATTTTATCTCTGGTTGGTTAGTGTGTTGTGTGTCATGTCAGTGTTGGTTATGGAGATGGCCTACGAAGCTGCTCAGCAGGAGTGGTCAAAACTGCTGCCGCCGCCCTGCTCCTCTCAAGCAATCTCTATTCCCAATGCCAAGGAAGCTGTGATGCCTGCCAGGCTGGACTACAGGAGGAGGGAGGCAAGGGGTGTGTGAACTAGCTTGTTTTCCTGATTGTTTGACAAGAGCACGGTATATGATTATGATGATTAGTTTTAGAATTAGGATTATTATTTACATAGCACCAGCAATGTACATGGTATAGTGTTTGCCTAGCCACCTACCCAGCATAGCTTGCCACCCATCGTGGGTTAGTGTGATGTGTGAACCCAGCCAGAAGTTTTTTCTTCCAAGCCCACCTTCCCGAAGATGTTTTTTCACCTGCAGGGGGAAAGATGTGGGGTCCCTGTATCTCCTTAAAAACTCAACTACCTATGAATGTACTACTTGTATATGCCACCTTTCTGCTAGTAGACCCAATAGCCCAGTTTGGATGATAATGTTGCAGTTAATACACCAAGATATTGCCTCGACATGTAGGACCTTCCCTCCTCCTTTTGCAGCGTGCAGCAATTAAACCAGGCCCTTGTCTATACGACTTTGATAATGCTGTGCCCAGCAGCGTGAGCTGCGGCGCAGATGGATTGACGCTCTTTCCCAGCGTCTACATGGGAAGGAGCACAATTGAGTGCTTTCCAGATGCAGGCGCTGCCACTCCAACCCACCCACCCAAGCATTTGTGCAGTAGGTATGGGGTGCCTGGGAGCATCCGTGCCCTCTCTTCGCTGGTTTGTTGGGTTTTTAAGGGGAAAATAGGGCTGTGGTTTTGTTTTTTGGAGGTTGTT